>NC_044920.1:10548490-10723256 GCF_003576645.1 Ipomoea triloba | reverse complement strand
TATATATATATATATATATATATATATATATATATAGTCATGATCAGGTGCGGCCGTGCGGTTCACACCACTCAATGTTACGAAATACACCACTCAATGTTAAGAAACGCACCACACAAATATGCACTGTGGTGTGTTTCTTAACATTGTGGTGTGTTTCATTGTATTTCATTGTGTTGTGTTTCATTGTATTTCATTGTGCTGTGTTTCTTAACATTGAGTAGTGTATTTCGTAACATTGAGTGGTGTGTGACCGCACGGGAGAGCACGGTCGCACCTGAAATTATTTCTATATATATATCTATATATATATATGTATGTATATATATATATATGTATGTATATATATGTATGTATATATATATGTATATATATATATGTATGTATATATATATGTATATATATATATATATATATATATATGTATATATATATATATATATATATATACATATATATATATATGTTTATGCTTATAGTGCAAAATGTGTAGAAATTTTGCATGTGTTTATGATCCAACATTCTTTCTTGTGAAATTGGTAGAAATTGATCCATTATGGAATTGTTGGTTTGATAAAAGTTGTCTAAAATGCTAATGTGTGATGGGAAGTTATGTATTAAGCTTTTTGTAGGCTTGAACTTCTTTTGGGATTGTTTTTGTAGCTTAGCCTTAGCACTTAGGTTGGTTGGTTGTCTAAGTGTGGCGGTAATACCTCATTAAGTTTTGAAAAGCTTTCGGGTTCTAATGCTTCCGCTACGTTTTTAGTAAATTTTCAATTGAGAAAAAAATAATTAAGGAAAATTTGGTCTTGAAAAATGGGGGTGTTACAAACAACAACACTACTACTACTACACTCTAAATCTTGTATTTCTTTTTGGATAGTAAATGTTTCCGCTACGTTTTTAGTAAATTTTCAATTGAGAAAAAAAATTAAGGAAAATTTGGTCTTGAAAAATGGGGGTGTTACAAACAACAACAACACTACTATTAAGGAAAATTTGGTCTTTACTACTACTACGCTCTAAATCTTGTATTTCTTTTTGGATAGTAAATGCTTCCGCTGCGTTTTTAGTAAATTTTCAATTGAGAAAAAAAAAATTAAAGGAAAATTTGGTCTTTACTACTACTACTCTAAATAAGTAATAATAAAAATATGTTAAGGAGCAAAAGTATTTAAATGATTATAAATTTGATTTCTACAACAAAAAAAAAAAATTTCCTCTCGCCTTTTCGCGAGCTTTTCCCTCTTCTCTTTGTGAGTTGCTAGTTCGTGTGGTGCGTTGCTTTGTGGTACGATGGAAACTAATACGGTCGATTCAGCCATGACAACCCTAACCCTAGCCGATCTTGAGGATGACGACAATGTTCAACAGATCAATAACGTGTTTGTTCGTGCTACTGATGAGGAACCGGAGTTCTATGCGGTCGGACGGCTTGTGACAAATAAACATGTGAAACTGGCCTTCCTTCGTGATACTATGGCATCCTTCTGGCGTCCTGCATTTGGTCTGAATGTTCGTGAGATACAACCTAGGCGATTCTTGTTCCGCTTTTTTGATGAGAATGACATCTCCCGAATCATTGAAGACGGACCATGGACTTATGAACAGAGCCTTCTCATTCTTTAACGAATTACCATAGATGTTGATCCGGAGCTGGTTGTGTTGGATTGTGCAGAATTCTTGGTTCAGGTGCATGGGCTCCCTGCGGGCTGCGTTCCAAAGCTGTGTTAAATGCTATTGGAGGCTTTGTAGGCCGAGTAACACAGATGGACGATCGAAACTTCGATGGATCCATGCGGGTCTTTTTTTCGAGTTCGGATTGAACTAGAGGTGGCAAAGCCTTTGAGAAAGGGTATGAAGATTAAGAAAGACGATGGTGATTGGGCGAAGGTGGAGTTCAAGTACGAGCGTCTACCTACGTTCTGTTTTATTTGCGGTATACTTGGGCATGGTAACCGCTTCTGTCAGAAGAGACCTCATGGTGTTAATGCGAATAAGGAGAAGTCTTATGGTCCTGAATTGCGTGCCAGTAACCGTCGCAATATCCTAGTGGCCGAATAGAGGTGGGTGGCGCCGGAAACTATGGTGGAGCGCCGCTAGTGGATTGCGATGGGTGCTAGGGTTGATGATGCCAATAATGGAAACAATCCCCAGAATATCGCCAATGATTTGTTTGCCATGCAGGTTCACGGTTCTATTCCGGAAACCTCACATAGTAAGTTTACCAGTCAGCATGCTCTTTCCAAAATACAAGATACTTCTGTTGGACGTGACTGCATGGACAGCTATGAGGGTATTGTTACGGTGTGTGAACAGAAACGCAAACGTGCGGAGGTTATTGAAGGGAATACGGATGTCATGGATGGTAGTCTGGATGTTGATGATTCGATTCTAAAAACTTCCATTGGCTAGAGTTGGTTCGGCCTAGTCCCGGCCGACCCAATGAGTTCCCTATGTTGGAACTGTCGCGGGCTTGGCGATCCGCGTACAGTTCGGGAAATATTGGCCTTAGATGCTAAGGTCAAGCCGCTTTTTATTTTCTTAATGGAAACGAAGGTCCGGCAAAATCATGCAGAATGACTGAAGGCTAAGTTAAACTTTGAAGGTATCTTCTTTGTGGATGGTGGAGGTCTGGGAGGAGGGTAAGTTCTGTTTTAGAGAGAGAATGGCACTGCAAATCTCTTAAGCTTTTCGAAAAATCGTATAGACGTTTAAGTTACACTACCCAATTCTAATTCGTGGAGATTGACCTTTTTTATGGTTTTCCTGAAAGGAATCGCAGGCAACAGAGTTGGGATTTGTTACGCATGCTAAAAATTAAGTCGGACCTACCTTGGCTAGTTATTAGGGATTTTAACGATCTTGCATCTCCGCATGAAAAACGTGGACTTCATCCACACCTTACGACTCTCATGGAAGGCTTTATTCTCGCTCTGGATGAATGTGGTCTCTTTGACTTGGGTATGAGGGGTAAGAACTTTATCTGGGAACATGGTAGAGGAACAAAAAGTTGGGTTGAAGAAATACTAGATAGGGTAGTTGCAAGGCCGATTGGTGTACTCTCTTCCCTCATGCCATAGCATACAACCATGATGTTCTTTCTTCTGACCATTCGGCTCTCTCTGTGGAATTGGAAGGCCCAAGATTTGCTCAAAGTCGTAGGAGGTTCATGTTTGAAAATGCTTGGTTAACAGATACTGGTTGTAAGGACATTGTACTTAGTTCATGGAATTCGTCGTGGGATGATGTGCTGCCAGTAAGGTTGGAGAAATGTAGTTTGGACATTAAAAAGTGGGGTGGTGATTTTTTATGGAGGATTGGGAAGGCAATTGATTCTTTGTAAGCACAATTAAATATCTTTAGAGGAAGACGAGATGCAGCAGCTTTGGGGAGGATGAGGGAGTTAGATGCTAAGATTCGATCCTTACTCGATCAACAGAATGTATACTGGCGCTAGAGAGCCAAACAACACTAGTTGCATCAAGGTGACAGGGCACAAAATTTTTTCACCAGTATACATCAGCCCGAAAGAGGAAAAATCGCATAGCAAAACTCCAGGGATGATTCTAACAGTTGGGTTGAAGGGAGTGATATTCTCATACTTGCCATGCAATATTTTCAAAATATGTTTACGGCAAAAGGGTCTATTCTTGGTGATTCATTGGACGGCTTTATACCTACAGTTCAAGGTGTGGATAATGCGCAACTTTTGAAACCATTTGAGATTGATGAAGTGGAAAATGCCCTATTCTCAATGGCACCAGACAAATCACCAGGCCCGGATGAATACAGTCCGGCTTTTTATCAACATTTCTGGGGAGAGATTAGTAATGATGTAGTTCAGTTCATTATTTCATGTGCGAACAATGATTACTTTCCTATGGGTTTCAATGATGCCTATATAACTCTTATTCCGAAAAAAAACCACCCTTGTGACTATGGGGGGACCTCAGGCCAATTGCATTATGCAACGTTCTCTACAAGATTTTTTCGAAGATGTTGGCGAACAGATTGAAAGTGGTCCTTGATCAAGTGATTTAGGTATCCCAAAGTGCATTTTTGCCAGGTCGGTTGATCACTGACAATGTTCTAGTTGCTTCTAAGGTGATCCACTATTTGAACCGCAAGAGAGAAGGGCATGATGGGTGGTGTGCGCTGAAGTTTGATATGGCTAAAGCATATGACAAGATAGAATGGTCTTTTTTAGAGACCATTATGCATCGAATGGGTTTTCACCACCGCTGGATTAATATGATCATGTGTTGCGTCACTACTGTTAGATATAAAGTAGGGGTGAATGGTGAGCTGTCTGACATTATTGTGCCGTCATGTGGTTTTCACCAAGGTGACCCTCTCTCACCCTATCTTTTTATCCTCTATACGGAAGGACTCTCGTTCCTACTATCATAGGCTGCTCGGAACCGTGAGATTTCCCCTTGTGTTGTAGCTAGAGGTGCACCTGGTATCTCCCACTTGTTCTTTGCGGATGATAGCCTATTGTTTTTCAAAGCTACGGTTCAAGAGGTTAAAGCTATTAACAATTGTCTAGTTGATTATGAAAAGATGTCCAGCCAAATTGTCAATTATAATAAGTCGTGTATCGTTTTTAGCCAGAATACCGAGGACTCTATGCGTACGACTGTGGCTGAAGTTTTTAATGTGAACCAATCTGCTGCTATTGGGCGCTATTTGGGACTGCCAATGGGTATTGGACGAAACAAACGTGACGTGTTCTCCTATATTGAATCAAAGTTGATTGGTTGGCTGAGTGGTTGGAATAAGAAGATTCTTTCAAGAGCCGGGAAGGAAGTCCTCCTGAAAAGTGTTGCACAAGCCTTACCTACATATTCCATGAGCATATATTACCTCCTGGTAACGCTTTGTGAGCGAATCGAAAGGGTAATGAACAAATTTTGGTGTAGCACTAGTGGTGGTGGAAGTGGTAGTATTCGCCGGATGGCCTGGAACAGGATGTCCTCCCAGAAGTAGAAAGGAAGCCTTGGTTTTAAAGTACTAAGCAGGTTTAATGTAGCCCTCTTGGCTAAACAATGATGGAGACTCATGACTAATCCTACATCCTTGGCTGCTAGACTATATAAGGCGAGATATATACTATCTTCGTGATGACTTTCTTGATGCGAAGATTGGTGCGAACCCGAGTTACTGTTGTTGATCAATACTAGCTGATCAAGAGGTTCTACGGAGGGGTTCCTATCGGAGGATTGGTAATGGTCGGGACACATGCGTTTGGAGGCAGGCTTGGCTCCTATATGAGACCTACCCTTATGTTCAGACTACAGTCCCTAATCTTAATCTGGACATGAAAGTTTGTGAACTTATCCACCCTACCTCTCATGATTGGAATAGGGAGCTGTTAAATAATATGTTTACTCCACATGATGTTGGTTTTATGCTTAAAATTCCTGTGAGCATGCATTTTGATGATAAATGGTGTTGGAGGGGTGATATGAGAGGTGTATGTTCAGTGAAACATGGGTATAGGTCTTTGTCCACTGTGAATGACAGCAATGATAGTATATCATGGGGCTCAATTTGGAGCTTAAAACTTCCACCAGCAGCCCGAAACTTCTTATGGCGAAGTATGCATAATATTCTCCCTGTGCTAACTGTCCTGGTTGCCCGTCAAGTTGCTATTGAGGTATTATGTCCTCTTTGCAGAGATCAACCTGAGACTCTTGATCATTTGATGAAGGATTGCGTAGCTGTCGTTCCTATTTGGCAAACCATCCTGCTGACCAGTAATGTTTTTGGGGAAGTGATGACTGCATTACATGGATGTGTAACACTTTATCGAAGGGGGATGCCGCAACTAAGTTACAAGTTGTAGCGGTATGGTGGAGTATATGGCGAGCAAGAAACGAGGCTGTGTGGAATGGCAAGCCCTGGTAGCTATCGAATGTGGTGAATGAGATCCATCGTAATATTGAGGCCTGGCAGAGTTTGGGGAATGTTCCTCTATCGGCGGACTCTCCGTCACATGCTTGGCAGGTTGATGACGCGGAGAATGCGGATGCAGTAAAGGTTTTTGTAGATGCCGCTGTTTTCTCGAACCCGGAGTGTGCCTATTATGGCTACGTTGTTTTGAATCCAAATGGCCTTTTTGTGGCGGCTCGGAATGGTACTCTTGGATGCATGAATGATGTTCATTTAGCGGAAGCACTTGCGGTGAAAGAGGATCTCTTGTGGGTCAAAGGAAGAGGTTTTACTAAAATCAAGCTCTACTCGGATTGTCAAACTGTTTGTTGTTTCTTAAATGGTTCTGGGTCTGATTGGTCATAGGCCGGATGTGTTATTGGTGATTGCAAAGAATTAGGTCGACACTTTGAATCAGTGTCGTTTAAGTTTGTTCCTAGATCAGTGAATGTGTGTGCTCATGCCTTAGCTAGAGCTGCGGATTCGCAACCTGGTCCTACTAGTTGGTTTTCGTCTATTCCTGCTTGTATTACACATTTGCTTTAATGAAGTTCTTTTGGTTGGTTTTCAAAAAAAAATGTTGAGCAAAAAGCGTGGTTAATTATATCTTCAAAAAGTAGACTCCTGAAAGCTAAATACTATCCACATAATACCTTTCTTGAGGCTAATATTGGCAATAATTCTAGCTACATATGGCGTAGTATTATTGATAGGCAAGATGTTCTTAGAGAGGGGGTTGTTCGACGAGTTGGTGATGATCCATATGTGAGAACTGATTACTTTCATGAACTTCGAGATGCATGCACATGTTCCTAATCTTTTGGACAATGAGGGAAAATGGGATTTGGACTTCCTTCGAGATATTTTTTATGAACAAGATCTTCCCAGAATAACTAGCACTCCTGTTTCGCCTTCTCACAGCGATGCAAGGTATTGGAGAGGTGACCTAAGGGGCCTCTACACAGTTCGGCAGGGCTACAAGCTATTGACGCGTAACATTTTGCAGCACGATTTTGGCTTTGGCTTTGTGGAGTGGAATAAACTATGGAGCATTAAAATCCCCTCTAAGGTGCATAAATTTTTTATGGCGCTGTATTCGGAATATTTTACCTGTTCGTGAGGTGTTATGTACCAAGGGAGTGGTAGTAAGTGGCGGTTGTCCTTTGTGTTCATCAGCTCCTGAGACTATCTCCCATATTTTTAGTGAGTGTTCCATTGTAGCTCAGTTTTTGGAGTGGGTTTGCTTTGTTTGATGGAGGGCCTTTTGTGGATTTTGTGCAGAGGGTTCTTCGAGCGGCGGATCCTAACGTGGCCATGATTATGGATTCTCGCATGGGTTTTCTAGTCAACTCGCCATGATATTGTGTGGAATGCTAGATTATTGGAGCTTGATGCGATGAAAAGGTTGGCTAGTCTTACGTTATTTCATGGCAACAGGCCTATTCGCACCCTATTTCCACGTCCAGTACTTAGATTCCAACTGCTTCATGGAGTCTGTCACCTTTTGGTATGTTGAAGTGCAATATAGATGCTGCTATTCATGCTAATACTGTGGGTTTTAAAGCTGTGTCAAGAGGTCAGTGAATCATGTAGCTCAAGTGCTTGCACAGACCACTGGCTCTCAGTTTGTCTTGTCTTTGGGATTTGGGATCTGTCTTAAGCACAGGCCACTGGTAATCAGTCTGTCTGTCTTTGGGATTTGTCTCTGTCTTAAGCTGTCAGTTTGTCTTGTCTTTGGGATTTGGGATCTGTCTGTCTGTCTTTGGGATTTGTCTCTGTCTTTGGGATTTGGGATCTGTCTTAAGCTGTCAGTTTGTCTTGTCTTTGGGATTTGGGATCTGT
This sequence comes from Ipomoea triloba, assembly GCF_003576645.1. Lineage (NCBI taxonomy): Eukaryota > Viridiplantae > Streptophyta > Magnoliopsida > Solanales > Convolvulaceae > Ipomoea > Ipomoea triloba. The sequence continues at coordinate 10,715,477 of NC_044920.1, read as the reverse complement.
CTTAAGCTGTCAGTTTGTCTTGTCTTTGGGATTTGGGATCTGTCTTAAGCACAGGCCACTGGTTCTCAGTCTGTCTGTCTTTGGGATTTGTCTCTGTCTTTGGGATTTGGGATCTGTCTTAAGCTGCCACTGGTTCTCAGTCTGTCTCTGTCTTTGGGATTTGTCTCTGTCTTTGGGATTTGGGATATGTCTTAAGCGTTCTCAGTCTGTCTCTGTCTTTGGGATTTGTCTCTGTCTTTGGGATTTGGGATCTGTCTTAAGCTTGGGATTTGTCTCTGTCTTTGGGACAGTCTGTGGGATTTGTCTCTGTCTTTGGGATTTGGGATCTGTCTTAAGCTTGGGATCTGTCTCTGTCTTTGGGACAGTCTGTCTCTGTCTTTGGGATCTGTCTTTGGGACAGTCTGTCTCTGTCTTTGAGATTTGGGATCTGTCTGTCTCTGTCTTTGGGATTTGGGATCTGTCTTAAGCACAAGCCACTGGTTATTTGGGATCTGTCTTAAGCACTTGGGATCTGTCTGTCTCTGTCTTTGGGATTTGGGATCTGTCTTAAGCACAAGCCACTGGTTATTTGGGATCTGTCTTAAGCACAAGCCACTGGTTCTCAGTCTGTCTCTGTCTTTGGGATTTGGTATCTGTCTATTTCGGTTCTTTTTGATAATTTAATATAAGTTGAGGTTGTTTTGGTTTTAAAAAAAAAAAAAAAAACAAAGGGGTATGTAACCTAGTTCTAGCATTCTTGTAAATGGTTGACATATATGTCCATACCAATCTAGAACTGACAGCCAATGGTATTCCTTAAATGTGATTCTATATCATTGAACCTGCCACCCTTCTTCATTCCTCCATTGAATGTATAGTGATGATAATAATAATATTGTTTTTTTATTTTCATTTTCATATTTTTCTTTTTACAGCATTTGAGGAAGGAAAGAAGAGAACAATTAAGAATCTTCTTTCACTTGAATCAAAAGTTTTTAATACAGAAAATACCATCTGGACACAAAGTTGAACACAAGAATAGCTGTATTATTGTAGCAATCAAAGTTAAGCACTGAATTGTCAGCTTCTAAAGCTTTTTTCTGGGAAACAATCTTGATGTAGGAGTGTCAGCTCTCACTCAGATCATCTTAATAAACACAGGAAGCTTATAGTTATCATCAACTTGGCTAAATAATGTATGATCAACTGTTCTTTTTCAAGGATAGTAACCAGTGAATGTAAAACCTCTTCCTACAATCTCTCCAGCACAAAACCATGCAAAGCACTCGAGCCCAAATAAAGCTGCAATACCGGCATGTTCAACTTTCAACTCCTGCCTGTTCTTCCACATGTTCTTCACATAATCCAGCTCCTTCCAAAATGCTTCATTCCGCCCAGGAATGCTGCACATAATATATAAAAAGCTTAGCAACTTATCATCATTATAGCAAGTGCATATAGATATAGTAGACTACTATATTATCAATCCTCAATAGAGCGGCCATAACAATTCAATTTAAGTACTCTGAAAATGCAAAAGCTAAGGCATCATGTCCACCACTCCCCACAAAAGACCAACAATTTCAGACACTTGAACACATGCAGTTGTTCTTCTAAAGGGCCCAATAAATGAAAGTAATAGGCAAAATTTCATGGGATGTACTGGAATGTAGTCAAAAACAGTCATGAGGTGACTAAAATATGAGCAAGATAATTTCTACCTATCATAAAAGAAATATACTGGATTAATGGTGTTACCACTGATTGATTATTTAAACATATTCTTTGTTCAACTTCACAACACAAAATGGTTATATGGCAACAAAATTTTCTGTTACTTCATCTATAATTGTGTTTCTGATTTTTCCATATCCAAGATGGTGGTTATCTTATTTACTTTGCATGGCCCACAAGTATGGTTTTGTTTCAGTCACACATGAAAACTAAGGTCATTCTAAACCCCAAGCTCTATCAATTAAATCAAGCAGTTAGATACTTGAGAAGCAAATAAGAGTCCCACCAACAATATCAAGGGAAAAAGTTTAAGAAAGCATCCGTTGGTAGAAAACTACTAAAATAGCAAGTATTGTGGCGTGTTAGTTATATGATTGAAGTAACAATGCATTTTACTGAATGAGTTAAATCATATACCTTCATTTAATATGAATTTTTAGAATAAAATTTGTACTTTTCTAAAAGTACCCATAACAGTAGGAAAGTAATTCTTGAAGGCAGAAAAGGAAGTTGAAAGCTTATGCATATTAACACATTATAGAGTTCAGCATGTACATGAAGATAAAAACTGTTGATAAGATATTGATCCTCAAGTGTAAAATACTAAAAAAAACAAGAATTAAGCAGGTGAAGTGGTTGACAGGAAAAACTATGAATAAAACAGACATCAAACAAGTTTATGTAATGTTTGGATATGCATGTCTGAATCAAAGCAATGATGTTATTTTCCAACTTACAAGTTAAACCTATATCAGCTAATAGAACACAAACATTCAGCAATTTAGATGCAAAGAATAACCTAGCAAGGCGAGTGAAAAACAGCTGCTTAGATAACTCAGTGCACTTCTCCACAGTCGGAGGCTCAACAATATACTGTTTGTTCTGCTCCAATGCCTGCTTGTAGTAAGTCGAACCATTCTTGGCAACAAACTTTGTTAATTCACAAGCCTTTGCTGAAACTTGCTGAAGCTTAGATGCCATTGTTGCCCCCTATAAGAAATCAAGGCAGATATTACAATTCATCAGCAAAAATCCTGAAATCATCATGCACTCTTATAAAAAATTTATAATCAATTATGTGTACTCCCCAGTGGCATATTCGGGCACTTCGTACAATATTTCACTTCATAGATCAGACTAAGAACAATTATAAATATCAACATTCAATTGGACATAACAGAATAAGAATAACCCACTACTCGGCGCTACAAAATTCACAGATCCGAACAAACATCATCATCCGAACCAGTCAAACTGTACTATCATCAGTCAAACAAAACCCTAAGACAATTCTCAAAATAAGCACAATCTACCGATTCACATGTACATTACATACCTTACGATCTATGGATCTGAGGAAGGTTCCGAAGACAATAGCATATTAAATGCAACAAAAAAAAAAGGAATCTCACATAATTGAATTGCCGGTTAAGGAAGAGAATGCTGAGCTCTGAGTTTACCTGAGTTTTTTTTTTATCCAGAAGGAAGCTCAGGGTCGTAAACCCTAACCCGCTGAGGTATTGACTATTGAGAAACTCAGATGAATCGGGGAACGAAAATGTAATCTCACGGCATTTATAGTGCGCGTTAACTCAGTAGCCACTGTATAAGTACGCTAACCTCAGTTTCCATTGTTTTTTATTAGCCTCGAATTTTACTCTTTACTCGCAAATATCTAGTATATTATATCTATATCTACTATACTAATAAGAGCCTGGGACGGAGCCAGGAATTATTTTCAGTGGGGCGAAAGATAGTTCAAAAAATGAAACACTTGAATATAGTAATAAATATTGTTGGATATATACGAAAAATGCAACACATCAAACTTTATAAAAATATTCATAACAATATATAATATATAATTAATTTGATAAAATAATTCAAATAGAAAATACATTATAAAGTACACATCTCATTATTAATTTTAATATAGTCATAAATATTACTCGTATTACATATAGGCGAAAAATAAAACACATCAAAACCTTATAAAAATATTCATAACAATATATGAAACATGTTCTCAAAAAAAAAAAAAGCAATATACGAAACATAATTAATTTGATAAAATAATTCAAATGAAAAACACATTATAAATTACACATCTCATTTTTAATTTTTAATATAGTCATAAATATTATTAGATATAGGCGAAAAATAAAACGCATCAAAACTTTATAAAAATATTCATAACAATATATGAAACAGAATTAATTTGATAAAATAATTCAAATAGAAAAAACATTATAAATTATACATCTTATTATTTATTTTTAAAAAAGTTATATATATAATTAAAAAAAAAAGAAAGTAAGGAAAAAGTTATACTATTACTCCGTATATGTTATATTAAAAAAGATATGGAGAAACAATTGGGGGATTCGAACCCTCTCCCATTTCAAAAGATAAATGCGCGCTTACCATTTGAGCATACTACTCAATTTGTTATTTTCATTTGTTTTCCTATACTTATATATAAAACATGTACTATATATACATATATACATACAAGGGCTATATATGGGGTGGGGGGGTGGGGTGAGTGGGGGCAGCTGCCTCCATTGCCCCCAGGGCAGCTCCGTCTCTGATAAGAGCCAAAGATAGTTAAGCCTAAAATAAATAGAAAAAATGGCGATCAAATTATTTAATCAAATGGGTGGTTCAGATGAATTATTTAATAATATTATTAATAGAGAGCCAAGGACCTTGTGGTCCAGTGGCATCATATCTACTATATTATATCTATATCTACTATACTAATACCATGAAAAAAAAATTATTTAGACTATCATTTTTAAACTATCGATTTTACAAGGTTGTAAACATTTATTTTAGTAATAATTATAATGAATTTTCTATATTATCTTAGATTCATATACTTTGAGTTAGATATTTAAATAAAAAAATTCGACATTCAATTACCCATGTATAAACTTCTCATATATAATCTTGCATTGATATACTTTCAAATATTTATTTAAACTAGTATTTTTGCCCGTGCGATGCACGGATTGGATTTGTTATAATATTTTAAGAATATTTGGATCAGTATACAATTATATAAATTATAACATCGAATATTATATAGCGCAATTGATGAAATTGGTTGGATCGATTATGTTTTTTTGATGTTTTCCTTGCTTGAATTAGAGCAAATAATTGTCCAATTACCCAATGTGATGCACGGATGAATTTTTTATTATATATTTAGATAATAAAAATAAAGATGAAATTATAAAAAAAATTCTAATATTGAACGTATACATTTATTTGATTATAAGATTACTGCAAAAGTATTACTCAATTAATTGAATAATATATGACTTGTTTGTCAACAATTATCTTAAAAAGATCGATATATAATATGACTTATGTAATTATATTATTACTAAAATAAATATGGGAAAATGAGAAATAATTTAATTATATTTATTATAAAAATAAATTCAACGATCAATGTTTATCTTAATTATCATAATGCCAAGATCTTGTGGTCTAATGCCACCCGGTTGCACTCCCATATGGAAAGGGAAGGGGTGAGTTTGAGTCTCAGTGGAGGCAATGTTGACTTTTTGTGCTTCAGTAGGTTGAGAAAGTAATTATGAACAGATATTACACTAATATATGTGCAATTATACTTTTTTGAAGAGAAAGACTTAATGCATTAAATCATCAGAAAGACAATCAACAAGGAAAGGAGGAGGGGCATCAAACCACTCCCCGCAACCTGACACAGAAACGGCCTCCCTAGAAACTGTATGGGCGGCGCGATTCGCAGATCGCTTAGCAAAACAGAAGTGTACATCATTTATCATGGATGCAACTTCTTTAACATCAAAAATAATAAAACCAAAAGCAGAATTAAAAGAGTTCTGACATAAAGCAAAATAAACTAATTGAGAATCGATTTCCACATCAACATCTCCCATGCATGTACCCTTTAACCAGCTAAGGGCTTCTCGAATACAAACTGTCTCGGCCTCTTTAACTTCATAAAAGCCCGTAACACACATTCCTTTACATGCAAGGAAACGCCCTTTATCGTCTCGTAGTACCCAACCCAAACCTGTTACATTATTTGCTTCGTCCAGTGATGCATCGGTGTTTAGTTTTAGTCTACCTCCATTTGGCTTCTTCCAAACATCATCAACCAGAATGCTATGAGTGCTTGGATGTGGCTGCCCAATTTGCACTGCCTGCCAATTCGCCAATGTCATAAGATTTAAATTAAACCATGCTATGAACATATGGCTGACCATTCCACACATTTTGATTTCTGCTGCCCCAAACTCCCCAACATAGCATCACAAATTTGCAACGTAAATCCACATCAATATTTTTAAGTAAACCAAAGAACCAATCAAGGATATTACCTTGCTCATGCTGTAATACAGGTAGCCCCAATCTAGACCATAGCAAATTAATTTCTGGACACTCCACAAACAAGTGATATGTACTCTCGTCCGAAGCACTACACATATGGAAAACCTGAGAACAAGGAATATGTTTCGTGAGCAGCGCATCTCGGGTTGGTAGAAAGGAAGAAACTAGTTGCCAACAGAAAAACTTAACCTTTGGAGGAATATGAAGATTCCATATCATCCGCCAGTTGATAGTATTCTGAAAGTCACCCAGTAATAATCTATAACATGATTTGACCGAATAATTTCCTTTTGATTCCCAGAACCATACCCACTCATCAGGAGGTTTACGAAGACTCACCGGGATTTTTAGGATAATGCTTGCATCTCGGTTATTGAAAATATCCTTCACACAATCAACATCCCAACCAGTCCCTTGAGTATTCAATAAGAATGACACCGTCACACCTCTAACTGACTCATGCAGGATAGAACTCACATAAGGTTCAGTAGCCGTTGGGAGCCAAGGATCAGTTCCAATGTAAGTAGTCATGCCATCTCCAATACACCTCCTACAGCCCATACGAACCACACTCTGCACTTCTAGTAGGCTCCTCCAAATAAACGAGGGATTGCTTCCAGCAGTAGCCTCAAAGAAAGTACTACGTGGAAAATATCAACTCTTGAACACCCGGGCAACTAGAGAATCAGGCCTAGTTACTAACCTCCACGCTTGTTTTCCTAATAATGCCAAATTCATTTCTCGGAGACGACGAAACCCCAGGCCACCCTTCTCCTTTGGCATACAAAGACCAGCCCAAGAGCGCCATCGTAGACCCTTACGGTCTCCAATTGACCCTGTCCACCAATACTGATTTAGGACTGATTCAATATCTCGACACATTCCAGCGGGCAAAAGAAATACCATCATTGCATAACAAGGCATAGCCTGAAGCACATTTTTTATCAACACTTCCCGGCCCGCACGTGAAAGGAATTTTGAGTTCCAGCTTCGCACCCGATTTAGAATCTTTTCCTTAAGGAAACCCAATATTGCTTTCTTATTCCTGCCAACCAAAGATGGTAATCCAAGATATTTTCCTGTGGTGTCACCCTGACTGACTCCAAGAATATTGATTACTTCATTCCTATTCTATTGTGGAACATTGGTACTAAAACATACCATTGATTTATCAAAATTAATTTTCTGACCAGAAGCTGCAGAGTAAACATCCAAAACACTTTTCATTTGCACACTTTCTGCACTAGTCGCTCGCAAGAATAAAAAACAATCATCTGCAAAAAGGTGTGATATAGGCGGGGCCCCTCTAGCTATTCTCAATCCATGCAACGTTCTATGATGCATTTTATTTTCTAAAAGAGCACTTAACCCCTCCGCTATCAACAAGAACAAGTATGGTGATAGTGGATCACCCTACCGGAGCCCTTTCCCGGGAACAATGGGACCTAACTGACTTTGCTCATACAAGATATGATATTTGACTGTGCGCACTGTTGCTAAGATGATCTCCACCCACTTTTGTGCAAACTCCATTTTAACCATAACAGCCCGGATGAACCGCCACTCCACCCGGTCGTAAGCCTTACTCATATCCACTTTTAGCGCCGCCACACCTTCTTTACCTTGTGTTTTACGTTTAAGATAATGATGAGCTTCATAAGCTAACATTATGTTATCTGTAATAAGGGCGACCGGGCACGAACGCACTTTGAGCACAAGAAATAAGGCTATCTAAGATTGGTTTCATTCTATTTGCGCAGACCTTCGCTGCAATCTTATATAGCACATTGCACAAGGCGATAGGTCGAAGGTCCTTCATAGTTTCTGGATTCACTTTCTTCGGGATTAGCACTATAAAGGTGTCATTGGCTTTATCCGGCAAGCATGCGGTCTCAACAAATCTTCTAACGAACATAGTAACATCACCACCCACAACCCTCCAAAAATGTTGATAAAAACCCGGGACAAAACCATCTGGACCCGGCGATTTATCAGGGTGCATTTGGAATACTGCTCTACGCACCTCATCAGCAGTAACTGGCGCAATAAGGTCTTCATTATCTTTTGGCCGCACAACAGATTTAATGCAAGATATTACCTCCTCCATATGACCAGGTTCATGCGTAAATAAGTCCTGAAAATAATTAACCATTATGTTACCAACCTGATCCTTATCCTCCACCCAAACCCCATCGTCAGTTTGCAGCCTGCTAACTCTATTTCTTCGCCTCCTCAATTTTACAGAATTATGAAAGAATTTCGTGTTCAAATCATCCTCCTTCCATCAGTGCTCCTTCGCTCTTTGTTTCCAATAAATGTGCTGCTGCTTAAGGAGAACAAGAAGGGTTTTCTCACTGCGAATGTATTCTGCCATTCCCAGCTGATCCCTTCGCAACCGTAGCCTCTCCATCTGAGACTTACAAGCGTCAATTTTCCTTTGGAACTCTTTGTTATACAGTCGTCCCCACTGTCCAATATCCCGGTTGCAAATACCAATTCGTTCAAGCACATCCATACCCATCGTCTTTTCCCAGCTATGCTCCACAATTTCTCTACATGTGTCTTCTCTCAGCCACATATTATCAAAACAAAACCGGCGATGGCGCGTTGCATTACTAACCACCGTTGGCGTAAGCATGAGAGGCATATGATCGATGTACGGGCATATCAAAGAGCATGCATTTGCACCCTCAAACACAGACAACCAAGAATCTGATGTTAAAATCCTGTCCAACTTTTCTTCTACCATCCCTGGAGTACCACGAGAGCGAACCCAGGTGAATTGATAACCTGTGAAGGGAAAATTTTGAAGCCCACTATCTGCAACTGCCTCCCGAAAACCATTTAGTAACCAATCTGGATGAGGTGTTCGCCCATTTTTCTCTGACTGCAAGAGCAAGTCATTAAAATCGCCCATGACTAACCATGGAAGAGTACTCAAGCTAGATAAATGTCGCAGCAAATCCCACGAGTCTCTTCGGCGCTGTCTTTCCGGGAATCCATAAAAACCGGTGAAACGCCATTTTGGGCTGCCAATATCCATCGTAACCTCTGCATCAATATGATTATGAGAGTACTGTGTGACGTTAACATGTATATTATGCGACCAGAAGAGTGCAAGCCCTCCTTTATGCCCTTGAGCATCAACAACTAACATATTTCCAAACCCCAACTGAACTCGAATTGGCTCCAATCTCTGCTTATTAACAAACGTTTCCATTAAAAACAAAAGACACGGCCTCTTAGCACGGACTAGGTCCGCGAGTACGTGAACTGCCGTCGGGTTGCCAAGCCCCCGGCAATTCCATGCAATGAAACTCATAACTCTGGGCGGGCTTACAGAGCAAGACCCGCCGTCTCCCCGTTTTTTGACACAGCCTTATCAACATCCATAATAGTAACAGAAGAACCTGAACATACACCATTAGAGCCCATACGTCGCTTTTTCTGCTCGACATAGACCACATCATTACAGTCATTTTCATTGGTGTTATTTTCCCCTAGAGCACAAAGCTGCATAATATCCTTTCCTTTGTCTGCACTACCAGTCCCCTCACCATCAGTGTACTGGCGAATCTTAAAATCACAATCATCCATCCCTTCACAAACTGGAGCCTTCCAACTCTTTCTCTCAATTGTTGTCACTGGCGGAATCCACTTGTGCCCCGCAGAGGGAACCCCCCTTCTCAACCCCGCACGAAGCCATGCACCATATGGTTTTTCAGCTTTGGGATCAATACCCCTAAGAACCTTGTGACAATACTTTTCTCCATGCCCGATTACACCACAAAAGGTGGGCAGACGTTCGTACCTGAAATCTATCACCACCCAAGAACCATTATCCCTTTTCATCTTCATTTGTTTCTTTAGCGGCTTCGCCACATCAATTCCAACATGCACTCGATAAAACGTGTGCATGGACCCATCGAAATTCCTTTCATCAGTCTTCACCAACGAGCCCAAAAAAGTACCAACAGCCGATACCACAGCATAAGATCGGAAGCCCAAAGGAAGACCATGTATCTGAACCCAAAAGTCCGCCTGTTGAAGAGGCACAACTTCTGGATCCTCCATCAGAAGTAAACGTCGCATCACAAGCAAACATTGTTCAAACGTCCATGGGCCATCATCTAAAATTCTATTTAGATCTGCTTCATGGTAAAACCGTATCAAGAACCGGTGTGGCTGAAGTTGTCTCATGTTCACACCCATCCCAGGCCTCCACACACCAGCCATTGTTTCATGAAAGTATTGAAACTTTATTTGCTTATTAGTAACCAATCTACCCACAACATAGAACTCATCATTGACATCAGACCGATCAACGGGGATGTCGGGGACCTGCATGGAGGAGTCATCATCATCCACGTCGGCAAGCGTAAGTTGAGCACATATGTCGGCAATATCATCCCCCGCCATTGAGACCACCGGCAAAGACGAACCAAAACCCTAAGACTGCGCAAAGGCAAGAGAGAGAGAAACTCGCGAAGCAGCGAGAGAGAAAAAATTCTTAAAGTTTTTATATGTGGAAATTGCATATTGCAATTATACTTTTATACCTTAAGTATATTCATTTTTCACCATATCGCATTTAGTTTTTTTCTTCCTCCATACATGAATGAATTAATTTTAATTATTATAAAAAAATCTAACAACCCATGTTTAGTTAATTTTTTTAAAGTTTAAACAATTTAAAGTTTTTAAAAGAGAAGTGTAATTAATTGTTTTAATGTTCTTAAATAATTTTCAGTCAATTAGTAATATCCTTTCCCTTTTTCAATTTGCCTAATTTATGTTTCCTTTTATATTAGGATACTTTTATATTTTCAATCAATTAGTAAAATCAGTTTTCTTTTCCATTTTATCTTTACTATTACTATTGTTTGGTCGGGGATTTCACAAATGATGATTTTATTTTTATTGATAGTAGTATACATATAGAAGTATAGATAATTAGTTGAATTATTATTATTGGTGTAAATAATAATTAATAAATTATTTTTTTTATAAAATTACACAAATTTTGTTTTCATTATTCTCACAATTATAATCGTTTAGTTATTATGAGAAATTGGTAAATAAAATTTTGTTACCAATAAAATGTTATTAAATTTTTTATCAATTAATTAATAATATTATTTTGTGCAGGAAATTTGAAGGGGAGGATTTTACTTTTATTAATAGTATTGATACGTGAATATAGAAACAATATTACCAATTAATAGATATTAGTTAATTTTCATTTTACATTTTCTTACCAAATAAGTGTTATTAATTATTTGACCAATAAAATATTTAATTAATTGACTACAAAATTTGAGCGGAAAAATGAAATAGGAGGATATTAATTGACTATAAGCATTTTTCTTGTAGTGATACCATCAAATAAAGTAATAACACTACATTATTTTACAAAATTATTGAATTTATAATATAACTCTATATTTAATTATTATGTAAATTATATATTAATTTGTAATACCTAATACTAAAATTGTTAATAAGTATAGTTATCATTACTCTATGTTGTTTTTTCTTTTGCAGGAATGGTACTATAAAATCAAGCTGTTTGGAAACATTACCTGGGAGTCACGGAGTAGGCACTCCACTGTCTACTTGCACTTCAATGTTCAATTATTTATGGAAATATCACTGCATTTTTTTTAAAAATCAGTGTTTCTGATTCGTTAGATCTGGACACGTGAACGGATGACATGCATTCTCACTTCTTTCCTAGGCAAGTGGTTTGCACTTGAACGCACTCCTATATATATTGTTGGTTTTATGACTACGGGATAATCAGTCGGCAGGCCAACATAATCGTAAAATCAGCAAATATCGTATAAACTAGTTGAATAATATTGTACGGGCAGAACAATAATGGTTTTATGGACAATATATTAGGAAAATAACAACTAGAAGAGAGAGGTGAGTCACAGACGGACTACTTAAATACCAGGTTTCATCTAAAGATTTTCCTAGACATGTAAGGTCACTTTACACGATTGATTCTTTCTTCCACGATATGAACAAAATAGCAATTGATAATAGAAGAGTATAATAGAGAATAATTACAATAGACAAAGATTTACGTGAAAAACCCCGATAGGGTGAAAACCGCGGGCAAGGCTAAAGGTGTTTCACTATAAATAAATTGTTACAACTCTTCCTTCGATGTAGCAAAGAGGAAACAATGGAGAATTTCTCTCTTACTAAGGAGGGAAAGAGCAACTACTAAAAGAGAGATGTGAGTGATTTTGGGATGATAAGAATGATACATGGGTAGGGTATTTATAGGTAGAGTTTAGGGTTCAATCTCGTAAATAACATAAAATTTGGGGTGTGAAATGTAATTTTCTCCCCAATAATTTCAATATTAAAATATAATATCCCTTCCTTGATCAGCCATCACCTTGTCTAATTGTCTTCCACTTGCACCACTTGTTCAATAATTTTGCTTTCAACTTGACATATAATATATTATAACACATTATTGGTGAAAATGAGATGTCATTGTCTTCCCTTCTATTTTTTTTTTTACTGTTATGACATTTGTAGATGGCTCTGTGGTCCTCATGAAAATCATAGCCCTTTGAATTATCTTTTCACCAGTTCAAGAATCTCTCAATTTGGATATTCCTACAGTGAAATATGGCTAAAATAAGAACAATCACCAAATAGTGCGAGAAATAGGATGCTCCTCCTTCTATGTTGTTTTTGGGCATTTTACCTTCAAATTTACACTTTGAGGTTCACATAATAGTTGTAGCCCTTTGAGTCTTCTTTCTCATGCTACCAGAATCGCCTGATTTGGAAATTCCTACACCAAGATATGATCAAAGTACGAAATCCTTGACAAGTTGGGTGGGAGATAATACTTTATGCTATTTTACTCCAATTCATTCTTCCATAATTATATTTTTCCAACTTTAATTGGGATGTTTATATGGGTTGTTATGGGTTGTTATGCCGTGGACCCAGGTCCACCTTGCAAGGTCCAAGGTGGACTTGGGTCTACATTCACATACACTATACTCTACATTCATAATTTGTAAACTCCACATTCACACATTACAGGATTATATGTTTAGTAACTATACTCTACATTCACATACACTATACTCTACATTCACAATTTGTAAACTCCACATTCACACATTCAAAACTCTATATTCACAGGTCCTATACTCCACATTCACACATTACAGGGCTACAAGTTGCTAGAACTTCTTATCTCTATTACAGATTCACACATGCATAACTCTACATTCATGATTTCTATACTCCATATTCACAATTTGAAACTTCCTCATTCACACATTTCTGGGCAACTCTACATTCACACAATCATAAATCTACATTCACGATTTCTATACTCTACATTCACACTTTGAAACCTCTACATTCACACATTTTTGGACAACTCTATATTCAGCAATATGTTTACTAATTAAAAAAAAAAAGAGACAAAAACGACAAAAACGACGTAGTTTTGGACTCAGGTCCACCTTGCAAGGTAGACCTGGGTCCACAACATAATTGCCATGTTTATATGGATTGGGCTGATGTTTGCACTTTGGGCCTTCACCAAGCTTCTAATAAGATCGAACTAATACATCATTTTGGACCGATTCGGTAGGCCCAAGTATATATATATATATATATATATATATATATATATATATATATATATATAACACATATATATAAGGGCACCCTCATGTGAGAACTCTTGCCCAGGAGAGAAATAAGAACCATTCACAGCCATCCACGTGTCCGATCAACGAATAAGATGTAATTTTAAAAAAACGGCGCGGTGGCATTTACGTAAATAACTCAAACTTTTGTGCAAGTAATTGTGCTATAAGTGCAAATAGTTGGTGCACATTTGCAATTAAAAAGTGCAAGTAAAATCACTTACGAGTGCACCTATTTTAACTTACAAGTACAAGTAATTTACCTTGTTAACATTCGTGCATTTAGGTGCACCTAATTATAACATTAGGTGCAACTAGTTATAACATTAGGTGCACTTATTATTGATGCTCAGTGTACATTTTACTTACACTTGTAATACAATTTACTTGCACTTAGGTTCACTATATGAAACTGCTATTTGCACTTGTAATACATTTTACTTGAACTTCGATGTTCAATTATTTAAGAAAATACCACAGCATTTTTTTAAATCAGTGTTTCTCATCCGTTAGATCTGGACACGTGGGCGGATGACATACGTTCTTATTTCTTTCCTAAGCGAGTAGTTTGCAACTGAACACACTTTATTTACACACACACACACACTAATAAAAGCCAAAAAAAGTTAGGCCTATAATGGGAAGAAAAAATGAAGGTCAAATTATTAAATCAAATGGATGGTTCAGATTGTTTAGATTTTTATTTTTCATTGAAATTTTCAAATTTATCATTAATTATTAACTTACTTATTGGTATTCAAAAAAAAAAATTAACTTACTTATTGATTTTACTAAGAATGGTCTTAGATTCGAACCTCATCTCAATCAAATTTGGCATAATTAAGTTCCTCACTCTATTTTACTCTTATTAAATTAAATAAATTAGTAGCTACAACAAAAAATTATACATATGTATTTCTTTAACTAGTTTTTTTCACGCGTGTTGCGCGAATAGGATAATGCCCAATATTTATTTTTAAATAAGTACTCCAAAGTATATCAATACAAGATTATATAAGAGATATTCATGCATATATAATTAAAATTGAATTTGTTTATTTAAATCGGTAATTCAAAATATATGAATGCAAGATAATAGATGAGAGATTGATTATAATTGTCAATAAAATAAATGTTTACAATCTTGTAAAAACGATAGTCAAAATACTTAGTCTAAAAATGATAGTATAAATAAATACTACTTTTGGTAATAAAAATTTATACATTTTAAATCATATTAATAAAGAAATACGATTTACCTTTAAAGTGAACAACTGTGGTGTAGTCCAAAAAATATTACAGGTTAGTTTCTCGCTTCAATTTATTGAGTTATTTGAATGTCTTCTTTTTCAACAAATCCTCCCTAAGTAATTAATATCATTGGTTTTAAATTATTATTTTTAAAATTTTTTCTATGTTATTAATAGAATACTTGGCAAATAAATATATAACATTATTTTGTATTATAACATTGATACAGAATATTTAATTACAAGATAGTGTAAAAAGAAAACAATGAATAATGTAGTGAATATAATTAATTAATGAATTTGAAGGTAATGAATTTTTGCATTGTAGAAAATAAAGACAATATAAGTAATGAAATTATATCTCTTTTTAAACATTTTTGATAATGAATAAATTTTATTGTAGAAAATAAAGACTATATAACTAATGAAATTATATCTCTTTTTTAATTTTTTAATAATGAATACGTAGTAATTTTTATTGTAGAAAATAAAGACAATACAACTAATTAAATTATATCTCTTTTTTAATTTTTTGATAATGAATATTTTTTTTTTAAATAAAGCCATTGTAAACATCTAAATTCAAGAAATGCATAATTTATATTTTTGAAAACCAAATAAAAAATGGGTAGATTAAAACAAATGAGAAATGGAGTTTGGAGGGACAGTGTCCCAATACATTGGAGCTTCCTGAGAAGAAGCCGTAGCAGCTAAGATGTGAGCCCTCGGGCTGTCAAAATGGGCCAAAACCCCCGGGCTGGCCTGCGAAAATGCGGGCCTAATTGGGCGGGCCACAATTGACCCGCGGCCCGCGAGCTAAGTATGTACTGTGAATATATATATATATATTCGCAGTACACTGTGAATATGTATATTCACATTCCACTGTGAATATATATATTCACAGTACGTGAATATATATATATATATATATTCACAGTAATACACTGTGAATGTATATATATATATATATTTTTATATATATAAAAAAAAAAGATAAAAAGCCCGCGGGGCCCGCGAACCCGTGCGGGGCGGGATAGGGTTACACAAATTTTGGCTCGCGGGCCTAACGGGTCGGCCCGCAAAAGCCCGCCAGAAATTTGGCCCGCGGTGGGACAGGCCTAACGGGGCGGGCCGACCCGCTTTGACAGTACTAGTGAGCCCTACTATTACTAGTTCTAGGAATAAAATGTACTGAACATGAATGAAAAGTGGACATAATGGCCTTAGCGGCCTCCACCGAATAGCTAACATATGAATGTATGTCTGTGTGATTCGAAATCAATAGAGACCGTAGCGTGGAACAATCAGTGAACATGTGAACCGAATCCAACCCTCGACCCTTTAGCCAAGATAGAACCTCCTTACACGCGACCGACTCCGCCATTAGAGGTGAAAAACACGCTGGGAGACGCGAGGTGAAAGCCGCAAGGAAGACCCCGTCGTGCGCCAAGAGTACCGCCCCCACCGAGGCAGCCTTGGAGAGGTGATTGTAACTTGTGTCGAATTGGCAATGCAATGTAGCATCTGTGTTTGGCGGCAGCAGCTGACCTTGGGCGTGGGTTGCATCGAAGACAGGTGGCGATGGACGCAGTTGACCGTGCTGGTGATCTGCCGCAGGAGCGTGAATCTGGCAGCCAAGCATCTGCAGCTGCTTTGGCCATTCTCCACACCACAGCCGGCCGTGGCAGCTTGCATTCCCAAACAGCAAGGTTTCGGGCCCTCCACAAATGATAAAGCACTTCTATAACATGAAATAAGTTGTCCTCAGTCAGCATGGTGATTGCATCTTTGAACCATACAACAAAATCATCACCAACAATATTTGGTAAATGCAGTGAGGTCTCATGGCAAACAAGCTTTGTATAATCACACATAAGTAATGAATGCATGGTAGTCTCATGCAATAGACCACACATTGGGCATGTTGGGTCCAACTCCACCCTCTTTAAAACCAAATTGGTAGAGTAGTAGGCAAGACATTAGATAGAGCTTTCCACAAAAACATCTTCTATTTCGCAGGGCATTTAACCTTCCAAAGATGTAACCATTTATCGTAGTTTCTAGGTTGCCCTTCCACCTCTCCCATAATACACCTATAGCCTTCTTTGACTGTATAACATCCACGAGGCTCACCTGGCCAATACCAGGAATCCTCATAAAGTGGGTTAATAGGCACTTTTAAAATGCTGTCAGTGTCAGAAGCGGTAAACAAATCCTGCAAGATCGAAACATCCCATGTTCCTGTGCTGGGGTCAATAAGACCGGACACCAACGAACCATCAAAACCAACTGGCATTGGAGTCTGAATCATAGGACTAGGGTCATTCGGCAACCATGAGTGTCCCCAAATCAAGGTGGCATTCCCATCTCCAATCCTTTTTCTCACACCATTACAAACTAGTCCATGGGCAGCCATGATACTCCTCCAACAGAAACTTGGATTACCTCCCAAAGTAGCATCAATAAAAGAGGTCTTAGGAAAATACCTGGCTTTATAAACTCGTGCTACTAGAGAACGAGGTCTCGATAGAAACCTCCAAGCCTGCTTCCCCAACATTGCAAGGTTGAAAGCTCTCAAATCCTTGAATCCCAAACCACCAAATTTTTTAGGGACACACAACCTGTCCCAAGCCTTCCAATGTATGCCTCTTTCATTCCCAGAACCCCACCAGTATCTATTCATAGTCCTTTCAATAGACAGACACACTGAAACAGGAAGGAGGAAAACACTCATAGAAAAGGTAGGCATTGACTGGGCCACACTTTTAAGAAGTATTTCCTTTCCTGCCTTGTGAAACTAAACTTTTATTCCATGAGCTCAATCTTTGCTTAATCTTGTCCTCAACGTAAGAAAAAACTGCCCTTTTTTCCTTACCAATAATAGATGGGAGGCCCAAATACTTTCCAAAATTAGGAGCCTGTATAACTCCCAAAACTGAAGCTACTTCATCCCTGACAGCCTCCGTAGTATTCCTACTAAAGCACACACTGGACTTGTTGAAATTTACAGCCTGCTCTGACATACTTTCATATTTGATGAGACACCTCTTAACTACACCCGCCTCCTGAGCATTTGCCTTGAAAAATAATAGACTATCATCTGCGAAAAATAAATGTGAAATTGGCGGAGCACCCCGGGCCACTCTGCACCCATGAATAGACCCTCTAGCTTCTGCCTGCTGTAATAACAATGAAAGGCTCTTAGCACAAATTATGAACAAATAGGGAGACAAGGGATCCCATTGTCTTAGACCCCTTGTAGGAATAACCTGACCAGCACTTCCTCCATTCACAAGAAAGTTGTAGGAGACTGTTGTCACACACAACATTATCAAATCAACCCACTGGGCAACAAAGCCTAAAGCCAACAGCATACGATGCAGAAAAGACCATTCCATACGGTCATATGCCTTAGCCATATCCAGCTTCAGAGTCCCCCAACCTCTTACACCACACTGCTTTCTGTTTAAATAATGCCCCACTTCTGCTGCAATCAGAATGTTGTCAGTAATGAGTCTATTCGGTATAAACGCACTCTGGGAGTCAGAAATAACATCCCCTAGCAGGGGTTTCATTCTGTTTGCCACCATCTTGGCCATGATTTTGTAGACCACATTGCACAAGGCAATGGGACGCAAATCAGAAACCAATTCCGAGCACCTCTTCTTTGGAATGAGGACTACATTAGTGTTGTTAAGACCATCCGGAAACGAACGATCGTTGAGGCAATTCAACACAAACGTAGAGACATCCCCTCCCACCACATCCCAATAATGCTGATAGAACCCCGGGTTCATACCATCAGGTCCTGGAGCCTTATCAGGAAACATAGAGAACAGGGCAACCTTCACCTCCTCCATCTGAAAAGGCCTTAGCAGGGCTTCATTCTGGTCATGTGTAACTCGTGGCATAATAGATGCAGTAAAGGAATCCATAGATGATGAGGCAGATACATTTGATGCAAATATATCATTAAAATAATTAATCACAACAGTGTTCAAATCGTCATTCTCTACCCACATGCCAGACTCATTTTTTAAACGTGTTAAAGCATTCTTCTTTTTACGAGCGGAGGCATACCTGTGAAAGAACTTGGTATTTGCATCCGCATTCTGCAACCAATGCTGCTTCGCTCTCTGCCGCCAAAAAGCCTCCTCCTGCTTCTCTAACTGGCACAACTCGGCTTCCAACTGTTGATACTTAGTCAAGGAGTCAGTATCAAGGCGGCCATATAGCTGAGTCTACTCTTGTCTCAATCTCTTGATTTTCTCCCCGAACTTATGGAAATGTTCCCCACCCCAAGTTTGAAGTTTATGGCCACAATGTTCGAGGCAGTTCAGCAAACCGTTGCCTCTCCCTTCATGCCACGCATCCTCTATCTGTTTCCTGCAGCCCTCATCATGAATCCAAGCCATCTCAAACCTGAAGTGCCGCCGAATGCCATTAACTAAATTCCCGCCCTCCTTCACCCGCAATAAGAGAGTAGAGTGATCGGAGTTACGAGTTAGAATATTAGTGACATTAGCAGCCGGAAGGGAATCGCACCAATCTGCACGAGCTAGGACTTTGTCAAGTCCTCCATCCACTCCGGAGTGCCCTTTCCCCTCCCCCATGTAAACTGATGGCCCCACATGGGTAACTGGTTCAGTCCACAATCATCCAGGGTCTCCCCAAAACTGCGTAGAAGACTATCTGCACCCCGCTTCTCATGCTGAAACAGGAGGTCGTTAAAATCTCACAAAACAACCCAAGGTAGGGGTGATCTCCCTGCTAAAGCTCTCAACAGGTCCCAAGATGCAGTCCTACGGCCTCGTTCTGGAAAACCATAGAAACCAGTCATTCTCCAAGTTCCTAGCCCTGTCACACACACCTCCACATCAACATGGTTGTTTGAGAAGCTCAACAACCTGGCAGTATTATTTCTCTTCCAAAACAATGCTAAACCACCACTACGTCCAACACTATCAACATAAAATAAGCCTTCGAAACCAAGTTTAATCCAGAGGCGTTCTACATGCACCCGGCCCACTTTAGTTTCCATGAGGAAGACAAACTCAGGCTTCTTACGGGACACCAGGTCCACAACTTCTCGAACTGTGCGTGGATTGCCCAAGCCACGACAGTTCCAACTTAACGTACTCATGATGACGTGCGGGTCTGGGAACCAGAACCCGCAACATGCAAGTTTTTTGAGACCTCAGACATGACAACATCCGCACCACCAGCCCCCTGCCGCCTCGCACCAGTGCCCGAGCCTTCACGCCGACGCTTAGACACGGCCACGACCGCCACCTCTGCGTCACGCCTCATCGACTCGCCTAACCCCACCAATGCTGTCTCACGGCTAGCCGAAGCAGAACCGAGCTCGTCATCTGACCGCGGCTGTCCCCCTACCGGCACGAGCCAATTATCACCAACCCCCTGAGGGCCCCGCCGAGTCCCTGCACGAAGATCCGGTCCAAAAGGGTACTGGTCAGGTGGAACCGCTGCCTCACGAGCTTTCAGGCAAAACTTATGCACATGGCCCATCATTCCGCAGAAAAAGCAAAAACTGTGGAGGCGTTCATATTTGAACGTAACCCAACTCCACGTTTTATCGCGCTTCAACAGTTTCATGCGCCTCTTAATCGGCTTATTAACCGACAAAGCGACCGTTATACGATAAAAATCCAACCACGGTGCTCCCGCAAAACGCTCATCATGTTTAACAAAGGCACCGAGGTAATTACCGACCTGTTCAAGGATCATACTGGATGTATAGCCAACCGGGAGGTCATGCAACTGTACCCACATATCAACCGTATCAAGAGGTACGGTCCCAAGTAGTACGCCATTCGGCACCGCTCTGCAGACTAGGGTGGAATTCTCATTCGACCAAGGGCCTTCATCCAATACATACTGTAGGTCTGACACATGGAAGAACACGAACATGAACAGATTAGGTTGCAATTCTGTTACTTGAACTCCCTTGACCGGTTGCCACAGGAAGCAAGGACTTGACGCATGTACTCAAGCTTCACCAGTTTATTGGTCAAGAAACGGCCAACCATTGGCCATGTTACAAGCCTTGCACTGCCCACCCCATCCACTCCATCAACCACCGGTTCGAACGTCTCATCCTTCTCCTCCAAAGCCATATCCGCCCACCTGGCGGTGAGCCCTCCTACACCTTCGGCCGATGCTGAGTTCGCCATACAAACGCCTGCGCAAAACTAGGAAGAAAACACCGGCAATCGACCGGAAAAAACTGAGCAGACCGATCGGAAACCTAGAAAAAACTAGGAAGAAGACGAAACCCTAGAAAAACCCTAGGCAGAGAATTTTTTCTGTTTTTGCATAATTTATTTAATTTAGTAAGACTATAAGAGTAATAGAATGTGTACTTGATATATTCCGTTAACTTTTAACATACCCATTAATTTCTATAAGAAAGGTCTTAGGTTCGAATCTCATCCTAATCAGAGTTGATATAATTGTTAAACATATACTAAGAATATGTTAGAGTATATTATTGAAAATTAAGTACACATTCTATTACTCTTATAGTCTTATTAAATTAAATAAATTATGCATTTCTTTAATTTAGATGTTTACAATGGCTTTATTTAAAAAAAATAATTCATTATTAAAAAATTAAAAAAGAGATATAATTTAATTAGTTATATTGTCGTTACTAAAGTTAAAAGTTAACGAAATGTGGCTTATTTAAGGGAAGAAAATAATATAATAGAGGGTAAAGAAGGAAAATCATAAAAGATTACTAAAACCAAAATAATATGAACCATTCGTTTAAGTAAATAATTACACCAACATTTTTTTCTTCCTGTTAGAACCCTAACATTATTGGCTCTTATTAAGATTGTAGATTTAGATTATGTGTCTACAATGCCTTTATTTAAAAAAATTATTCATTATCAATAAATTAAATTAAATAAGAGAAATAATTTCATTAGTTATATTGTACTCCATATTTATTTTCTCCAATGCAAAGATTCATTACATTAAATTAAATAAGAGAAATAATTTCATTAGTTATATTTACAACTTTATCTAATCTTATTCCTTAAACTAGAATTTCTTTATCCACAATAACTCATTCAACAATAATGGTTGAACCAAATGAACTAGCCCGAGCAGAACACCTAAAGGACTGGTATGCTTTTATGTTGATAATAATATGTAAATGTTAATTATATCATTATCTTACGTAGGTAAATTTAAAACTCATTATTAAAACTGTCAATGTAGGGCAATAGAACATTATAACACACTTGATGCATTGAAAAGATGTCGAGACTACAACAATGCTGCAATTAATTTGGCAAACCTAGAAAATGAAGAAATTTCAAAATAGCCACCGTTGATTCATTCATTTATCTTGTATGTAAAATACTTATTGTGCATTCATTAAATATATTAGAACTAATATAAATTTATTATTCATTTCATCTTCTAGACTCAACCTACTTAGATTACAGGCAAAATCAACATCAACCTTCACAACAAAAATACTTGGTATATAAGATGTAGTCACTATTTTTTTAAAAAAGTTTATGCACAAAGTGGAAATAATTTAACTCGAAGGTTAATATCAATTCAATAAAAACTTTAAACACACACACACACACACACACACAAACACAAATCAAGTACTACACTCGTTCCTACTAATTCTAAAAATATGAACTTAAAAATGAACATGTGCAAAATAGATGTGAAGTTATTATTGTTACTATCAAGTAAACAAGTTATGAAAATAGAAACAAGAGGTACTACTCATGAACCTATACAAATATAATAAATATTAATATTTTATTCAATACTTCCACATGAGACATGTAAGGGAACAAATTACTACTGCAAAATATCAACAGACGTTTGCAAGATCAAGACTTCATAGTACAACTAAGATCCAGTCATATACACAAGGAAAATTCATAGCTTCCTACATCATAATCTCATTGCATGGCGTTGTCATATATGCTACCAACAGTAACACAATTGCAAATAACACACTACCAACAAAAAGGAAGAGGACAAATAGTGAAGATGAAGACAATGACAATGTCACTCAAAAGAGAATTAAGAATAATTAGAAAAATTCAAACCAAAAGTAGTATTTATTTAGACTATCATTTTTTGACCAAGTATTTAGACTATCGATTTTACAAAGTTGCAAACATTTATTTTAGTGACAATTATAATGAATTCCCTATATTATCTTTGATTCATATACTTTGAGTTACATATTTAAATATTCGATATTCAATTACCTATGTATAAACTTCTCCTATATAATCTTGCATTGATATACTTTCAAATATTTATTTAAATATAAACATTGGCATTAACTCATTCATGCAATGCGTGTGTAAAATTAGTATATTATAAACAAGTCAGGCCTGCAAGTTAGGCGGAAATTATTCTGTGGATCCAGGTCCACCTTGCACAAGGTGGACCTGGGTCCAAATACACAATTTACATACTGAATGTTCACAATTTATATATTGAATGTTCACAACTGAATATTCACAATTTACATACTAAATGACCACTAATGGGATATAAAGCATACTTGACCACTCGGAGGGAAAATATGTAGTCGGTGGAAGGGGGTGGTCTTATGATAGACTGAGCAAGTTGAACCAGTAGTCGACTAAGGGACTGAGCCGACTCGGGCAAAGGGCAAGCCGAACTACTGGGAAGTCTAAGCGTGTGGATGATTGAAAGGTAAGACCAAGCAGCCAACTGTCGGTTGAGAAGCCTAGGCGGCTTGGCGAATGACTGGGAACCTTATTCAACATGTTAGTAGACCAAGTAGGGCGGTCGTCTGGAAGACTCGCCAACTAAGGGTAGAGATGGATAGTTAGACGGTTAGTTAAGAGACTAGGGACTAAGCAGGTGTCGGGGTTGACGAATAGTAGTCAGAAGACTAGCCAAGTGGGTATGAATGGCACCCGAGTGGAGGGGTAAGGTGAATCAGATTTGAGTGGATAGATGAGTAGGCCGAGTTGGGAGAAATCGTCTACAGTGGAGGTTCAAATGAGGATTGGGCGGTCCGGTCGGCGGAGGGGCGTCTGCTCGACTCAACGGTTGACTCAAGCAAGGCGGTGGAGAACCTTCCACATTCAGTAACATTAAGGACATATTTGGAGGGAAATAAAAAGGAAAGGAGATTTAAAGACGTTAGGAAATCAGATCAAATGTAATAAGGAAAGTAGATCACTTGTATTTATAGTAAATTAGGGTTACCAAATCTATACCCCCATCTCTTGTAAACATAGGACCTTTGAACCTTGAAAATGGCAGAGCCAACACTACCTGTTAGAATAGCGAGAATATAGGAAATATGTAGGAAAATATAGCGAGAGAATATAGGTATTGTATTGCTCAGAATTGTCTCCCCTTTCCTCCGTGTATGGAGGGTCTATTTATACATATTTTGGGCTGACGGATGCAGTGTTTTATGTGGGGTGATTCGTCAAAAGATATTTGTGTTAAAACGGAAAGTCAGTGACTCCCCGAGTGTCGGTCTCGAAGGAGGGACGTGGAGGTGTGTCAAGTGTTCGGTAGTTTACTTGATTGAGTCTTGCATGAGATTCGAGTGTGGTGAGTGGTGAATTGTGAGTGAAAGGAGTTCATGAGGTTTGGTTTGAGTGCAAGAAAGTAGTAAAGTAAAAGGGTTTGCAAATATGTAAAAGGGGGTAGGGATTGGATAGTGTTCATCTATGTTGCATCTCGGTGTGTCTAAGGTAATGGATAAACAAGACAAAGATGTTGGCTATTTAAGAGTGTGCATTCTTAGTCCTTTTCCACCTTTGTGTACTAAGGCTTCTTTAACTTAGGAGTGCCTTCAAGCATCCAAAGCTCTAAGAGGAATTTTATCAAACACTTGAGCTACACACTATCCTACTATTCTTAAGAAGTCCATAGGAACTATGATTGTTTCAAAGCTTCAAATCCTAACTCTAATCAAAGACATGAAAGAGTCAAGAGCTCAATCTCTCATCTAGATTGGCCAAATCCAAACAAGATCTCATCAAAACAACAACCAATAGACAAGAATATATAATCCAACAATCTAAGCATTTAGATCCAAAATATAGATATAAGATCATCACACTAGCAACATATCTTCACACAATCCAAATCCCTAGATTAAACTAGCCACACATGATATTAAATTCAAGACAAAAGCTAATTTAATCCAAGAACAAGATAACAAAATATAATAGAAATGAAATAGAGATCACCTAGAATGAAGTAATCCTTCAATCCAAGCTTGTTTTCTTCTACAATGGAAATCTACCTAAAACTAAGCTAAAAAAATGAAAAGAAAATGAAATAGTAAAAGTCTCTCTTAATTTCTGGGAACCTCCTCTGAAAATCTATCAAAGGGGTTTAAATAGTCTCCGAAAAGCAACCCTAGCAACATTTCCGCGCAATGCAGTCTCCATGCCATCTCACACGCGTGTGAGTGTGCGTGGGAGGCTACTGGATTATTTCCACGCATGCTCACACGCGTGTGGCCATCCTCTTGGGTCCTCCGAGGCTCCGATCTTGCCTGGTCCGTTCTATAAGCTCAACTTTTACTCCTATTGGCTCCCGGGACTCCTGTTTCACCTCCTTTAGGCTAAAAGTAGCTTTCGTGTGTTGGTTAGTGAATTTAAAGCATTTATGAGCATAATTCATCATGTAAAGATGCTATAAACGTGACAAAACACCCTAATATGCACTTGATTTAAGGGTATCTTAGAGGCTTATCATGGGCCTAGAACCCTACAAAGAATAAGAATCCTAGGCTACCTCATATTGGCAGTCCTTGTTATATTATAACTAATAAACCCTAATCTTGCTAATATTATAAGTGCTAAATCCAATCCTTATCGGACTCTTCGGTAGCTCTGTGTTGGGTCTCCTTCTTGGGCTTTCTTGATCTAGTTGCACTCTTAGGCCAGTCCATGTGGCGCAGGCCTAGTGTATTATCCATCATCCAGTTCCTCACTTTCTTGAGATTTCGTGGATACGAAGTCTCTAGAAAGTATAGTTGTTCTTTTGGGCCGGTCTGCGTGGCCCAAGCCTAGTGTTCTTATCCATCATCCAGTCCCCAACTTTCTTGAGATTTCGTGGATATGACGAAGCCGCTGGAAAGTATACTTAATCCTTTTCTTATGATCGTCTTCAATTGCATCAACCTAAGATTTTTCCTCCGACCGACCACGTAGCATTATGCAAATACAACAATTTCACACAAATACAACACCAATAACAAAAGAGGGTAATGAACAAATATAACAATTTCACACAAATTCAACAATAAGTATACATACACATATAGAACAATATTTAATGAAATCATTATAAGATTACGTAAATATCAAGAATATACATAAGCCAACCACTGCACTACGAGTGGGGCTTCCTTATGTCTCCAGTGTGAATATGAATCTTCCATTGCCTAGTGAGTGTGCGTTTCTTCCACACGGTGGTGGGAATACGAGTCTGCCACTGGCTAATGGGTATTTCTTCCACATGGTGGTGGGTATAAGTCTTCCATTGCCTTGTGAGTATGCGTTTCTTCCACACGGTGGTGGGAATACGAGTCTGCCACTGGCTAATGGGTATATGTCTTCCACACGGTGGTGGGTATAAGCCTTCCATTACCTAGTGAGTATGCGTTTCTTCCACACGGTGGTGGGAATATGAGTCTGCCACTGGCTAATGGGTATACTTTTTTTTCTCTTCCATTGCCTAGTGAGTATGCGTTTCTTCCACACGGTGGTGGGAATACGAGTCTGCCACTGGTTAATGCCTTAACAAGTTCGTCGTTCCAGTCTGGAAACCCTATGTTTCCTCCTACAGACTCTTCCATTCTAGATGAGTACCATAGGAGAAGTAAGCCTAAACAAAAGTATCCACAACCCCCACCACAACCAACTTTGCCTTTACCCACATCTCAAGCCCAACCCGATTCACAAACAAGATTGTCCTCTGCTTGGAAAATTAGAAATCCATCTCACCCTTTACACCAGCAAGTTTTTAGACCTTTCACCATTTCAGAACAAACTACCATTCCATCCCAGCCAATTATATCCTCAAAATCAGATGACCTGTACCCTCCACCAAATACAACCCCAAAAACGACCCAAATGATGCTTCATGAAACAATCACAGATAAGAATCTTTTTGATTCTGTTATCAAAGGCCCAGACCCACCTGAGAGAAATCTACCAGTCATGGAAGCTTATAGTACTGGAGAAATATCAGAAGAATCTAGCTACCAATCTGAAGCAACTCAGTCAGAATCAGAAGGATATACAGATCCAGAAGGAGAAGAATCCGAGGAGTCAGAAGAAGGAAAAGAATCCGAGGAGTCAGAAGAAGGAAAAGAATCCGAGGAGTCGGAAAACCCTGCATTTATGGCAGATCCGGCAGAATCATCAACTGGTGGATACACAACTCAACAACCTGCTGATCAACCAATGGGTCATACAGAGGAAGAATACTTTGGTGTTGAAAATGCCACGGAAATGGTGATGCACAAAGGGGTAAATTATCAATTCTTTACAATTGATGATTTATCACCAGAAAAGTGGGGAGAGAAGTTTGCTGAGTTCCACACATGGATGACTACCAGGAATCTAGTAGAACGAGATACTTTCAAAATCCTAATGGAATTTACAGCAAAGTTCACCGGAATTCTTAAAGATTGGTGGTCTAAAGCAGATGGGGCATTCAAGATGATGTTCTTAGGACTACCTCTCCAGGAAGCCGTTTCAATGATTTACTTCATATTTCTGGGTAAACATGAAGATGAAGTAGAACAGAAGAGAACGGAGTTTTTCAGAATGAAGTGCCTGTCTTATGAGAAAAGGCACTTAGAGGAACACTTCAAAAGGATGACAAAAGTTTTCTATTTTCTGGGATTTGACAACAATCTCAAGCAAACTTTTGTTTCATCCTTACCACCCCTGCTGGCAGACAGTACAGATCAACTTATCAAAAAGAATCATGGATCCATAACACATCTTTCAACTGGGCAGATTAGGCAAGCAATATTTGAAAGCCTAGACAATATTTGCCAGATCCACAACAAGTTCCAGACCTTGAGAAAGCATGAATCAATTCTTTCCAAAGCATGCCAGAAGCCAAACCTCATAATAGGATCCTCATGCAATGGAGTGTGTGGAGACAAACCCAGAGTAAGAAGGAGAAATTTCACTCGCTTCAGGAAGAATCCTCAAAACACTAGAAGAATCGGATGGAAGCCAAGGAGGAGATATTTCAGAAAATCCCAAAACCAGAAAGCACAACCAAAAAAGAGAGGAAATAAAGCATCTAACAAATGCTTTGTTTGTGGAAAGCCAGGACACTACGCCAAAGATTGCAAGGAGAAGCAAGCGGCTAAAATGATATCGGAAGTCATGTCTCTTATTGATGACGATATCGCCGAAGAAGACCTGGATGGCTATCTCAGCCCAGAAGACGAACCTTCAACAGAAACAATCTTTTCCATAGAAGATGAAGTTCCGGAAGAGGATTTTATCTCATACAATTTTGGGATAAAAGAAGATGAAGAGTTCAAGGCACCCCATGTAAAAGTACAGATCAAGCACCGGTTAAGCAAGCCATTCGATGCCATAGCCCTTGTTGATACTGGAGCTCAGTTCTCAATGATGAACCCAAAGCTGTTACCTCAAGAGGCATGGAGACCAGCCCAGAAACGTCTTACATCAGCATCTGGAGATGATTTTGATGCAGGATTAGAGACGAAGGAACCATTGGAGATTAGCATACTTCCTAACTGCAAGATCCAAATTCATGTTCTTGGATGTGGCCTTCCAAGAAGGGATTTGCTATTAGGATTTGATGCTTTCAAGATGATGAAGGTATTGGTTCAATCACGAGGAATTAGCAAAGGCCTTTACTTCAAGCCCTATGAAGAAGATTACAGAATGTGGCAACTCAACTTCATGGATACCATCACCCAGATCAAGCAACAATTGGTGGAGCAATTATGTGCAAACTCTCATGACGAATTCATGAAGAAACACAGTAAGCCCCTATGGACCAGAGAAGAGTTCTTTATTGAACTTCCATTCAAAGAAGGAAAGGTGATCAACCCCACCAAAGCCAGCCACTCAGGAATGAATCCACAACATCTCAAAATGGCGGTTCAAGAGTGTAAGGAGCTGCAAAAGTTAGGACTAATCACAGAATCCAAGTCCTCATGGGCATGTGAAGCATTCTATGTGAACAAGCGAGCAGAACAAGCAAGGGGAAAGTTACGACTTGTTATCAACTATCAACCCTTGAATCAATGTCTCAAAGATGTCAAATTTCCATTACCAAGGAGATCTATGATGTTCTCATATCTCCCAGGAGCCCAATGGTTTTCAAAGTTCGATCTCAAAGCAGGATTTTGGCAGATAGGAATCAAGCCAGAAGAAAGATACAAGACAGCTTTTTGTATCCCAGGATATCATCTTGAATGGAAGGTAATGCCTTTTGGTCTTAAAATTGCAAAATCGGGGAGTCTCTAAAAGCAGTGGAGAATTAGGACCAAAGGTGAGAGAAAACTAAAAGCCTCTCCGGGG
Source organism: Ipomoea triloba (assembly GCF_003576645.1). Classification (NCBI taxonomy): domain Eukaryota; kingdom Viridiplantae; phylum Streptophyta; class Magnoliopsida; order Solanales; family Convolvulaceae; genus Ipomoea; species Ipomoea triloba. Next base: position 10,685,831 of record NC_044920.1, on the reverse strand, counting down.
CATGACAACAAGACTCTCGAACCACTTCCTAACTTCTCTACATGTTAGAGATTACTTGAGACTTAGCAGGAACATAACCATAAATCTATTCAAAACCTTCAACTGAAAAACTTAGGAACTCATGATATTTTGCAAACTGGGAAATTTTATATTTCAAACTACGATATATTACAAAGCAAACTGAACCTCCTTTTATAGGGATCAAGGATGGTTCTCGAAATACAATACAACTGTTTACAATTATTACAATACATGTGGCCGACAAAGTGTGATGGCCTTCTTGACATAAAGTAAAGCTACCTTTTAATAAAGTTGTCTAATAATTCATACAACACGCCAAACTGATAAGATAACGCTGACATGACCCTGTCAGGACGGGGATCTTATCTTTGAAGATAAGATTTTTGTTGCAGATGAGATTTGCTTTGCTGGGGCTTTGCTGGAGAGATAAAATCAAATCTTATCCTTCACTCATGAATCTCTTTCCTTTCCAGTTTTGTGGGTTCCAATCTGGTTGCTTTGTCTTCATGACCATCCATTCTCCATGAAATTGAAGATCCATTACGGAGTCTTCGTCTGATGCTGTGTCGCTTTCTGTGGAGTAGCCAGAGTAGCTGGGGTAACCCATGTAGTTAACCCATTCTTGCCTATCCATACCAGATTGCCTTCTCTTCGTTCTCCAAACATCTTTGTTCCACTGGCTCTTGTGTTCTGGCCTTTTCTTTTGAGACTTTTGAGCATAAGCTTTCTCAATCCTTTCAACTTCTTCAAGCACTGAATCTATATCATCAAATTTCCAAGGGTCTTGTGACCAGATATCTTCCTTCTGGGTCTGGTTTAGCTCATAGTAGTACTGGTTTTTTGCTGACTTGATCCTTTCATGGTAAATCTCATCATCTTGTCTCACATCTGGCTGAATCCCTTCTCTGGGCCAAATTTCTTTTGGAATGACCTTGTTCTGGGCGAAAATGTACCTCTGAAATTCTGGATAGTCTTCTTCTCGGACTATGATAGATTCCATGTGCTGCTCATAAATCTTCATAAATGGTTCTGCATGTCCTTCTAAAAATCTGGATACCCATGCTGTGACTTCCCTATGCAGATGAACTGTGAAGAATTTTGGACCATCTTGGCATAACTTCTTCCAGTATTTTAATGGATAAAACCAAGTTAAGAATTTTATTAAATCTTTCTCAACAGAAAGATCTAACTCTTTTCTTAAGCTAGGCCTGTGGAACTCCATTAAAATATGATATTCATGGCATAAATACCAAAATATCCAATTTAACTCTTCTGGCCAATCTTGAACTTGAGCAATAAAGATTTGAGCAAATGGAGATTTAGGGTGAATACCATATGGTTGTAGCATATGACCTCCATAGTATCTGAACAATCTGACTTCCCAATCTGTTCTTCTTTCTTCAAGGTATTCATGGCTCCATGGGAACTGGTTGACATCAATGTCTGGTGGAAAATCTGCATTTGATGAAGTGCTCTGGCTGGAACTTCCTTCATTGAACATATAGACTTCATAGAGCTTGGACTGGAACTGGAGTTGAGGAACTTGCTGTGGCCTGGATAAAAAGTCTGCAACCACATTCTTCTTTCCTGGAATATGGCGAACATCATAGTTGTATCTAGAAAACCATTGTTGCCATCTTAGAGCTTGAGCTTGTGGAATTTCTTTCCTCTTGAACTGCAACATTTTTGGAAAAGCTGACATGTCTAACTCAATAAGAAACTTATAACCGATCAAATGAAAATTAAATTTTTTAATTCCATTTTTCACGGCTAAGATCTCTTTATAAGTGGAGTGGTAATGAAGTTCTGCATCTTTGAATCTACCACTGGAGTAGCCGCAAACAAGCCTTTTTCCTTTAACTTCCTGTAGGAGTATTGCTCCCCAATAGTAATCACTGGCATCTGTTTGTAGAATTCTGAGTCCTTCACCTGCTGGGATGTGCAATTGTGGTAATTCCTTGGTGTGCTCCTTCATCCATCGAATTGCCTTGGTTTGTTCTATGCTCCATTTTGGTGGTGACTTCTTCAACATCTTGGTGAGAGTGCTAACATGCGGGGCTATGTTGGGAACAAAATCTCGGATATAATTAATTATACCAAGAAATTGTTGAACTTGCTGCTTTGTGAGGTTTTCATCAGGAAATTTGAGTAACTCCTGAGCAATATGCCTTCCTGGTTGAAACTTTCCCTGGTCAATATTCATGCCTAAAAACTGGATCTTCTGCTGGGCTAGTAACATCTTCTTTTCGGATAACATGATTCCAAATTTTTGGCATATCTCCATGAATTGTTTGATCAGCTGGATGTGTTCCTCCATGGTCTTACTGAATAGTAAGATATCATCGATGTAAATGAGGGCTTTGTCAAGAATTGGCTCAAAGATTTTGGTCATCACTTTCTGGAATTCACTGGGTGCAATTTTAAGACCAAAAGGCATTACCTTCCATTCAAGATGATATCCTGGGATACAAAAAGCTGTCTTGTATCGTTCTTCCACACGGTGGTGGGAATACGAGTCTGCCACTGGCTAATGCATATACTTTTTTTTTTCTTCCATTGCCTAGTGAGTATGCGTTTCTTCCACACGGTGGTGGGAATACGAGTCTACCACTGGCTAATGTGTATACTTTTTTTTTCCTTCCATTACCTAGTGAGTATGCGTTTCTTCCACACGGTGGTGGGAATACGAGTCTTGCCACTGGCTAATGGGTATAGTTTTTTTTTTTTTTTTTTTTGCATAGTACTGTATCCAAGTTTTAACTTTTGACTCGGTTTTTGATGATGTTCCTCCTTTCTTGGTGATAAGCTCCCAAGACAGCTATTATTTGAGTATAAACTAGGGTGCTTTATAGCGTTTTCAGTATCCTTAAGTGATAATTTTATGAGAATTTGTGCTTTAAATTCGTTAACCGCACACAAAGCTACCTTTGGCCTGAATTGAGACATTACAGAGCTCCCGGGAGCTATTAGGAACAAGAAACGAGCTAAACAAGCAAACCAAGCAAGTTAGGAACCCCGAAGAACCCGGGATGATGCAACCACGCGTGTAGGAGGTGTGGCAACATTCCATTAGCCATCCACGCACACAACCACGCGTGTGGGTGGCGTGGCAGCATTCCAGTAGCCATCCACGCCTCCAACCACGCGTGGTGATGGCGTGGATGGAGCACTGCGCGCAAACATTTCTAGGGCAAAATTTTGGAGACTATTTAAGGCACCTTGATAGAGTTTCAGGGGAGTTCCTCCCTTCTTTCAATTTTAGAAAGTTCCCTTTTCATTTCTTAGTTTTTATAATAGTTTAACTTTGCAATTTCACCTTGTAAGAAAGACTTGAAGCTTGGATTGAAGAAACACTTCATTACTAGGTGATTTCTATTACATTTTAATCTATTTTTATTATCTTGTTCTTGGATTGAATTAGCTATTGTTCTTGAATTCTTGAATATGTGTGGCTAGTTTAATTTAGGATTTGGATTGTGTGAAGCTATGTTGCTAGTGTGATGATCTTATGTCTTATTGTGGATCAAGTTGCTTTGATTGTTGGAATTTCTATTTTTGTCTATTGATTGTTGTTTTGATGAGATCTTGTTTGGATTTGACCAATCTAGATGAGAGATTGAGCTCTTGACTCTATTATGTCTTTGATTAGAGTTGAGATTGAAGCTTTGTGACAATCATAGGTCCTATGGAATTCATAAGGAATAGTAGGAAAGTGTGTAGCTAAGGTGTTTGATAAAATGTCTCTTAGGACTTTGGTTGCTTGAAGGCACTCCTAAGTCTAAGAAGCCCTAGTACCCAGAGGTGGAAGAGGACTAAGAAGACACACTCCTGAATAGCCAACATCTTTGCTTCGTTTATCCATTGCTTTAGACAGATTAGGATGCAACATAGATGAGCACTATCCGATTCCTTATTTTCTTACATTTATTTACTCATATTTGTTTTATCTTCACTTTGCACAACCTTATGAATCTCTGCACCTTCAAATCTCTATTCACCACACCCACAACCACACTCAATCCATCACATGACTCAATCAATTTAACGCACGAACACTTGACACACCTCCACGTCCTTCCTTCGAGACCGACACTCGGGGAGTCATAGACTCTTCGTTTTATCCTTACACACACATTCACATTATTTTGACACCTCAACCCCACAGCTAAACAGTCATATTCCGCTCGGCATCCAACTGTTTCCAGATTGTGTGTTGTTGCTCTATGATGTTGTTACAACCAAAGAATGTGCTGTAAGAAAATTGACAGGAGAGCCATTCACCGGTTTTGAAGAGCTTCAATTGCCTTTTTACACTGTGGTGCTCTTTGCTTAGCATCCTCAAATGTTAGGACTTTCTTAACACCACAAGTTTAATAAGTAAAAGTTCGTCCACAAGTTTTAATAAAAAAAGCAATACAAACACATTAACAACGATATAAACATAATGATATTCAAGCATAACATGAAACAAGTCACTGCTTGAGCATAATCTCCTCTTATCCAAAATCCTCCTTTTCTTTTTTCTTCGGCCCATACTTGTTACGAAGTCAATTCCCACCACAATTTTCGTTTAGAGTGGATTCATAGCGCTACTATATACTAATTTATAATGAGATGTGATCACATTTATTGCCAGTAGGCAGAAAACATGAGACCCATTTAGCTCTATATTAATGATAACTTTTTTAAAGCAGTATAGTATAACAACAATGCATGTATCTCCAATGTAACCACTTTACCACTTATTGCATATTAGAGTGTACTATTTATTTATTATTATTATTTTTTAGCATGATGATCTTGATTTCTAATTTTAACATGCAGTATTCAAATTGCTTGTCAAGCACACTATATAAACAACAATTTGTTGCAAAGAACATAATAATAAAACTTTGGAAAGTAGGCACTTAAAAAGAATGAAACTTCAGTACCTGGAAAATTGTGTTCCCACTAAAGCATTGAATCTTAAAGTTACCTTCTCTTCACCATAGGGTATGGTGCACCAATCTTTATACACAAGCCTTAGTAATGGATGGACCTCTAACTTGATATCCAGAGCTATCTTCACACCCATATTCTTCTTCCATTCCTTCTACATCTGCTGGAATAAACGTTGTTCGTCGCCCAAAGAAACCGTTGGATTATTTCACGTAGACGCGGGTTGCCGAAGGTGCTCGCCGCTTTGTTTCCCTTCCTTGTTGTGTAGTCACCATGTTTTCTCGACTTTAGAGGAAAGTACGAAGCTTTTCCGTATCGATCCCCACAGACGGCGCCAATGTTGGTTTTATGACTTTGGGTAGTTAAAGGCAAGCCAACACTACCTGTTGGAATAGCAAGAATATAGGAAATATGTAGGAAAATATAGCGAGAGAATATAGGTATTGTATTGCTCAGAATTGCCTCCCCTTTCCTCTGTGTATGGAGGGTCTATTTATACATAATTTGGGCTTAGAGCCCTACAAAGAATAAGAATCCTAGACTACCTCATATTGGCAGTCCCTGTTATATTATAACTAATAAACCCTAATAATCTTGCTAATATTATAAGTGCTAAGTCCAATCCTTATCGAACTCTTCGGTAGCTCTGCGTTGGGTCTCCTTCTTGGGCTTTCTTGATCTAGTTGCACTCTTGGACCGGTCCATGTGACCCTGGCCTAGTGTATTATCCATCAAGTAACATTAAGGACATATTTGGAGGGAAATAAAAAGGAAAGGATATTTAAAGACGCTAGGAAATCAGATCAAATGTAATAAGGAAAGTAGATCACTTGTATTTATAGTAGATTAGGGTTACCAAATCTATACCCCCATCTCTTGTAAACATAGGACCTTTGAACCTTGAAAATGGTTAAGCTCTTGATGCGTAATCAATGGCTATAAACTCTGTTTTTCTGATCACTTAAATTTACTATTTTTCGGTGGTGTTGGCTTGCAGTTTGGCTATCCTCGTAGTCAATAAAACCAACATTGCCGCCGTTTGTGGGGATCGATACAAAAGGTTGTGTCGCTCTGATCGACTGAACGAGAAGTTAAACTATGGTGAGAACAAGAAGAACGCAACCCCAAGTGCAAGTTAATGTTGCCGACAGTCAAAACCCAATCGTCTCTAAAGGACAAGACATACGACAGCAGCTTGGCTGACCGAATTCTTGAGACATACGAGAACAGCCTAGCCGTCCGAATTTTCGTTAGTTGGCTAAGAATGCGCGCGCCGAAGCTTCATTGACCGATGAGGAGCAAGTTACGGATGCACCGCTACCACCTGCTCCAGTAGCCCCTACTATTGCGGATGTGATAAATAGGTGGATGGATTTATATGAACGCGAGCTGGAAGCTCGACCAGCAACTACCCCGGCTACTATGGCCGCCCAAACTGTGCACCAAACAGCTAGGGCGCAACAAACTCAGTCAGTTAGACTGGAAGAACCAGTAATATCTGCGACTTCCCATCGATCCCATGTCCAATCAAGACCGGTCCCCAATAAGACTCATCGTTTGGCCTTAGACAGGCTTAGCGATCGAGTCGTGCATCGGGTGGCTAGTCATAATAACCGTGGGGCTTGGAGGGGAAATGACCCGAATGAGCCTAAAAGTAAGCGGGAGTAGAGATATGATGCAACTCAAAGGCGAGTAGAGGAACTCTTTGTGTATGAGAGTAGTGCTGAATCCCCGACCAAGCGAGGCCGAATTTCGAACGAAATCGCCCTCTTAGTAAGAGAAGTGAGACATTTGCGAGAAAAAAGTGGAAGGGAAAACAACCAGTACTCGGGCTTTGTTGACGGATTCACCTTTCACGCGTAAAATAATGGCATATAAGGCCCATTCAAAGTTCAATCTGCTTGAACACTTAACGTATGATGGAACCAGGAACCCTAATTAAAGAGCACTTAATAAGCTTTCAGGCCAGAATGCAAGTGGTAGGAGCCAAAGAACCTTTGATGTACCAAGATTTTCTCACCACGCTGTCGAGGTCAGCCCAAAGATTATTCTTGGATCTACCCGCTCGGTCAGTCGGGAGTTTTGAAGAATTGGCGGAACTCTTCCTAACAAATTATGCAGCCAACCTTCGACGTAAGAAGAATTTTCTCTACCTGTTAGGCATCAAACAAGATCTAAATGAATCTCTCATATTGTTCTTGGCTAAGTGGCAAAAGGAGGTCTAGTCGGTAAACGACTTAGATAATAACGCTCTGTTAATCCTATTCATGGAATCATTAAGGTTGGGGAAGCTTTACTCTAACTTGCACACTGATTGGCCGACTTCCTACGCTCACGCTATTCAGAGAGCCAACCGACACGTGGATATGGAAGATGCGATCAAACAAAAAAGGCTGCAAGAGGGGTCGTCCAGACCCAAAAGGCCACGAGTAGAGGAGCCCAGGAAGGAAGGTTTGACAAAACTCGACTTGGTCGACCAGAGATAGGTTGAACCCTGAAAGATTGGGTATCCCTCCTTTTCGACCACCTGTACCTCTAGTCGTTCAAGAGGCACAAGCTTTACCGCCGTCACCCAAGTTGTGATCGGGTGATTGGCCCAAGGTGTTGGTCCAAGGGTTGGGAATAGGCAAGTATTGTCGACTGCACCAGTCGAGCACTCATTTGACTAAAGAATGCGCCTTTCTAAAGTAGGAAATGGAGGCGATCATTCAAAGGAATGCATCGAGTGCCACAAACCAGTAGATGAGACATTTGTTGTGGCAACGAGGGGATTCTGGCTGATCGGGTGAAGGAAGTCGTGATAAAGGGAAGCAGGCTACCGCTGAGGATGACGGGATCAATTGGAAACACAAGAACGTCATAAATAATCAAATATAATTCTTAGAGGACCAGAAGGCAGAGACTCAACCAGCGCTCGAAAAGCGTGAGCTTGGTAGAGAGGACAACTTGACGAAGGTATGTCATGAACTTATTATCTTTACTAATGAAGATTTACCTGTAGGAGCTGGTCCGCACAGGGACGCGTTTGTTATAGCCATGGACATAGGTGGTACGGTCGTTCGATGAGTGCTAGTCGACACCAAGAGCAGTGTTAACATATTGTACTTGAAGACTTATAATAAATTGGGGTTGTCAAGAGATGTCCTCAAGCTAGCCAAGACCCCGCTAGCCGAGTTCACGGGTGATTAAGTGGAGTTAGAAGGGTCAGTAAAATTGCAAGTCGAATTGGGCACCTACCCGAATACTAGAAAGTTGAGATGGAGTTTGTAGTCGTCTACCTAGAGTGCTCACATAATATAATTTTCGAGAGGCCGTGTTTAGAAGATTTAGGGGCGTTGATTTCCTTGCAGCATCTGTGTATGAAGTTTTGGATCGCTAGTGGAGTCAGAGTCGTTTAGACTGATCAACAGGCAGCACGTGATTATTACTTATAGGCCTGTCGTAAGATAGGGCGCTCAGACTTTCAGGTCAACACGATTATAAGTCGGATTGAGGAGGTAACACCCCATTTTTCATAACCAAAATTTTCCTTATAATTTTCTTTTTCTTAATTGACAACACCAAATTGACTTGGTGCCAGGAATGCCATTACCAAACAAGCCAGCTTATTGATATAACCTAGAGGAGGCTAAGGAGATCCAAAAGCAAGTTAATGAACTCTTAGCCAAAGGGCAAATCCGAGAAAGCCTAAGTCCATGTGTCGTTCCTATTTTGCTAGTACCTAAACAAGATGGGTCCTAGCAGATGTGCGTTGATTGCCACGCAATTAACAAAATAACTGTCAAATATCGTTTCCCTATACCCCGTTTAGATGACATGCTTGATGAGTTGTTTGGTGCTTGTTATTTTTCTAAGATCGATTTACATTCTAGGTATCATCAAATAAGAATTAAGGAAGGGGACGAATGGAAAACAGCCTTCAAGACTAAATAGGGTCTATATGAATGGCTTGTTATGTCGTTTGGCCTTACTAACACACCTAGTATCATTATGAGACTCATGAACGAAGTTTTATGAGATTTCATTGGGAAAAGTGTTGTTGTTTATTTGGATGATATACTTGTTTATAGCAAGAGTCTTAATGAGCATGTTAGACATATTAGGGAAGTGTTTACTACTTTGAGGAAATATAAATTGTATGCTAATCTAAAAAAATGTGAGTTTTGCTTGGCTATATTGTCAATGCCAACGGGATTGAGGCTGATAGTGCTAAAATTGAGGCTATCCAGCAATGGCCTACACCGAGGATAGTTAGCGAAGTAAGAAGCTTTCACGGCTTCGCGAGTTTTTATCACCATTTTGTGAAAGACTTCAGCTAAATTGCTGCACCGCTAATTGAGGTGATTAAAAAGAACGTTGGCTTTGTGTGAGGTAAAAAGCAAGAGAATGCCTTTAATGAGTTAAAAGAAAGATTATGTAAGGCGATTGTTCTTGCTTTGCCTAATTTTGATGTTGTTTTTGATATAGATTGTGATGCTTCCTGAGTGGGAATAAGGGATGTACTAATGCTAGGGGTAAACATGTAGCATATTTTAGCGAGAATTTAAATGGAGCTTCCCTAAATTTTCCTACTTATGATTAGTACTGTCAAAGCGGGCTGGCTCGCCCCACTGTGGACTTAAATTTTTAGCGGGCTTTTGCAGGCTGGTCCGCCAGGCCCGCGGGCTAGGATTGCATCAGCCCTAGCCTACTCCACGTGGGTTGGAGCCAGCCTACAGTTTTTTTTTTTTTTTTTTAAATTTAAAGTTCATAAATTAAGTAAAAAAAAATTAAAAATATTAATATATGTAAAATGTTACACAGCAAGGCAACGTTCTGCCTTGCTGTGTAAACATATATATATATATTATGTTACACAGCAAGACAGAACGCTGCCTTGCTGTGCAACATATACATTTATATTATATATTTTTTTAATAGGGCTTGGCCCGCAACCCGCGTGGGTTAGTCCAGGCGGGCTACGGGCCTTCGCGGGCCAAGCACGTTAGGTCTGCTATTTCGCAGGTCATATTTTTTGTGACCCTAACCCGCCCCACTGAGTGGCGGGTGCGGGCCAGCCCGCGGGCTTCGGCCCAGTTTGACAGCCCTACTTATGATAAGGAGTTATTTGCTCTAGTTCGTGCTTTAGAGCATTGGGAGCATTACTTGCGCCCAAAAGAGTTTGTTATACATATTAACCATGAATCATTGAAGTATCTAAGAGGTCAAGGTAAACTTAATAAGCGGCATGCGAAATTGGTTGAGTTTATTTAGTCTTTAACATATTCCATAAAGTATAAACGTGGGAAGGATAATGTTGTTGCTGATGCTTTGTCTAGGAGATGTGCTTTACTCACGTCTCAACATGCTAGTGTTTTAGGTTTTGAGCATTTGAAAGAGCTTTATAATTCTGACATTTATTTTGGGGCAAATTATGATGCATGTTTGGAGGGAAGATTTGGTGAGTACTCTTTGAATGATGGTTTTCTATTCAGGAAAGGTAGGTTATGTATTCCTTCGTGTTCCATGAGAGAGCTGCTTCTTAAAAAAGCTCATGGTGGTGGACTCATTGGTCATTTTGGGGTCTTGAAAACTCTCGAGATGTTGAAGGATCATTTTTATTGGCCCGAAATGAAACATGATGTGCATAGAGTCTGTGATAGATGTGTTACTTGCAAACATGCTAAGTCCAAAATGATACCTCATGGTTTGTATACTCTTTTGCCTATAGCATCTCATCCATGGGAAGATCTTTCAGTGGATTTTTTTTGGGATTGCCAAGAACTATTCGGGGACATGACTCTACTTTTGTGATTGTTGACAGGTTCTTAAAGATGGCGCTTGTTCCATGCCATAAGACTGACGATGCTAGTAATGTGGCCAATTTGTTGTTCAAGGACGTTGTTAGGCTTCATAGAATGCCTAAGACTATTGTGTCTGATAGGGATGTAAAATTTTTAAGTTATTGTTCGAAGATTTTGTGGGTTAAATTGGGTACTAAGTTACTTTTTCTACTACTTGTCATCCACAAACAGATGGGCAAACTGAAGTGGTGAATCTTACTTTAGTCACTTTACTTAGAGTTTTTGTGAAGAAAAATCTTAAGTCTTGGGAGAATCATATTCCACATGTTGAGTTTGCATATAATAGGTATATCCATAGCACTACTGGTTTTTCGCCTTTTGAGATCGTTTATGGATTTAAATCAATTACTCCCTTAGACTTAACACCCTTATCTGTTCCAGATTTTGAAAGCATGGATGCCGTAAAGAAGGCAAAATAGGTGAAAGACATCCTTGCGTAAGTGAGCCAAAATATAGCAAGACAGAATAAATTAGTGGCTCGACAAGTCAATAAAGGGCATCAAAAGGTTGTGTTCAACCCGGAGATTGGGTTTGGGTGCATTAACGGAAGAATCGATTTCCAATTCAACAATTGAGCAAGCTGATGCCACGAGGAGATGAGCTTTTCAAGTAGTCTCTCGGATTAACGATAACGCCTACAAGTTGGCCTTGCCAAGTGAGTATGGCGTTAGTACTTCTTTCAATGTTTCTGATCTTTCTCCGTCTAATGCAAATGAGGTAGATTCGTGGACGGATCCTCAAAGGCTGGGGGAGATGTTGAGGATAACAAGGATCCGTTACGAGTCCTAGATGGTCTGGTGACAAGGGCAAGTGCTAAACAATTACAAGATGCCGTTGGATGGCTGATTAGTGCTCGATAGGATATGGATCAATTTAATGGGGCCAAGGAGCGGCTGGTTAATTTAATTGGAGTTCAATTGGAGGGCAATTAATTTAATTGGGTTGTGCTGATTACATGGATAGTAAATAAATTAATTGGGCTATGAATTAGTCTCAAATAATAAATAATATATTATTTCTTTTTATAATAAGTAGCCTAGAATTATTCTGTTATTTGTTTTCTAGTTAGACTTTACTGTTGAGTTGAAATTCAAATTGTCTATGTCATAGTTTTTAGGCTAGAGGAGTGCTAGGGAGTTATATAACACTTATTTTCCTTGTAAAGATCACAATCAGATTTTGAGAAATAGCAACCAGGAGCACTACTCGTGCCTTGGCTTTTTTCTTGAGTTCTTCAAGACTTTCAACTTATCAAGGACTATTTTCTTCCTTGTGGCGTCTTCTTCTTCGTATTACCTTCAAACCAGGTGTGGGCGAATCTCCAACAATAGAAAACACCAAATCCCTTCCCACAACACATCTCAAATCCGTCCAACAACACCACAATACACAATCCAACTCCATTCAACTAGAGGTGTGGGAAAGCCCGAGGACCGTTCGAGAACACAAGGTTTCAAAACTCTATCTCCAGCTCGTGGATCACATCAAAACTCTAATAATATTATATTTTATATATTTATATTTATATATATAATTATACAATAATCAAAACCCTAGTCTTTGTTCAATGTTCATTATATCATTTCCATTTACACGGGTACGCCTCAACCCTCACTACCTCAGCCTCAGTCCTCAGTCCTCACTCCTCACTCATTCCTCACGCCATCTCTGCAATTTGCCTCTCAGTCGTGATTTTCATCATCCCAGTGGAGAGAGGACCCAGAGTCCCAAGCAATTTGAAGCTCCAACCATCAGTTCTCCATCTGGAAAATGTACATTATCTATTTATGTTTCTTACTTCTCAGACTTCCCAATACCATGATTATCATAAACCATCTCAACTCTCTGATGGTAGAAAAATGGAGAATCCTACAATTCGTAAGGGTTTGGATGCACTCACATCTTCACTTAACCAAATTGGTTGTAGCCTTAGAACTACTTTTGAGTTACACATGACTCTTCAATTAAGTGCCTTTGTATTCTTCTTATTCATTTAATTCTCAAAATGATTCCATAAAGTATATATTGGCTGAAGATCTTGGGTGACTCTGGCATGATTAAGTTGAATATACTAGTTCAATAGATATTTCTGCATTTTACTCTTTAGTAGGGACATAATATTATTGAGAACAAGACTATAGGTGCGGACGGGGATGTGGATAATTCCCCATCCCCAATCGGGGAACGGGAACGGAGATGGGGAATGGGGATTCAATTTGGGGACGGGACAGGGACAGGGACAGGGACTCCACTCTTCGCCCCCGCCCCTGCCCCGTTGTCATCCCTAGCAATAAGTAACAAAGCTAGAAAAGAAAATTTTTTAACTAAAATGGTAAATACAGAATAATAAACATATATATGTACTCACTGATAACACAAGTTTTCACCCTACAAAATTGCAACAGAACTACAATCGAATCATGGAAACTTGATTGAAAAAATGTCTCAACCTTCAACACATGGTCATCCAAAACAGTATATTTTGTTTGGTTACCCCTACACCAAAAAGAGAAAGTGAATAATGTCATACTATTAACCAATGTAAAATATTTAAATTTAAGATACACTTACTGTGAATCCTTAATAAAAAAAAATCAATAAGCATGCATGTCTTTCTAGCAATAACCTTTTTTTTGGGAGAATAAATCTCAAGCACCTGGCGAATGACATCTATTAAAAAAATAAGAAGCAAAAAATAATAACAGTTCAAAATTTTTTCCTAAAAAACTTACCAATAAGTTTTTTCTCATTACATGTTGGATTACCTTTCAAACTGGGGAAAGATCTTAAACAATACATATGCCTTGCAAAGTCTTCATTTTTTAATTATTTAACTACTGTTTGGTAGTTGAATTTTAACATATACCAGTGGGTGCTCGTTTTGTAGGTATAAAAGTTAGTAATGACAAATAAATTCTAGACACCATAGACCTTTCTTTCTATAAATTTGGACATGAACTTTTCTACATATTCCTTGGGTATATGAACATGTAGAAAAGTGTTGTATAATGAAAGAAAAAAATGCAAATTAATGTTGGTTGAATTGGGACTTGACGACAATGCATATGCATAAAAAAAAAAGGATTTTGAATCAACAATCTGTTAGATGCAAATACTTCTGCATCATGGAAAACAAACGCTTTGCACTTGATTGTAGAAGAGCTTTTTCTTTCCAGGATTTCATATGTACGGACCACCCTAACTTTGACTACGCTTCTTGTTTTAAAAGGAGATATATGACGACCAAGAATGTATATAGGAGCCATGAAAGTAAAAATGTGTATACTGGAATTGGTACTCTGAGTGAATGTATTCAAATAGAAAAACAGTAATATATAGATATTCATTTATAGGTAAACGGTGGGTAAAGAAACAATACGCTTCCCACGATTTTACTCTAAACGATACACTAAACGATGCGACGCTTTAAATCAAAAATAAAATTACTTTAATACCCCTATAACATTGAACATCCAACGCCTTTCCCCAAATCGATCTGAATCATTGAAATATAATATTTAATAGTCAAGATATGATCTTACAATCTCACCTAAACAAGTGATCTCATATTTTTCCTATATATATATATCGGTCAGGCCTGTAGGCCTAAAGGTTGAGTCTTTATATATAGGCATGGTCTATTTAGTTAAATAGACTTTGAAATGGGTCCAAACCTGACCTTTTTACTAAACAAGTTAGGCCTTGCTAGGCCTTAATGGCAATTTATACCGTGGACTAGGGTGCACAATGCATTGTGCACCTCAATCCAAAACGACGTCATTTTGAATCTTTTTAATTAACAGCTTTTTTTTTTGGAAATCCCATTTCCCGTCGACCGTTAACTTATAAGATGAGTTATGTGTATGTTGTGATGATATTCTGTGAATTCTGTTTTGACATTCTATGTATTCTGGTCAGAAATCAATTATTTATGTTAATCACTTGAGTAATGTAAGATGAGTTATGCATAGGTTCTGATGTGCTTGTGTATTTGGTGTTATCATCTATGTGCATTATGGTTATGAATTATGTGTATTATGGCTATGGATTATGTGTGTTAACCATTGGCGTAGTGTAAACACTAAGATGAGTTCTGTGTATGTTGTGATGATATTATGTGCATTCTGTTTTGACATTCTGTGTATTCTGGCCACGAATTCTGTACATTCATGTCACTTATGTATGTTAATTAATCACTTGAGTAGTGTAAGATGAGTTATGCTTAAGTTCTGGTGTGCTTGTGTATTTGGTGTTATCATTTATGTACATTATGATTATGAATTATGTGTATTATGGTTATGGATTATGTGTGTTAACCATTGGAGTAGTGTTAACACTAAGATAAGTTATGTGTATGTGTGTGACAATTTTCTTTGCATTTTGTTTTGACATTCTGTGTATTCTTTACACTGATCCTGTGTATGGTATTGAAGATCAATATTGTACAGAACTATATACTAGAATACACATAATCTCTGAATAGAATACACAGAATCATAAGTCTAAGTATTATCATTTATATTTCATGAGGCATGACATTCAAATCATTAATGTACAGAATTATATATTAGAATACACAGAATTACACATAACAGAGATTGGGCGGACAGAACGGTGTCTGTCGTGTCAACTCCCCACTAACTTAATTAAACGACGTCGTTTCGGATCAGGGTCCACAATGCACTGTGGACCTTGGTCCACGGTATAAGGATTGGGCCTTAATTAGGCCATGCCATAGACCCTACAAAGGTTTGACGTATTCCAATCCTTAAACATCGTGGTTTTAGAGCACGGTATAAGGATTGGGCCTTAATTAGTCCATGCCATAGACCCTACAAAGGTTTGATGTATTCCAATCCTTAAACATCGTGGTTTTGGAGCATCCTTATCAATGAAAAAAAACAAATTTGATATTAAAAAAATTAAATACTTTCTCAACATATTGAAGCACAAAAGAGTCAACAACGTTTCCACTGAGGCTCAATCTCATGACATCCCAAATGGAAAAGTTACTACATGCCATCTGAGCACAATGTGCTTGGCTATGATTTTATTTTTAGTAGAGGATTTTTGAGCCATTGTTAAACTTGGGTTTAGAGCATCCACGCCAAAAGATTATTGTTGATTTTTTTGGAATAGTGTTTCCTTAGGTGGAAGAAAAAGAGGATACGAGAGAGAGAAAGAGGAAAGTTGCTTGTATAAATTGGAATTATTTGAATAGTATTTCAATCGTGCAGAGATCAAAGAGGAGTAACTTCCCGCACAGCAGGCGCCCAACTGCACGCGCCCAGGCGCCTAACATATCAATTATCTCATTTTTTATTTTTTAAAATTAAATTTGTTTTATTTTTTTTCTTTCCTTCCATTTTTTTTTTAATCACACTTAAAAAAAGTTGATAAAAAAAGCAAAATAACTATTGATAAGGATGGTCTTACGGATGCCGGATTCAAAGTCTCAAACTTCTCGTCTAAGTCAGAGTAAACCCCAAATTTCACGATTTGCATACGGCGAACGGGCATCGTTGTGGAACACAAAAGGGCTAATTTTTGCTTGCTCTCAGTTCGATCGGGTAGATCAACTGCCTATTCCGAACCCGAATTCAGGTTCCTGTGCAATAATTTCACGATGATCGTTTTTTAATGTAAAAATCTTTGACTTTTCTTGGAGACTTCATGGTTGATGAATGACTTCTTGTTTCGCTAGTTATTTTTTGCTACTGAATTTATGGAATTTTCAATGTTTTTATAGTCAGAATATCGGTTTGAGGCGGCTGTGATATATATTGAATCAGTAAAGATGTTTTCTCGGATTTTCGGAAAACCTAAGGAGGAAACTAATGCTCTCACAAGTATAGAAAAGTTAAACGAGGTAACCATCACTTTGTGCACGATCTATTCGAATAAATAAACTTGTGTATATGTTGCAGTACGATGTATTGCTTTGGTATCTGAACTTATTTAGTTTATAACTTGACGGATATCGCCGGAAAATTTTCAATTTGGAACTCCCTGGTTGATTTTAGGATGAAAGTATTTTAATTATTCATGTTGTCAAATTCAATCTGTTGGAGTATTACTTTCTGGAGTATTTTACTTTCAGGTAGCATCTATTTCTCTAAAGAACATTTATGGGAAAATGCTATTTCTACAAAATATTGCATTATATTACAAGTGTTACGGGATTTTATATTCATTGACAGCCTTGAATTGGCATACTCCATGGATTAATCAAATGATGGTACAATAAATTTTGTACAGTAAGGTCATGGCTAACTTAGCTTGATTATGAGTGGGGATTTGATTAAAAATATCTTCTTGTTTAAATGCATGTAATTATTGATAATCTGGTATTCTGTGATTTGATATGATTTGTTTTTTCTTCCAAGTTAGTTCCAATGGTTTAGTTGTGTTTCTTCATTTGTCTAGACTCTGGAGATGCTTGAGAAGAAAGAGAAAGTTCTTCAAAAGAAGGCTTCTGCAGAGGTTGAGAAGGCTAAAGAATTTACAAGAGCTAAGAACAAGAGAGGTACTGCTAGATTGTATATTATCCTGCCTTGTAAACCCATTCATTTGACTGATTGGTCGACTTCTATTTTTAGTGTTAATGATTACTTGGGAATTCAAATTATTTTCACTAACTAATTACAGATTTTATATGATGTTGAGCCAGGCTATATGTTAATGTGTAATGGCCGGTGACTAGACTAATAAGTAATGAGGGACTTTTAAGATACTAGGACATTCTGTACTGTTTTATCTTCAAAAAAAAAAAAAGACTATTAAGTAATGAGGGACTTTTAAGATACTAGGACATTCTGTACTGTTTTATTCACTTGCAGCGGCTATACAATGCTTGAAAAGGAAGAGGCTTTATGAGCAGCAAATTGAGCAGCTTGGCAATTTCCAGCTGCGCATCCATGATCAGGTTTGTTGCCTTGGCAGGTGACTTTTTATGTTGTGCTATGGTAATTTTTGTTGGGCATTACTCAAATTTCAGATTGACCTCTCTCAATGTCCAGATGATAATGCTAGAAGGAGCAAAAGCTACAACTGAAACTGTTGATGCTCTAAGAACTGGGGCAGCAGCAATGAAATCTATGCAAAAAGCCACGTGAGTTGCAAATTTACTCTATTACTTCAGAGTTAGCGGGACACAAGTCCCAACTGCTTATTATTCTGAAGTTTTTAGTGAACTTTGTCTTTTACAATTAAAATTGAGCAGTAATACCCTGATTTCCTTTTCATAATGAAAGAGTGCATTAGTATAAATATCTGAACCTGAACTGCATATTTATTTTATAGGAATATTGATGACGTGGACAAGACAATGGATGAAATAAATGAACAGACTGAAAACATGAAACAGATACAGGAAGCATTGGCTACTCCAATTGGTGCAGCAGCTGACTTTGATGAGGTTCCTCAAAATCCTGATATACATTTGGCTTTGTTTTATTTAAATATGTACATACTAATAGAATGAAAGACTGCATTCTACAGGATGAATTGGAGGCAGAACTTGAAGAATTGGAAGAAGCTGAGTTGGAAGAACAGCTGCTTCAACCTGCAACTTCAGCCCCTGCTGCTCCAGTGCGAGTCCCAACAGGCAAACAACCAGCTCGCCCTGCTCCTAAGCAGCAAACAGAAGAGGAAGATGAACTTGCAGCTTTGCGAGCAGAAATGGCTCTGAGCTAATCCCATTTCTGTTGGTTTAGCTGGTAATTAGGCCTTAATCTTGACATTGAACTGATGCTATAGATAGACACCAATCCGGAATATACAGATCTTGACATTGGCAGTTTGGAGAACACCCACAATTTTTAATGTCGGTAGATGATACTATTAAATTTGTTGCGTATATTAATTCAATGTTTCACCTTACTGCAGGTATTTATTACGACTTCAACAAATTACAAGGAAGCTTATGGAGAGTGAGTGTATATACAAGCATCAGTAATAAATAACGTGTGTATATAAAAGATGTTATAGATATGAATTCTGTGAACACTGTACTATTGTCCTTGCTTGGAAATATTACACTTTCACTTACCTCCGCTGCTGTTTGGGTCAATAGTCTGTAAACTTGGCAATGTAGGAAATCAAATTCTGTGGAAATTGTGACTTTAGGTCCTTACCATAAAGGGAGACATAGACTGTATGTTTGAACTGATGAAAATTTTCATCAATAAATAAGGTGGGTAAGGATTTGTACTGATTTTTAAGAATTACTTTTGGCTTTAGTCTCTCGACTATTGTTTTTTTTTCAGAGTTAATACCCAATTTAGTCCTCGACTATAGTGGTTTTACTCAATTTAGTCCTAAATGACTTTTTGTACTCAATTAAGTCCCGGACTTTGATGATTTTACCTAATTAAGTCCTCCGTTAACAATTCCGTTAGTTGATGGTTAAAAGTAGGGTTAATATGGTAATTTATTCCCCTCTAACCTTTTGGTCAAATTGCTATCTTTTTCCTCGGCTCATTTCTCCTGCATTTCTTTCCGACCGTAAAAAAAAATAAAAAAAAAAAAATAAAAAAAAAAAAACTAAAAAAACAAAAAACAAAACAAAACAAAAAACAAAAATTAGAGAAGAAAATTGTGAAAAAGATCAAAGAAGGATAGATGCATAGAGAAGAGGGTGGGGGTGGGTTAGGTTTTGTGGTGGGATTTTATTTTTTGGGTTTTGGCTTGTGGTTACGATGATGGAAGTTGTAGGAAAGTTGATGGCAGGGAGATTGGGGAGGAGATGCAAAGTTCAAAATGGTGGTAGAAGAAAAAACTGGTCAAGGGAAAGAGGACATACATAAAGTTCAAAATGGTGGTAGAAGAAAAAACTGGTCAAGGGAAAGAGGACATACATAACCTACCATTGATGAGCTCGCTGAACTTCTGGCCTCAAAACTCACTGCACGGCTACACAGAAAAAATGGAGCTTCATCCGCCTCATGCAAATTCATTCTCTGTTTATCACATGTGGTCTCTGCCAGATTCATGGCTCAGGAAACTACTTGACCATTGCATATCCATGCATGCGTGCCCCGGCCTCTTCCTATGCATTTTCTCTCTTCACTCTGATCGAAGAACCTAATGCCCATTTGTGGAACACCATGATCAAAGGCTATTCCATGACTTCAAACGCCCTTGACTCAATTCTTTTTCACAATTTTTCTTGCTAGTTTAAGTTTGTTTGTTTGTTTGTTTGTTTTTTTTTTTTTTTTTTTTTTTTTTAAATTACAGTCATAAAGAAGATGGAGGAGAAATGAGGAAGAATATGACAATTTGACCAAAAGGTTGGATAGAGGATAAATTACTATATTAACCCTACTTTTAACCATCAACTAACGAAATTGTTAACGGAGGACTTAATTGGGTAAAATCATCAAAATTTGGGACTTAATTGAGTACAAAAAGTCACTTAGGACCAAATTGAGTAAAATCACTATAGTCGAGGACTAAATTGGGTATTAACTCGTTTTTTCACTTCTAATCTTTTAAGTTCAAAATCTACAATTGTAACCTATTCAATAGGTTATTGCTAATGGTTAATCTCTAGGATTGTAAATTGCTCAAGTCTTTGATGTTACAATTTGAGAAAATTTCACTGTAACTATTGTCTTATTGTTACATTTTAGTTATACTCTTTTAGTTTTGCTTTATTACATCATTGACTTTTTTTTTGGTTTGTCATAACTAGTTCCCAATTTAATTTTTTGTCGTTCAACATTTAACATATAATATTATAATTTCTGGGTAAAATCTCCTATGAGACCGTTTAACGTTTCCTGTGAGACCGTTTAATATTACAATTTTCTTTTTAAGGAACTTTTCAACTCTTAATATTATATTTTGGGTTAAAAGTATTATACTTATTTTAAAAAAAAAGTATTATACTTTCTCTCATAAGTATCAATCGATCAATTTATCATGGTTAATATTACATTTTTTCTCATAAATAATTGTTCAATCAGTAAATATTACATTTTGATTTAAAAAAGTTTGCATTTTTCTTCAAAAATATTACACTTCCCCTTAAAAGTAATAAACAATTTATCCTTGATTAACTCGACTTGTTTTACGGATAAGGATTTATGAGACGATGTGTTTCATAGGAGACTTGACCTAATTTTTTTTTAATCGAAATATGAAATTACATGTTTAACTCTTTTTTTTCTTTTTTTCTTTCTCTTTCTTTTAGTATTACTGACTCTATTTCAAATACAAAGTGTCAATGACCTATTGGGGTTTGTGATAATGCTAAATACGGCAATACGGATATCAAAACGGGAAAATACGATCTCTTATTATAACCAAAGGGATCAAAGTCCGAGTTACAACGTGACAAGAGCTCGAAGGGCTCGGCGGGTCGGCAGTGAGCTTTCCTACTGTCCGAGCGCACTTCAAGACTTAGAATCGAAACTCTTTTCTCTCCTCATTAATGCGGTATTTATAAGAGGGGAAAGTCGCGGTCTTCGGGGCTCCGGCATGGCGAATACGTGGCACGCATGCGCCTACCTCGCTTCCTACCCAAGCGGGATGGAGCAAGTGGCGGCCCCGACATGACCTCTGCTAACCGATCGAAGTCATGACCGTTCTGAGGCGGTCGGACCGAAAACCGGTCGGGCCGAGATGCCGACATATCGATCTACCTAACCGACCGGCGTAAGTGTGTATTTATACTATCAGTTTGAACTTGTGAGTTTTTTTTTTTTTTTTTTTGGTATTGCTGACTCTATTACAAATATAAAGAGTCAATGACCTATTGGGGTTTGAACCTGTGAGTTTGTCATCTCCCATTTAGGAGAGTTATAGATGTGCCATTGAACTATAAGCTACTTGGCATGTTGAGTTGTTCTCATTAAATTGCATAATAAGAAAAATTAAAATTGAAAATTAATTGTGGCTATTAAATGAAAATCAATGAGTAATGAGATAAGATTAAAATAATAGGACTAAATGTGACAATGTTACAATACTCAATAACTAAAATTAGAATTTTTTTCAAGTAATTCAAGGATTGATGCAATTACTTTAGTATCTTTTATGTGCATCTCCAATAAGTTTGATTTGTATCCACAATTTGCAATGGGTACTTGCACTTCTTTTATTTTATTATTTTTTGTTTTGGAGTAAAATGGGTACTTGCACTTGTTGACGTGATTTCTGATTATCTTTACCATTGTTGTGAATTAGGGTATATTCTTGTGTGAATCTTGTGTAATCGTACGCTATAGCCATGCAAAGAGCAAAAGGGAGAAGAGGATCAGTTGAACTCAAGAACTCTAGAATCACTACATTCTCATTAGATACTCGCAAATATACATATACAATATGGGGTAAACAGAATACGATACATGATCTGAGAGAATAGGATAATGACCATAAAATATATATTTACAACGCTCCCTCTTGTCCATTATTTTACTACACTCATGCTTCGTTAAAAGCTTCGCTAGAAAAATTCTGTGGGAAAAACTTAGTCGAGGAAAAGAGTACATGTATGTATAACTATGTGTTGAACTTGTTGCCTTATTAAAAATCTTAAACTAAGAAGAGTTAGTGGGAAAAACTTAACTAACGAAAAAATAGTACCACCAAAATGCCTTCGTGGCTTAATCTTTATGATTGATCCAAGTAGATGACACTCCCCATGAAGATAACAATCTTCAAAATCTACACATTCTAATATATAGTAAAAGAGACATTGTTTTAAAATAAGTGTAGAAAATGGATATGGTATACTCTTCAAGGTTGTCACTAGAGTGAACATTTTGTATAATAATCTCATGACTCTTTTAGAGTTCACGTAGGTTACTTTACACTATATTTTGTCAAATATTCCTAAATATACTCATGTATCATTTATGCAACACAAGTTTTATTGTCTTCATATAGGACATTGGGGGATAAAATATAGCATAACTAGTTTGGGACTTGTGGATCAAACAAAATAGCCAATACCCTAGTAGTCATCAAAGTCATATATTGGTCCATTGCATAAATGCTAAAATTTTTTTGACTCGAAGATACTGGAAGATGTGTTAAACACTATTCCAATATTTCATTGTAGGAGGAACACTAAATGTTGCTAGCAATTTTATTGCCAATATCAAGCTTGTTGCGATTATAGAACTTCTGTTTCTAAAATAGTGCTCCAAACAACAATAAAGTAAGGAACTTTTAAGGTATCATCATTATCCTCTTTGAATCTAAACGGTTCCTTATATATATATATATATATATATATATATATATATATATATATATATATATATATATATATATATATACACTTCAAGTCTTTAAATGTTATGATAATTTAATACTAACATTTGAAAAATTACTACACAATTTTTTTAAAACCTCGTTGGAATAAATTATACCAACTTAAAATGGCTTATAGCCTCATAGTCTTATAGGTAGGTTTGCCATACAAAAGAGATCATGAATAATATTGTTTGTTAAGGGGATGATGCTGAAACATTGCTTACAATTTACATTAGATACTATAATATAACCTATGTGTTGAACATAAATAATCATTTTACGTAAAACTAATCGATTTAGTTATTAAAGTAGTGTTAGTGCTGAAACAAATAATGGATCCTTTTACAAATTTGGTCATTTTTAATGATATTTTAATTCAATTCAGGATGAATATAATTTGATCTTTTACAAGCAAGTCTAGTTAAAAATTGACAAAAATACCTCAAACATCAAGGCATTGGTTTAGTAGATAAGAAGTCTAGCTTAAGACTTGCTTGTAGTGGTAGGGTGGGGTTTCAATTCTTGCCACAAACATTGGAGGTGTGAGTTGAGTTTATTGTGCACAAAAGTGTACAGTTCCGACGAAATTGAAAAGCAATGGTTATACAAAATTCACANGGTTCTTTATATATATATATATATATATATATATATATATATATATATATATATATATATATATATATATATATCCACTTCAATAGATTATTAGACAATCATTAGTTTGATAGGACATGATACTTATCTGTATAAAACATGTAAAAAACATTCTTCAAGATAGGCTAACTGTTGTATAAAATTCATTCAAGAAAATACTAAATTTGCAAGTCGAGATAATACTTGGGTTTCCCAAGTCTTTTATTTCAAAGTCTTGTCTTTAGACATAAGCTAATATCATCAAGCTGTATATGCATTTCAATGATGTTCATACCATCAACACAGACTACGATAATAAATAAATAACTCAATTAGCAATTCTTTAATGAGCACATAATGACACATATTCATATTTGCATATTCCTTCTTCAGGAGTTAAAATAATCGGTTAATTATTAACTTTTTAGGTCATATAAAGACCTTAGTAGCCAATGACCTTGTGGTCTAGTGGCATCCGATAGTGGCATTTGGTTGCACCCCATGTTGGAGGGGGCAGGTTTGAGCCTCAGTGGAGGCGATGCTGACTCTTTGTGCTTCAGTAGGTTGAGAAAGTAGTTTATGAACAGATACTACATTGTAACCGAGTCAGTAGTACTCAAAAAAAAAGACCTTAGTAATTTAATACTATTCATGTTGCGATTTTCATTTTCTCTTATTTCGAGAACTTTAAGTCGTTCAGGAACTTTTCAAAATAAATATTAGCTGCATATCTAAATTTTTTAATTTACTGTCATTGTTATTATGCAGTAAAACTTAATATCTATTGTGGATTGATATATTTGATCAAATTCAATTATGGGATTCTATGTGAACCCTTGGGCAACGAAGCTCGCTTTAAATCACACCACCTCATTATTCTTATTCATCTTTCGTACAACACAACCATTTGTAACTTACAGATTAACATTCAATGGTTTATGTGTTATAATGAAAATACATTTAATTAGCAAGATGAGCTGTTGTGAATCGTGGTCTAAGCATGCCGTTGATAGCCTTTGAGTTTCGTAGCAGCAAGCAGAGCTCCTCACATTGTTCTTGGAAGATAGGTTGTTTGGGCATTTGAGGAAGGTCTATGAGGGTTTATGGGGTTTTTTTGGTTGATTTTATATATGGCCTTGGCCACACCTGGATGATGGTGATACGAGGGAGTTTTAGACGCCACAAAGGGTTACCTTTGATAAGTTAGAAGAACCTTGAAGAACTCAAGGAGGAGAGCAAACTTGTTTGCCAAAATAAATTCTACGTAATCTGATTTTTCCTAGGAGTTACATTGTTACAAACTACTTCACGTTGTGCCAAGATATTAGGCCTAAAAACTTGCAAAAGAGTAGGCAAACTAAATTGAATAGGAAACAAGAAACGATTATCAACAAGTAATAAGTCTAGACTAAAATAGAGGAGCCCTAAATTGCCAGGACTCTTTATCTGACTTCATGCTCGTGTAACTCGGACCACCTTCCATAATCAAGAACGGCTCAACCACTCTATTAAAGTTTAAAGAGTCCTCTGTTTGGCCAAATAAGGCTCGAGACACGCAACTGAGCTAATTGACGCGCACAAGCCTTCAATTATTGGTGCGCTAAAATTTCAGCAACTTGGTAACTTGAAATTCAATGTCTACAATTGATCACAAAAACGGGACATATTAATCAAAGCTTTCCTCCAATTGAATACCAATTAAATTGATCACATGGTCATCATCCACATCCGAGTGTCTAACTTCAAAATTGGCTTGTATCAGCACACTCATGGTATCTTGCAACCTCCTAGCTCTAGGAATAAACATCTTAATTTTTCCAATTGTTATCATCACTACCCTCTATAACTCTCTACTCCTCCTCTATGTCTCCCTCTCTCCGAATTCCTAATGACTTCTTTCTCATTCTCCCCATCACTACCATTCTCCATACCATTTTGCCCTCTATTTTGAGCCCCTCCACCATTTTGATTTCCATTCATTTCTCCCTCGACTATCTCAATTCTTTTTGCCAGCCCATCAAACCTTCTATTCACCCTCTCAAACTCCCCCCTCATAGCCTACACCATGAACCTCACATCGGGGCATACTTGTTGGTCATCCAAGTCACTAGGTCCTGAAATATTTAATTTGCACAAAACTGTTAGCAAAATAAAGTAATTCAAGGGCCTCACAACACTCCCTCACTTGCACTCTTTTGAAAGGGGTGATCACTTAGTTTCTTACCACTCGTGTATATCACTCTCTATTAATCTCACTAAATTTCACACAAAACGACAAACAAAGCTTCGTCCTTCAAGTTCTTGACGGGTTCCTCAAGTTTAACCAAAATCACTCTAAATAGGACTAAAACACGACAATTTGGCTAACGGTGAATGGCTAGGATTAGGGGTGGGCAATTCGGTTCGGATTGAACTAGTAATACAAAACCGAACGGTTCCGAATTCTTGTAAACCGAACGGTTCAGTTAAAAACCAAACTGAACTTAACGGTTTAGTAAAAACCGAACCGAACCAAACTTTGTTAGGTTTTAATAATAATAATAATAATAATAATAATAACAATAAAAATAATAATAAAGAAGAAAATCTAAGTCACTTGATGCCTGCTCCGTCGTTTAATTCATATTCTCACTGGTATCTCTCTTAAATTTTTTATTTGATTTCTTTATAGCTTGTTCTCTACTTTGTTCTTTTGTTGTTTGCTGCAATTGTTCTTTACCTCACAATTAGTACTTAGTAGTATGTTTGGACTTTGAATTGTTATTTTGTTATATAATGTTTAGATTTTGGATATGGATAATGTGATAGTATGTTCAAAAAATTAAGAAACGCTGAAATTTGGGGACTTAAACCGAACCGAACATCGAATCGAATTAAATCTGAACCGAAACCGAACCGTTTCAAGCTCAAACCGAAACCGAACCGAACTCTAATGTTAAACCGAATGGTTTAAAATTTTTAAAACCGAAAAACCAAAACCGAAACCGAAACCGAAAGAAACCTAACCGAAGCCCGAAATGGCCACCCCTAGCTAGGATAGGGTCAATTTCGGCTGGAATGTGTTGTTCGGTTGTGGCTCAAAAGGAAAACAAATAAGGCACTACGTCCAAACAAGAATTGATAAATGATAGATGACAAATGTAAGAATAAAGCAAGTGATGACAAAAATCAAGACTTGTTGATAAACGAGTAACAAGTAATTACAGAACTTCAACAATTGATCTCCAACACTTTTTTTTGTTTTTGTTTTTTGTTTTTTGTTTTTGTTTTGTTTTTTTTTTTTTTTTGTATTCTTTTGTTATTTTTGTTTTCTTTTTGGTGCAAAAGATCAACTCAGTTCAACAGTAGTCCAAGGAAACAACAAGAATCAACAAATTCAAGCAACACTAAGATTAACATAAACCGGACAGGAAAGGCTAAAAATTGGACTAAACTTGGAGAATTTTCTAGGAATAGATGGTAATGAATTTTCACTCAATTTTTTTTTTCAGATTTCAAGTTCAACAAAAGTACAAAATACAGAAAAAAAAAATTCAGACAAAAAAGACACACGGAACTAATTTTCTTTTTCAAATTTTCAAAGTTGACTACACAAAATTATGAATTTTTGGCAGACTTTATTCTTTTCTACTTAAAATAAAGTTTGAGATGAATTGTAACCTCTTGGAGTGTGAGAGCAAACCGTGCTCTGATACCAAATTTGATGTAAATCGTGGTCTAAGCTTGCCGTTGATAACCTTTGAGTTTCGCAGCAGCAACCCAAACTCCTCATGCCATTCTTGGAAGATAGGTTGTTTGGGTGTTTGGGGACGGTCTATGAGGGTTTATGGGGTTTTTTTTGGTTGATTTTATTTATGGCCTCAGGCACACTTGATTGATGGTGATATGAGGGAGTTTTAGATGTCACAATGGGTTACCTTTGATAAGTTAGAAGAACCTTGAAGAACTCAAGGAGGAGAACAAACTTGTTTTCCAAAATAATTTCTATACAATCTGAT
The DNA here is from genome assembly GCF_003576645.1 of Ipomoea triloba. Lineage (NCBI taxonomy): Eukaryota > Viridiplantae > Streptophyta > Magnoliopsida > Solanales > Convolvulaceae > Ipomoea > Ipomoea triloba. The sequence continues at coordinate 10,658,131 of NC_044920.1, read as the reverse complement.
TTTTTCTAGGAGTTACATTGTTATAAACTACTTCACGTTGTGCCAAGATATTAGGGCTAACAAATTGCAAAATACTAGGCAAACTAAGTTGAGTAGGAAACAGAAAAAGATTATGTAACACCCCAATTTTCCACTCTTATACTTTATTACAAGTCAGTAATCAGACGCTGCGGAAGCTTACATCTACTCAACAAAAAACTGGGTGCTACCGCCACACCTAGAGTGAATTCTATCACCTCTTTGACGAACTCCACTCCAAGTGCTAAGGCTAAACTTACAACACCAACATACTACAACAACATCATAGTAGACCTCAACCTGCACTTCTCTTCTATTCTGAGCTCATCGGCTACAGAGGTACTCACTAAACTGCATCTGATAAAAACAATACACATTGAAATGTAGTTAGCGCGACGGCTAAGTAAGGATATCCACGGGTTATTCAAAACTAAATAAAGGTTTTGTAAAAAAATTGTTACATCAAAACCCTATCCTTACTCATCAGCCGAGGTTCTCCCTGCAACAGTTACACATAGCAACGTGCACACATAATAGGCAACAATTTCAATATCAATCTTGAATCACTTTCCCTCTAGACGAGGTCATACAATAATCATTTACTTACTCAAAGCATATATTGCTAAACATTTAAGCATATAAGCAAGTAATGGAAAAACACAAATTCCACCTTTTTGTTCTCAATCACTTTCTTTGAAAAACATTTCCCTCATAAGGAAATTCTCTTCACTTTTTACCTTTCAGAGAGATCACCCACAACCTTTGGGTACTTAAATACTTGTCACATCTTTCTTTCCCGTAGCTACGGCGTAACTACATTCATATTTCAAAATTCCACTTAGTCCTAGATAGAAAGTGTGAAGCCTTTGGAGTCCTTTCTCCACTTTTGACTGACCACTTGGATTATTCAACTCGGGTTCAGTGGTCATCGCCCGGTCTAATACTGATCCCCTGGACTTATAGGAGCGTTAGAATGATTCCTAGCTAGCCTCACTAGGTTCATAAGAACGACACCTACCCGAAAATAGAGTGACTATACTTAAGTGTGCACACCCCCGCAGGAGACCCTTTTCCTTCCGGGTGATATAGTACTCGGCGAATAGACTTCGCCCACAACAGTATGAACTGGTCATACAATAACATAACCACCATACGGGTGAGGCATTTTAAGCTCATCTTTATCCCGTAGGCTACAAGACAAGGTCCTTCACCACTTTTACTAGAACAAAGGTTTGAAAACATTTTCCTTCCTTTTCCCTTTCCTTGAGTCAAAAATCACTTTTTGGACATTTTCCACAAAATCAAGTCCTCCTTTGAAATCAATCACCATTCTTAACTTAGTTCAAAAGTCTTGTCTCTCAAAACATTTTGCTCAAAACATTTTCCATCATCACACTACACATATGTATATATGCATTCAACATAACATTTTCCACATTTATGCATACTCACATAAAGTACACATACCATATATATATATATACATAATACTCATACCATATATAATATGTATATATTACTTATATACACATATATAGGTTATGTCACACATACAATATATATATAAATATAATATGCATTACTACCTACAAACATATATTTAACACACACACACACTTACACAGGATATATATATATCATGCTACACACACACAATATATATATATACATAACACGGCACACACACACCCACGTACATAAAACATACAATGCTAGTCGTGAATGAACATATTACATACATAAATATACAAACAATTACTACCACCAATTATATATATACACATACGCATACATAGATTCCACAATGTATAGATTCAGGTAAATCCAATTCTTATAGTAATTATATATATATATCACACCACACACCCACACATACGTAATATATATATATATATATCACACCACACACATAATATATATATATGTTTCACGTCACACACACACATACACTATACACATATATATATATTACGTCACACACACATACACCATATATATATATTCACGACATATATATATATATATTTATACATAAATACATAATTTCCCTATTGCACATAACACATAGGTTTCATGTACACCAATCAACAACAATTCATAAGCTAGCTATCAATTACCTAGTTTCAAATAACCTCAACCAAATAAAGGGATTCCTTACCTCAAGAAGGTTTACTAACACCGTAGGAACAACTCTTGGATCTTTTCCCCAAATTCACCTTAAATCCTATGTTCAAAATCAACACCATAACACAATATTTTAAGAAACTAAGCTTAGATTCAAGCTCTAGGAAGGAATGCAAAGCTTTCTACCAAATAAAAATCGAAATCTTACCGAATAATCTTGAGAGTTGTGAAGAAATTTGGCTATGGAAGCAAGGTTTTAATGGTGGAGGAAGATGAAGAATCACACACTCTCTCACCCTTTCTCTCTTTTCGACAATTTTGAAGGGAAATGGGGAAAAATAAATGGGAACAAAGCTTTTATATTTTCCCTTATGTGATAAGAATGAGGAGTCTTGAAGACTAAGTCACATTGGATCATCCCTTATAAGATAAGAATGAGGAAGATGTGGATAAAATTGTGACACTTGTCAAAGTCTTATGGTTCCTCAAGAAAAATATCTTCAATTGGACTGGTAAGGGTTAAAACAGATGAATTCTCGGTAGAAAATAATCTAAATCCAATAATTTTCGAAAGCACAAATTTATTCCAGTCTAGACCTCAAAATTGGGCTAGGTTCGGTACACCGCGAAATTTAGCGATGCTACGATCACAATAAATTTTCGCTGCTATGGACCAACTTAATTAAATAGGAAACTCAAGAATAATAATATAGTGCCTAATAATCCATTTCCTAGGACAAACGGGTCGGTTCGTGACCGGCACGCATGATCGCAGCTTATTGGAATTAGTGAGGGGTTACAGTCTACCCTCCTTAAAAGAGTTTCGTCCCCGAAACTTTCTTCTTATAATCCATGGTTTCAAAAGACTACTACTATTCCTCAAAGATTCAAACTTAAAGTTCAAACCTAGATCTCAACCTTGAGCTCTGATACCAATTTGTAACACCCCAATTTTCCACTCTTATACTTTATTACAAGTCAGTAATCAGACGCTGCGGAAGCTTACATCTACTCAACAGAATCTCTTTATTCAAAACCTTCATATTTCCTAAATATGTCTTCCTCTTCAGCTTCTACATCCACATCTATTGTACCTAGCCGTTCTTCTTTTTCATTAGAAAAACCTCATTTCAAAAAATCTCTCTCTTCTAAGATGGATTATCTCTATGAGATAAATTATCTTAAAGAGGACCAAAAAATAGAAGAAACTCATCTGCCCCTTCTTAATCTATACTCTGCTTTCAATAAAAGAAACCAATCCAATCTCCTGGTTAAATCCCTTAAAGCTATTTACCAGAAAAGGTCTTTAGTTCCCAAAGAATACATCTCAGCCTCAGCCATGAGCAGATGTCCCATATATTCCACCCACCAAGAACAGTTCATTACTCTTGAAATCCCTGATGAATTCCCAGCCATTTGGAGGAGAGAAGGATATACCCATATCCACTTTGGAGCAATCCGTTTTGCCATAACCTATCATGGCAGAAAGGGTCAACCCGTAGTTGCCAAGCTATGTCTCCTTGATTCCAGGTACTTAGAGTACCAACATGCGTTGATAGCCACTATGGAAGTCACACTTGATTCTGGCACTGTCTGTGCTACTGTTTACCCAAATTTTAACGTATCCTTAGAAGATCCGCATCTTCTAGATATGTTTAAAATTCAAGTCCATATTGTTGGAGCTAAGCATGCTGAGCAAGATGCTATTGAAGCCACTGTCCACTACCAGATGTCTTATCGATTGCAAGACCATGCTTTCGATATGAAAATTCCAGGAGGAGGAGAAGCCCTCATCTTAGTCACTGATGAACAGAGAAATGTTACCTGCACTAAGGTCCCCAGGAGATGTACAAAAGAGGAGTTGATCCAAGTCATCCCTGACACTTGGATATCCAACTATGAGAAGCTGCACCAGAACAGAAGGCCAATCGAATCCAACGAGGCTACCATCAGCAGGCGAAAAGATGGTACCGTTGGAATTTCATTCAATCATGCTCATCTAAAAAGAACAGAATTTCTACCATCCATCAATATGGTAGAAGAGGCTAGAGAAAGACAAGAGGAGCATGTCCAGGAGATCCTTGACTATGACCCAGACGATGATGATGCAGAACCAGTTTTCCTTGGTTACGGAAAAACAGGAATGAGTGAAATTGTTCATTCGTTCGACCAACTTGGTAAACCAGTTTTCTGGTTTAAGGATCCCATCTCAAATCACTGTTTCTTCGATTTGTGTGAAGATGATTGTAAGCAATGCTACCCAACAAAGGAGCCACAGAGGAGACCCAGCTGCAAGCCCTCTAGAAGGAGAAGATCCAGAAGGAAGGATGATAGTGATGATGAAGATCCGCCGTCACCACTACCACCACCTGTGCCCCTGCAAAGAAAGAAGAAAGCTCTTAAGTGCTATGAGCAAGAGTACTTAAGAAAGGAGCCCACAATAATTCCAGTTCCACCAGCTATCCCAGCAATGGTGATCTCAGAATCCTATGAGGAGGACTTTCCCCCTTTGGAAAGTTTTCAGCGAGGAGGTTCTATGCATGCACCAAAGATCCCAGCTCCTAATGAAGTATTACCAACAGGCCAGTTAAGAGGACAACCATCCATTGAGCAGACTTTAAATTGGCAAACGGAGAACGCCTTAGCTCAAAACCGCACCCTCAAATCAATTTCCAACAATCTTGTTGAGCTAAGCCACAAATCTGGAGAATACTATTCAAAGATTGACTCAAGGATCCAGATTTTGGAGAAAAGATTGGAGCAGATCCCTTTTGAGAGACCTTCTTATGGTCAATCCCTTCAAGCCCATTTTCAGTACCAAGCCAACGAGACTGCTTCTATCCGCAGCATGATACAGTTGAGATCCGAGATCAGGCCCAAACAACCTTACCAACCCAATTTGTTTGAAACACCCCAAAAATACCCAGCTACCTCTACTCCAACACCATTTTACCAAACCAGTTCCTTAACAAGTTCGTCGTTCCAGTCTGGAAACCCTATGTTTCCTCCTACAAACTCTTCCATTCTAGATGAATACCATAGGAGAAGTAAGCCTAAACAAAAGTATCCACAACCCCCACCACAACCAACTTTGCCTTTACCCACATCTCAAGCCCAACCTGATTCTCAAAAAAGATTGTTCTCTGCTTGGAAAATTAGAAATCCATCTCACCCTTTACACCAGCAAGTTTTTAGACCTTTCACCATTTCAGAACAAACTACCACTCCATTCCAGCCAATTATATCCTNTCTTGTGACCAGATATCTTCCTTCTGGGTCTGGTGTAGCTCATAGTAGTACTGGTTTTTTGCTGACTTGATCCTTTCATGGTAGATCTCATCATCTTGTCTCACATCTGGCTGAATCCCTTCTCTAGGCCAAATTTCTTTTGGAATGACCTTGTTCTGGGCGAAAATGTACCTCTGAAATTCTGGATAGTCTTCTTCTCGGACTATGATAGATTCCATGTGCTGCTCATAAATCTTCATAAATGGTTCTGCATGTCCTTCTAAAAATCTGGATACCCATGCTGTGACTTCCCTATGCAGATGAACTGTGAAAAATTCTGGACCATCTTGGCATAACTTCTTCCAGTATTTTAATGGATAAAACCAAGTTAAGAATTTTATTAAATCTTTCTCAACAGAAAGATCTAACTCTTTTCTTAAGCTAGGCCTGTGGAACTCCATTAAAATATGATATTCATGGCATAAATACCAAAATATCCAATTTAACTCTTCTGGCCAATCTTGAACTTGAGCAATAAAGATTTGAGCAAATGGATATTTAGGGTGAATACCATATGGTTGTAGCATATGACCTCCATAGTATCTGAACAATCTGACTTCCCAATCTGTTCTTCTTTCTTCAAGGTATTCATGGCTCCATGGGAACTGGTTGACATCAATGTCTGGTGGAAAATCTGCATTTGATGAAGTGCTCTGGCTGGGTAATGAAGTGGAGTGGTAATGAAGTTCTGCCTCTTTGAATCTACCACTAGAGTAGCCGCAAACAAGCCTTTTTCCTTTGACTTCCTGTAGGAGTATTGCTCCCCAATAGTAATCACTGGCATCTGTTTGTAGAATTCTGAGTCCTTCACCTACTGGAATGTGCAATGGTGGTAATTCCTTGGTGTGCTCCTTCATCCATCGGATTGCCTTGGTTTGTTCTATGCTCCATTTTGGTGGTGACTTTTTCAACATCTTGGTGAGAGTGCTAACATGAGGGGCTATGTTGGGAACAAAATCTCGGATATAATTAATTATACCAAGAAATTGTTGAACTTGCTGCTTTGTGAGGTTTTCATCAAGAAATTTGAGTAACTCCTTCCATTCAAGATGATATCCTGGGATACAAAAGGCTGTCTNTTTGTGAGGTTTTCATCAGGAAATTTGAGTAACTCCTGAGCAATATGCCTTCCTGGTTGAAACTTTCCCTGGTCAATATCCATGCCTAAAAACTGGATCTTCTGCTGGGCTAGTAACATCTTCTTTTCGGATAACATGATTCCAAATTTTTGGCATATCTCCATGAATTGTTTGATCAGCTGGATGTGTTCTTCCATGGTCTTACTGAATAGTAAGATGTCATCGATGTAAATGAGGGCTTTGTCAAGAATTGGCTCAAAGATCTTGGTCATCACTTTCTGGAATTCACTGGGTGCAATTTTGAGACCAAAAGGCATTACCTTCCATTCAAGATGATATCCTGGGATACAAAAGGCTGTCTTGTATCTTTCTTCTGGCTTGATTCCTATCTGCCAAAATCCTGCTTTGAGATCGAACTTTTAAAACCATTGGGCTCCTGGGAGATATGAGAACATCATAGATCTCCTTGGTAATGGAAATTTGACATCTTTGAGACATTGATTCAAGGGTTGATAGTTGATAACAAGTCGTAACTTTCCCCTTGCTTGTTCTGCTCGCTTGTTCACATAGAATGCTTCACATGCCCATGAGGACTTGGATTCTGTGATTAGTCCTAACTTCTGCAACTCCTTACACTCTTGAACCGCCATTTTGAGATGTTGAGGATTCATTCCTGAGTGGCTGGCTTTGGTGGGGTTGATTACCTTTCCTTCTTTGAATGGAAGTTCAATAAAGAACTCTTCTCTGGTCCATAGGGGCTTACTGTGTTTCTTCATGAATTCGTCATGAGAATCTGCACATAATTGCTCCACCAATTGTGGTTTGATCTGGGTGATATTATCCCTGAAGTTGAGTTGCCACATTCTGTAATCTTCTTCATAGGGCTTGAAGTAGGGGCCTTTGCTAATTCCTCGTGATTGAACCAATACATTCATCATCTTGAAAGCATCAAATCCTAATAGCAAATCCCTTCTTGGAAGGCCACATCCAAGAACATGAATTTGGATCTTGCAGTTAGGAAGTATGCTAATCTCCAATGGTTCCTTTGTCTCCAATCCTGCATCAAAATCATCTCCAGATGCTGATGTAAGACGTTTCTGGGATGGTCTCCATGCCTCTTGAGGTAACAGCGTTGGGTTCATCATTGAGAACTGAGCTCCAGTATCAACAAGGGCTATGGCATCGAATGGCTTGCTTAACCGGTGCTTGCCTCTTTGACGAACTCCACTCCAAGTGCTAAGGCTAAACTTACAACACCAACATACTACAACAACATCATAGTAGACCTCAACCTGCACTTCTCTTCTATTCTGAGCTCATCGGCTACAGAGGTACTCACTAAACTGCATCTGATAAAAACAATACACATTGAAGTGTAGTTAGCGCGACGGCTAAGTAAGGATATCCACGGGTTATTCAAAACTAAATAAAGGTTTTGTAAAAAAATTGTTACATCAAAACCCTATCCTTACTCATCAGCCGAGGTTCTACCTGCAACAGTTACACATAGCAACGTGCACACATAATAGGCAACAATTTCAATATCAATCTTGAATCACTTTCCCTCTAGACGAGGTCATACAATAATCATTTACTTACTCAAAGCATATATTGCTAAACATTTAAGCATATAAGCAAGTAATGGAAAAACACAAATTCCACCTTTTTGTTCTCAATCACTTTCTTTGAAAAACATTTCCCTCATAAGGAAATTCTCTTCACTTTTCACCTTTCAGAGAGATCACCCACAACCTTTGGGTACTTAAATACTTGTCACATCTTTCTTTCCCGTAGCTACGGCGTAACTACATTCATATTTCAAAATTCCACTTAGTCCTAGATAGAAAGTGTGAAGCCTTTGGAGTCCTTTCTCCACTTTTGACTGACCACTTGTATCGTTCAACTCGGGTTCAGTGGTCATCGCCCGGTCTAATACTGATCCCCTGGACTTATAGGAGCGTTAGAATGATTTCTAGCTAGCCTCACTAGGTTCATAAGAACGACACCTACCCGAAAATAGAGTGACTATACTTAAGTGTGCACATCCCCGCAGGAGACCCTTTTCCTTCCGGGTGATATAGTACTCGGCGAATAGACTTCGCCCGCAACAGTATGAACTGGTCATACAATAACATAACCACCATACGGGTGAGGCATTTTAAGCTCATCTTTATCCCGTAGGCTACAAGACAAGGTCCTTCACCACTTTTACTANCTCCCCAATAGTAATCACTGGCATCTGTTTGTAGAATTCTGAGTCCTTCACCTACTGGAATGTGCAATGGTGGTAATTCCTTGGTGTGCTCCTTCATCCATCGGATTGCCTTGGTTTGTTCTATGCTCCATTTTGGTGGTGACTTTTTCAACATCTTGGTGAGAGTGCTAACATGAGGGGCTATGTTGGGAACAAAATCTCGGATATAATTAATTATACCAAGAAATTGTTGAACTTGCTGCTTTGTGAGGTTTTCATCAAGAAATTTGAGTAACTCCTTCCATTCAAGATGATATCCTGGGATACAAAAGGCTGTCTTGTATCTTTCTTCTGGCTTGATTCCTATCTGCCAAAATCCTGCTTTGAGATCGAACTTTTAAAACCATTGGGCTCCTGGGAGATATGAGAACATCATAGATCTCCTTGGTAATGGAAATTTGACATCTTTGAGACATTGATTCAAGGGTTGATAGTTGATAACAAGTCGTAACTTTCCCCTTGCTTGTTCTGCTCGCTTGTTCACATAGAATGCTTCACATGCCCATGAGGACTTGGATTCTGTGATTAGTCCTAACTTCTGCAACTCCTTACACTCTTGAACCGCCATTTTGAGATGTTGAGGATTCATTCCTGAGTGGCTGGCTTTGGTGGGGTTGATTACCTTTCCTTCTTTGAATGGAAGTTCAATAAAGAACTCTTCTCTGGTCCATAGGGGCTTACTGTGTTTCTTCATGAATTCGTCATGAGAATCTGCACATAATTGCTCCACCAATTGTGGTTTGATCTGGGTGATATTATCCCTGAAGTTGAGTTGCCACATTCTGTAATCTTCTTCATAGGGCTTGAAGTAGGGGCCTTTGCTAATTCCTCGTGATTGAACCAATACATTCATCATCTTGAAAGCATCAAATCCTAATAGCAAATCCCTTCTTGGAAGGCCACATCCAAGAACATGAATTTGGATCTTGCAGTTAGGAAGTATGCTAATCTCCAATGGTTCCTTTGTCTCCAATCCTGCATCAAAATCATCTCCAGATGCTGATGTAAGACGTTTCTGGGATGGTCTCCATGCCTCTTGAGGTAACAGCGTTGGGTTCATCATTGAGAACTGAGCTCCAGTATCAACAAGGGCTATGGCATCGAATGGCTTGCTTAACCGGTGCTTGCCTCTTTGACGAACTCCACTCCAAGTGCTAAGGCTAAACTTACAACACCAACATACTACAACAACATCATAGTAGACCTCAACCTGCACTTCTCTTCTATTCTGAGCTCATCGGCTACAGAGGTACTCACTAAACTGCATCTGATAAAAACAATACACATTGAAGTGTAGTTAGCGCGACGGCTAAGTAAGGATATCCACGGGTTATTCAAAACTAAATAAAGGTTTTGTAAAAAAATTGTTACATCAAAACCCTATCCTTACTCATCAGCCGAGGTTCTACCTGCAACAGTTACACATAGCAACGTGCACACATAATAGGCAACAATTTCAATATCAATCTTGAATCACTTTCCCTCTAGACGAGGTCATACAATAATCATTTACTTACTCAAAGCATATATTGCTAAACATTTAAGCATATAAGCAAGTAATGGAAAAACACAAATTCCACCTTTTTGTTCTCAATCACTTTCTTTGAAAAACATTTCCCTCATAAGGAAATTCTCTTCACTTTTCACCTTTCAGAGAGATCACCCACAACCTTTGGGTACTTAAATACTTGTCACATCTTTCTTTCCCGTAGCTACGGCGTAACTACATTCATATTTCAAAATTCCACTTAGTCCTAGATAGAAAGTGTGAAGCCTTTGGAGTCCTTTCTCCACTTTTGACTGACCACTTGTATCGTTCAACTCGGGTTCAGTGGTCATCGCCCGGTCTAATACTGATCCCCTGGACTTATAGGAGCGTTAGAATGATTTCTAGCTAGCCTCACTAGGTTCATAAGAACGACACCTACCCGAAAATAGAGTGACTATACTTAAGTGTGCACATCCCCGCAGGAGACCCTTTTCCTTCCGGGTGATATAGTACTCGGCGAATAGACTTCGCCCGCAACAGTATGAACTGGTCATACAATAACATAACCACCATACGGGTGAGGCATTTTAAGCTCATCTTTATCCCGTAGGCTACAAGACAAGGTCCTTCACCACTTTTACTAGAACAAAGGTTTGAAAACATTTTCCTTCCTTTTCCCTTTCCTTGAGTCAAAAATCACTTTTTGGACATTTTCCACAAAATCAAGTCCTCCTTTGAAATCAATCACCATTCTTAACTTAGTTCAAAAGTCTTGTCTCTCAAAACATTTTGCTCAAAACATTTTCCATCATCACACTACACATATGTATATATGCATTCAACATAACATTTTCCACATTTATGCATACTCACATAAAGTACACATACCATATATATATATATACATAATACTCATACCATATATAATATGTATATATTACTTATATACACATATATAGGTTATGTCACACATACAATATATATATAAATATAATATGCATTACTACCTACAAACATATATTTAACACACACACACTTACACAGGATATATATATATCATGCTACACACACACAATATATATATATACATAACACGGCACACACGCACCCACGTACATAAAACATACAATGCTAGCCGTGAATGAACATATTACATACATAAATATACAAACAATTACTACCACCAATTATATATATACACATACGCATACATAGATTCCACAATGTATAGATTCAGGTAAATCCAATTCTTATAGTAATTATATATATATATCACACCACACACCCACACATACGTAATATATATATATATATATATATATATATATATATATATATATATATATATATATATCACACCACACACATAATATATATATATATGTTTCACGTCACACACACACATACACTATACACATATATATATATTACGTCACACACACATACACCATATATATATATTCACGACATATATATATATATATTTATACATAAATACATAATTTCCCTATTGCACATAACACATAGGTTTCATGTACACCAATCAACAACAATTCATACGCTAGCTATCAATTACCTAGTTTCAAATAACCTCAACCAAATAAAGGGATTCCTTACCTCAAGAAGGTTTACTAACACCGTAGGAACAACTCTTGGATCTTTTCCCCAAATTCACCTTAAATCCTATGTTCAAAATCAACACCATAACACAATATTTTAAGAAACTAAGCTTAGATTCAAGCTCTAGTGATACGAATCTTCGTAAGGAGGATCCGTAACAAGGAATTATTGCCCAAGATGTTCTCCAAATCGGGGAGTCTCTAAAAGCAGTGGAGAATTAGGACCAAAGGTGAGAGAAAACTAAAAGCCTCTCCGGGGCATGACAACAAGACTCTCGAACCACTTCCTAACTTCTCTATATGTTAGAGATTACTTGAGACTTAGCAGGAACATAACCATAAATCTATTCAAAACCTTCAACTGAAAAACTTAGGAACTCATGATATTTTGCAAACTGGGAAATTTTATATTTCAAACTGCGATATATTACAAAGCAAACTGAACCTCCTTTTATAGGGATCAAGGATGGTTCTCGAAATACAATACAGCTGTTTACAATTATTACAATACATGTGGCCGACAAAGTGTGATGGCCTTCTTGACATAAAGTAAAGCTACCTTTTAATAAAGTGTCTAATAATTCATACAACACGCCAAACTGATAAGATAACGCTGACATGACCCTGTCAGGACGGGGATCTTATCCTTGAAGATAAGATTTTTTGTTGCAGATGAGATGGGCCTTGCTGGAGAGATAAGATCAAATCTTATCCTTCACTCATGAATCTCTTTCCTTTCCAGTTTTGTGGGTTCCAATCTGGTTGCTTTGTCTTCATGACCATCCATTCTCCATGAAATTGAAGATCCATTACGGAGTCTTCGTCTGATGCTGTGTCGCTTTCTGTGGAGTAGCCAGAATAGCTGGGGTAACCCATGTAGTTAACCCATTCTTGCCTATCCATACCAGATTGCCTTCTCTTCGTTCTCCAAACATCCTTGTTCCACTGGCTCTTGTGTTCTGGCCTTTTCTTTTGAGACTTTTGAGCATAAGCTTTCTCAATCTTTTCAACTTCTTCAAGCACTGAATCTATATCATCTAAGTTCCAAGGGTCTTGTGACCAGATATCTTCCTTCTGGGTCTGGTGTAGCTCATAGTAGTACTGTTTTTTTGCTGACTTGATCCTTTCATGGTAAATCTCATCATCTTGTCTCACATCTGGCTGAATCCCTTCTCTGGGCCAAATTTCTTTTGGAATGACCTTGTTCTGGGCGAAAATGTACCTCTGAAATTCTGGATAGTCTTCTTCTCGGACTATGATAGATTCCATGTGCTGCTCATAAATCTTCATAAATGGTTCTGCATGTCCTTCTAAAAATCTGGATACCCATGCTGTGACTTCCCTATGCAGATGAACTGTGAAAAATTCTGGACCATCTTGGCATAACTTCTTCCAGTATTTTAATGGATAAAACCAAGTTAAGAATTTTATTAAATCTTTCTCAACAGAAAGATCTAACTCTTTTCTTAAGCTAGGCCTGTGGAACTCCATTAAAATATGATATTCATGGCATAAATACCAAAATATCCAATTTAACTCTTCTGGCCAATCTTGAACTTGAGCAATAAAGATTTGAGCAAATGGATATTTAGGGTGAATACCATATGGTTGTAGCATATGACCTCCATAGTATCTGAACAATCTGACTTCCCAATCTGTTCTTCTTTATTCAAGGTATTCATGGCTCCATGGGAACTGGTTGACATCAATGTCTGGTGGAAAATCTGCATTTGATGAAGTGCTCTGGCTGGAACTTCCTTCATTGAACATATAGACTTCATAGAGCTTGGACTGGAACTGGAGTTGAGGAACTTGCTGTGGCCTGGATAAAAAGTCTGCAACCACATTCTTCTTTCCTGGAATATGGCGAACATCATAGTTATATCTAGAAAACCATTGTTGCCATCTTAGAGCTTGAGCTTGCGGAATTTCTTTCCTCTTGAACTGCAACATTTTCGGAAAAGCTGACATGTCTAACTCAATAAGAAACTTATAACCGATCAAATGAAAATTAAATTTTTTAATTCCATTTTTCACGGCTAAAATCTCTTTATAAGTGGAGTGGTAATGAAGTTCTGCCTCTTTGAATTTACCACTGGAGTAGCCGCAAACAAGCCTTTTTCCTTTAACTTCCTGTAGGATTATTGCTCCCCAATAGTAATCACTAGCATCTGTTTGTAGAACTCTGAGTCCTTCACCTGCTGGGATGNTCCTGTAGGAGTATTGCTCCCCAATAGTAATCACTGGCATCTGTTTGTAGAATTCTGAGTCCTTCACCTGCTGGAATGTGCAATGGTGGTAATTCCTTGGTGTGCTCCTTCATCCATCGGATTGCCTTGGTTTGCTCTATGCTCCATTTTGGTGGTGACTTCTTCAACATCTTGGTGAGAGTGCTAACATGAGGGGCTATGTTGGGAACAAAATCTCGGATATAATTAATTATACCAAGAAATTGTTGAACTTGCTGCTTCGTGAGGTTTTCATCAGGAAATTTGAGTAACTCCTGAGCAATATGCCTTCTTGGTTGAAACTTTCCCTGGTCAATATCCATGCCTAAAAACTGTGGTTGAAACTTTCCCTGGTCAATATCCATGCCTAAAAACTGGATTTGAAACTTTCCCTGGTCAATATCCATGCCTAAAAACTGGATCTTAAACTTTCCCTGGTCAATATCCATGCCTAAAAACTGGATCTTCTGCTTTCCCTGGTCAATATCCATGCCTAAAAACTGGATCTTCTGCTTTCCCTGGTCAATATCCATGCCTAAAAACTGGATCTTCTGCTGGGCTAGTAACATCTTCTTTTCGGATAACATGATTCCAAATTTTTGGCATATCTCTATGAATTGTTTGATCAGCTGGATGTGTTCCTCCATGGTCTTACTGAATAGTAAGATATCATCGATGTAAATGAGGGCTTTGTCAAGAATTGGCTCAAAGATTTTGGTCATCACTTTCTGGAATTCACTGGGTGCAATTTTGAGACCAAAAGGCATTACCTTCCATTCAAGATGATATCCTGGGATACAAAAGGCTGTCTTGTATCTTTCTTCTGGCTTGATTCCTATTTGCCAAAATCCTGCTTTGAGATCGAACTTTGAAAACCATTGGGCTCCTGGGAGATATGAGAACATCATAGACCTCCTTGGTAATGGAAATTTAACATCTTTGAGACATTGATTCAAGGGTTGATAGTTGATAACAAGTCGTAACTTTCCCCTTGCTTGTTCTGCTCGCTTGTTCACATAGAATGCTTCACATGCCCATGAGGACTTGGATTCTGTGATTAATCCTAACTTCTGCAACTCCTTACACTCTTGAACCGCCATTTTGAGATGTTGAGGATTCATTCCTGAGTGGCTGGCTTTGGTGGGGTTGATCACCTTTCCTTCTTTGAATGGAAGTTCAATAAAGAACTCTTCTCTGGTACATAGGGGCTTACTGTGTTTCTTCATGAATTCGTCATGAGAGTTTGCACATAATTGCTCTACCAATTGTTGTTTGATCTGGGTGATGGTATCCATGAAGTTAAGTTGCCACATTCTGTAATCTTCTTCATAGGGCTTGAAGTAGGGGCCTTTGCTAATTCCTCGTGATTGAACCAATACATTCATCATCTTGAAAGCATCAAATCCTAATAGCAAATCCCTTCTTGGAAGGCCACATCCAAGAACATGAATTTGGATCTTGCAGTTAGGAAGTATGCTAATCTCCAATGGTTCCTTCGTCTCCAATCCTGCATCAAAATCATCTCCAGATGCTGATGTAAGACGTTTCTGGGATGGTCTCCATGCCTCTTGAGGTAACAGCTTTGGGTTCATCATTGAGAACTGAGCTCCAGTATCAACAAGGGCTATGGCATCGAATGGCTTGCTTAACCGGTGCTTGATCTGTACTTTTATCCCAAAATTGTATGAGATAAAATCCTCTTCTGGAACTTCATCTTCTATGGAAAAGATTGTTTCTGCTGAAGGTTCGTCTTCTGGGCTGAGATAGCCATCAAGGTCTTCTTCGGCGATATCGTCATCAATAAGAGACATGACTTCCGATATCATTTTAGCCGCTTGCTTCTCCTTGCAATCTTTGGCGTAGTGTCTTGGCTTTCCACAAACAAAGCATTTGTTAGATGCTTTATTTCCTCTCTTTTTTGGTTGTGCTTTCTGGTTTTGGGATTTTCTGAAATATCTCCTCCTTGGCTTCCATCCGATTCTCCTGGTGTTTTGAGGATTNTTCCCTGGTCAATATCCATGCCTAAAAACTGGATCTTCTGCTGGGCTAGTAACATCTTCTTTTCGGATAACATGATTCCAAATTTTTGGCATATCTCTATGAATTGTTTGATCAGCTGGATGTGTTCCTCCATGGTCTTACTGAATAGTAAGATATCATCGATGTAAATGAGGGCTTTGTCAAGAATTGGCTCAAAGATTTTGGTCATCACTTTCTGGAATTCACTGGGTGCAATTTTGAGACCAAAAGGCATTACCTTCCATTCAAGATGATATCCTGGGATACAAAAGGCTGTCTTGTATCTTTCTTCTGGCTTGATTCCTATTTGCCAAAATCCTGCTTTGAGATCGAACTTTGAAAACCATTGGGCTCCTGGGAGATATGAGAACATCATAGACCTCCTTGGTAATGGAAATTTAACATCTTTGAGACATTGATTCAAGGGTTGATAGTTGATAACAAGTCGTAACTTTCCCCTTGCTTGTTCTGCTCGCTTGTTCACATAGAATGCTTCACATGCCCATGAGGACTTGGATTCTGTGATTAATCCTAACTTCTGCAACTCCTTACACTCTTGAACCGCCATTTTGAGATGTTGAGGATTCATTCCTGAGTGGCTGGCTTTGGTGGGGTTGATCACCTTTCCTTCTTTGAATGGAAGTTCAATAAAGAACTCTTCTCTGGTACATAGGGGCTTACTGTGTTTCTTCATGAATTCGTCATGAGAGTTTGCACATAATTGCTCTACCAATTGTTGTTTGATCTGGGTGATGGTATCCATGAAGTTAAGTTGCCACATTCTGTAATCTTCTTCATAGGGCTTGAAGTAGGGGCCTTTGCTAATTCCTCGTGATTGAACCAATACATTCATCATCTTGAAAGCATCAAATCCTAATAGCAAATCCCTTCTTGGAAGGCCACATCCAAGAACATGAATTTGGATCTTGCAGTTAGGAAGTATGCTAATCTCCAATGGTTCCTTCGTCTCCAATCCTGCATCAAAATCATCTCCAGATGCTGATGTAAGACGTTTCTGGGATGGTCTCCATGCCTCTTGAGGTAACAGCTTTGGGTTCATCATTGAGAACTGAGCTCCAGTATCAACAAGGGCTATGGCATCGAATGGCTTGCTTAACCGGTGCTTGATCTGTACTTTTATCCCAAAATTGTATGAGATAAAATCCTCTTCTGGAACTTCATCTTCTATGGAAAAGATTGTTTCTGCTGAAGGTTCGTCTTCTGGGCTGAGATAGCCATCAAGGTCTTCTTCGGCGATATCGTCATCAATAAGAGACATGACTTCCGATATCATTTTAGCCGCTTGCTTCTCCTTGCAATCTTTGGCGTAGTGTCTTGGCTTTCCACAAACAAAGCATTTGTTAGATGCTTTATTTCCTCTCTTTTTTGGTTGTGCTTTCTGGTTTTGGGATTTTCTGAAATATCTCCTCCTTGGCTTCCATCCGATTCTCCTGGTGTTTTGAGGATTNTGCATCATCATCGTCTGGGTCATAGTCAAGGATCTCCTGGACATGCTCCTCTTGTCTTTCTCTAGCCTCTTCTACCATATTGATGGATGGTAGAAATTCTGTTCTTTTTAGATGAGCATGATTGAATGAGATTCCAACGGTACCATCTTTTCGCCTGCTGATGGTAGCCTCGTTGGATTCGATTGGCCTTCTGTTCTGGTGCAGCTTCTCATAGTTGGATATCCAAGTGTCAGGGATGACTTGGATCAATTCCTCTTTTGTACATCTCCTGGGAACCTTAGTGCAGGTAACATTTCTCTGTTCATCAGTGACTAGGATGAGAGCTTCTCCTCCTCCTGGAATTTTCATATCGAAAGCATGGTCTTGCAATCGATAAGACATCTGGTAGTGGACAGTGGCTTCAATAGCATCTTGCTCAGCATGCTTAGCTCCAACAATATGGACTTGAATTTTAAACATATCTAGAAGATGTGGATCTTCTAAGGATACGTTAAAATTTGGGTAAACAGTAGCACAGACAGTGCCAGAATCAAGTGTGACTTCCATAGTGGCTATCAATGCATGTTGGTACTCTAAGTACCTGGAATCAAGGAGACATAGCTTGGCAACTACGGGTTGACCCTTTCTGCCATGATAGGTTATGGCAAAGCGGATTGCTCCAAAGTGGATATGGGTAATCCTTCTCTCCTCCAAATGGCCGGGAATTCATCAGGGATTTCAAGAGTAATGAATTGTCGTGCCACCAAGAACAATTGGCCGGGAATTCTCTCACCTTTGGTCCTAATTCTCCACTGCTTTTAGAGACTCCCCGATACCTTTGGTGCACACAAGATCACCCTTGAGCCCCGATTCCACGAAGGACCAAGAAACAACCCTTAGCACGCCTCAAGTTCCTCAAGAACGCAATCTTCAAACAACTAGAGTGGGTTCTCTAGTAGTTCCCTTGATTCTATGAATTGATAGAACCACAATTCCTAAAATCTAAGGTTGGTAGAATGCGGGTTTGATTCGATAGGGCCACGAATCAAGAACACTATTCGATAGGACCACGAATAGAAGAAAGAATTCTTACACAAATGTAAAGAAGAGTTAGGAAGTTTTGATTAATTCTGAAAAATGCTTGATCATCAAAGGAAATACACACCCTATTTATACACATGCTAGGGGACTCCAAATGTCATCAATAGTAAAAGTACATCAAGGAGATCAAAAGACATCAATAGTAAAAATACATCACTATCAAGGAGATTAAATGTCATAACTTGTCTAGGAAAGACCAATAGTCTTCCTAATATGCCAAAGCATGTCCTTGTGCCTCAAAATATGATTTTGGTGAATTATTTCAACCTCTTTTGTACCCTCCCAAGCAAAGCCACGAATTTGGACATCTTAGATGGTATTTATGGGCTCTTCAAAATCAGCTCTTATGCATGAAAAATGTTCTAAGTATCCACCATCATCACTTGGACTCTTTATTTGGCATGCTTGGACTTCGAATGGATCATGTATGGGCTAGTTTGCATCATCCTCCCTTTCTTGAAAATGATTCGTCCTTGAATCACACTTTCCCCTGTCAAATGGAATTTTTATTGGACTTGCTTGTTTCCTCCATGTGGATGGGTTCCTATCATTCTCCCTTTCTTGAAAAGGATTCGTCCTCGAATCCAAATCTTTAGTGAAAGGAAAATTAGCAAGTTTATGCATTTTCATCGTAAAAACAAGCACAAGTGCTTGTTTAGTCACCATGGCGGCACTAACCACATTCGTGCAACTCCCCAAATCAATAATGATGCTACAAGTTCTTGTTTGGCTTTCTTCTTGCTCAAGAATTGACTTATTGGCACCATGTTCATCATCTTCAACACACGCTAGATCAAGGGGCAAGAGCACATCTTCATCATCTTGCTCAATCACATCAATTTGTTCATCTACCTTCTCGTCAGCTTGTTCATAGTTTTTGACAGCGAAATCATGTTCATCATCATTAGCATGGGTCGCATCAAGGGGCAAGAGCACATCTTCATCATTTTGCTCAATCAACTCAATTTGTTCATCTACCTCTTCCTCATGGGGTTCACGGGTCGTTTGAACATCCTCACGCATCAATGGGGTATTTGGGTTTTGTGTTGTCCACCTTCTAGCTTGAGATGTATAAGCCTTCATCTCCGTATTTGTCTTCTCAACTTTCCAGGCAGCATACAAGGCATCATCCATGGTGTGGTAACGATGCATGTTTACTTGTCGGATCCCACGTAACTGCTTCTCAAGCTCAAAGTAGTATGTGGCTGGTCGGAACGTGCGCCTAAGCATTGTCCTTAGCCTATCCCAAGTAGCAACTGGTGCATCATGAGTAAACTCCCTTTCTTGCTCCTGTCGTTTCCACCAAGTAACTGCAAAACCCTTAAAAGATGAAATAACTAATCTAACTTTTGTTATTTCACTATATTTGTTACAATCAAAAACACTTTGTACATCATCCTCCCATTCTATATAATCTCCGGGATCTCCTTCACCATTGAATTTAGGCAATTCAAGCATGAAATTGCCCGCTTGTACCTCCATAGGTTGATTTTGTGGACGTGACATGTAACGCATTTGCTGTTGCAAGTCCTCCAACATCCTTATCATTTTGGTCATTTGTTGTCCTAAGTTTGGCTGCTCACCTCCTTTAGCCATCAGTAACAACAATAAGAAACACTAGCAATTAAGAAATCAAGTTAGTATAAACAGGATCTCTCCCTTGCTTCACTCTACTCATGGTTTTGAGTTTGTTTTAGGTTGTGAGGTACACTACACACAGCCCACAACTCACCACTCCTCTCGTGTATCCCTCTTAATGACAAATAGTCTCACCAGTTTTTTACAAAGGAATGTAGAGTCGTTGCTCAGGTTGTTGTGGATTCGCCCTCAAAGTACAAAAGACTTACCTCCGGAGCCTCGTAGTCTTCGGGAATTGAAGAACAAGGGTAATCCAAATAATAAGGTAATGTTTGAGAACAACAACAAGAAATAGAGCAATAACAACAAAGAAGAATAAAGGAACAAGGAATTTCAATTCAAGAACACTGCTTTAGTCAGGAACAAAAACTACCAGATTCTGCCAAGAAGTTCACGGAATTTTCTGTGTTTATTGGAGCAACTTTTCTACCCAAACTTTTTTATGGATTTCAAGTATTATAAGTTGACGTCCTCAAGAAAAAAAATTCAAGTTAAAAAGAATATTTGAAGTATTTTTTTTTGAATTTTCTTTCCTGACTGCGCTAGGCAGAAATTCTGGACAGTACTAAGCAGAAAATTGAGCAAACTTTAAGAATTTTCTGTGAAATATTGGTAAGGAATTTTTGGACCAAAATCTCCAGATATCAATTTCAACAAGAGTAGGACTTCCAGAAAAAAATTCAATGGAAAATAAGGTTTGGAAGTATTTTTCACGAATTTTTGAACTTGACTGCGCCG
Organism: Ipomoea triloba; assembly: GCF_003576645.1. NCBI lineage: Eukaryota > Viridiplantae > Streptophyta > Magnoliopsida > Solanales > Convolvulaceae > Ipomoea > Ipomoea triloba. The sequence continues at coordinate 10,637,088 of NC_044920.1, read as the reverse complement.
GGAAGAAACTTTCTGGATAGTCACTGCCAAAGACTTGAAATTTTTTTTTTTTCACTTTTTTTGTGTGTTTTTTTTTTATAACAATAAGAAAATGTACAAGGAATACAAGAAAACAATCAAAGACACAATAGAGATTTTTTTGAGGTTTTTGTTATGGATATGCAAAAAAATAAGATAGCAAAGAATTGAGAACGAAACCTAAGCTCTGATACCAAATTGATACGAATCTTCGTAAGGAGGATCCGTAACAAGGAATTATTGCCCAAGATGTTCTCAAATTCAATAGATAAGGAGTTACCTTTGGTGCACACAAGATCACCCTTGAGCCCCGATTCCACGAAGGACCAAGAAACAACCCTTAGCACGCCTCAAGTTCCTCAAGAACGCAATCTTCAAACAACTAGAGTGGGTTCTCTAGTAGTTCCCTTGATTCTATGAATTGATAGAACCACAATTCCTAAAATCTAAGGTTGGTAGAATGCGGGTTTGATTCGATAGGGCCACGAATCAAGAACACTATTCGATAGGACCACGAATAGAAGAAAGAATTCTTACACAAATGTAAAGAAGAGTTAGGAAGTTTTGATTAATTCTGAAAAATGCTTGATCATCAAAGGAAATACACACCCTATTTATACACATGCTAGGGGACTCCAAATGTCATCAATAGTAAAAGTACATCAAGGAGATCAAAAGACATCAATAGTAAAAATACATCACTATCAAGGAGATTAAATGTCATAACTTGTCTAGGAAAGACCAATAGTCTTCCTAATATGCCAAAGCATGTCCTTGTGCCTCAAAATATGATTTTGGTGAATTATTTCAACCTCTTTTGTACCCTCCCAAGCAAAGCCACGAATTTGGACATCTTAGATGGTATTTATGGGCTCTTCAAAATCAGCTCTTATGCATGAAAAATGTTCTAAGTATCCACCATCATCACTTGGACTCTTTATTTGGCATGCTTGGACTTCGAATGGATCATGTATGGGCTAGGTTGCATCATCCTCCCTTTCTTGAAAATGATTCGTCCTTGAATCACACTTTCCCCTGTCAAATGGAATTTTTATTGGACTTGCTTGTTTCCTCCATGTGGATGGGTTTCTATCATTCTCCCTTTCTTGAAAAGGATTCGTCCTCGAATCCAAATCTTTAGTGAAAGGAAAATTAGCAAGTTTATGCATTTTCATCGTAAAAACAAGCACAAGTGCTTGTTTAGTCACCATGGCGGCACTAACCACATTCGTGCAACTCCCCAAATCAATAATGATGCTACAAGTTCTTGTTTGGCTTTCTTCTTGCTCAAGAATTGACTTATTGGCACCATGTTCATCATCTTCAACACACGCTAGATCAAGGGGCAAGAGCACATCTTCATCATCTTGCTCAATCACATCAATTTGTTCATCTACCTTCTCGTCAGCTTGTTCATAGTTTTTGACAGCGAAATCATGTTCATCATCATTAGCATGGGTCGCATCAAGGGGCAAGAGCACATCTTCATCTTGGACTTCGAATGGATCATGTATGGGCTAGTTTGCATCATCCTCCCTTTCTTGAAAATGATTCGTCCTTGAATCACACTTTCCCCTGTCAAATGGAATTTTTATTGGACTTGCTTGTTTCCTCCATGTGGATGGGTTTCTATCATCTAGGAAGGAATGCAAAGCTTTCTACCGAATAAAAATCGAAATCTTACCGAATAATCTTGAGAGTTGTGAAGAAATTTGGCTATGGAAGCAAGGTTTTAATGGTGGAGGAAGATGAAGAATCACACACTCTCTCACCCTTTCTCTCTTTTCGGCAATTTTGAAGGGAAATGGGGAAAATAAATGGGAACAAAGCTTTTATATTTTCCCTTATGTGATAAGAATGAGGAGTCTTGAAGACTAAGTCACATTGGATCATCCCTTATAAGATAAGAATGAGGAAGATGTGGATAAAATTGTGACACTTGTCAAAGTCTTATGGTTCCTTAAATAGGAAACTCAAGAATAATAATATACTGCCTAATAATCCATTTCCTAGGACAAACGGGTCCGAACACAAGTTCCTAAAAATTTTACGGTTCGTGACCGGCACGCATGATCGCAGCTTATTGGAATTAGTGAGGGGTTACAGATTATCAACAAATAATAAGTCTAGACTAAAATACAGGAGCCCTAAACTACCAGGACTCTTTATCTAACTTCATGCTCGTGTAGCTCGTACCATCTTTCGTAATCAAGCACTGCCCAACCACTGTATTAAAATTTAGAGACTCCGTTTTCTGCCCGTATAAGGCGTGAGACGCGCAAATGAGCTAATTGACGCGCACGGGTCTTCAATTATTGGTGCAACTTGGTAACATGAAATTCAATGTCAAATTACAACATAGGGAAAATTATGCTATAGACGCGGGTCCACCTTGCAAGGTGGACCCCGTCTATGTTCACAATTTTAGAACTCTATGTTCACTATTTTAGAAGAATTGTGTTATACTATTGAATATAGAGTTATGAGATTGTGAATATAGAGTTATGTGTGAATATAGAGTTCTAAAATTTTGAACATGGACCCTGGTCCAGCTTGCAAGGTGGGCTCGGGATAACAACTAGCAACCTAGCCCCTTATTGATATTTTAGGCTATAATTGATCACAAAAAGGGAACATTTTAATCAAAGATTTCCTCCAAATGAATACCAATTAAATTGATCATATGGCCATCGTCCCCATCCGAGTGCCTAACTTTAAAATTGCCTTGTATGAGCACACTCAAGGCATCTTGCAACCTCCTAGCTCCAGCCCGCATCATAGGACTATCCAAAACACGTAGTGGACATCTAATATGGCCACCATTGTTGCCCTCAACATGAGCTATGCCTTAATTGCTCTTTTATATATTATTAAATAGTTTGGGCGCTCCTGACGCCTAGTTTTGGATCTAGATTGTCCTACAATGGGAGCAATTTGCCAAGGCAATTATGTTGTTGACAACTACAATATTTTTACATAAATTTCTCCCATTTTTATAGTAGTTCATGACAATATTTAAATTTCTCCCATCTATAATTGATCACAAAAAGGGAACATTTTAATCAAAGATTTGGGAGAGAAATGGATTGCTTTGGATGGTTCCTACTGTCCGTAAGGACTTTCTTCTAAGCCATTCCTTCCTTCAACGGTAACTGCTGATGATTCGAAGAAGAAACGCTTACCAAGGTCTAAGCTAGCGTCTAATGTCTCTGTTTCCGTTTCTACTCTTTATCCGAAAATCTATCGTCTACGCTATCTTTTGAAAAAGTGAAACCCATATTAATTGGTAGAAAGGCTAATCAACTCACTCTTGAAATCTCTTAAAGGATTATATCCTTAAGACGTTCGTCTAGAAGGTAAAACCCCTAGTAAACTTATAAGTATACCAAATAATCATAATATTGGAGAAGCGAAACTACTAGATCTTAATATCTTTGGAAAATGGCTAGAATCTGGATGGCTTAAATATTGTCATGAACTACTATAAAATGGGAGAAACTTATGTAAAAATATTGTAGTTGTCAACAACATAATTGCCTTGGCAAATTGCTCCCATTGTAGGACAATCTAGATCCAAAACTAGGCGTCAGGAGCGCCCAAACTATTTAATAATATATAAAAGAGCAATTAAGGCATAGCTCATGTTGAGGGCAACAATGGTGGCCATATTAGATGTCCACTACGTGTTTTGGATAGTCCTATGATGCGGGCTGGAGCTAGGAGGTTGCAAGATGCCTTGAGTGTGCTCATACAAGGCAATTTTAAAGTTAGGCACTCGGATGGGGACGATGGCCATATGATCAATTTAATTGGTATTCATTTGGAGGAAATCTTTGATTAAAATGTTCCCTTTTTGTGATCAATTATAGNTGGATCATGTATGGGCTAGTTTGCATCATCCTCCCTTTCTTGAAAATGATTCGTCCTTGAATCACACTTTCCCCTGTCAAATGGAATTTTTATTGGACTTGCTTGTTTCCTCCATGTGGATGGGTTTCTATCATCTAGGAAGGAATGCAAAGCTTTCTACCGAATAAAAATCGAAATCTTACCGAATAATCTTGAGAGTTGTGAAGAAATTTGGCTATGGAAGCAAGGTTTTAATGGTGGAGGAAGATGAAGAATCACACACTCTCTCACCCTTTCTCTCTTTTCGGCAATTTTGAAGGGAAATGGGGAAAATAAATGGGAACAAAGCTTTTATATTTTCCCTTATGTGATAAGAATGAGGAGTCTTGAAGACTAAGTCACATTGGATCATCCCTTATAAGATAAGAATGAGGAAGATGTGGATAAAATTGTGACACTTGTCAAAGTCTTATGGTTCCTTAAATAGGAAACTCAAGAATAATAATATACTGCCTAATAATCCATTTCCTAGGACAAACGGGTCCGAACACAAGTTCCTAAAAATTTTACGGTTCGTGACCGGCACGCATGATCGCAGCTTATTGGAATTAGTGAGGGGTTACAGATTATCAACAAATAATAAGTCTAGACTAAAATACAGGAGCCCTAAACTACCAGGACTCTTTATCTAACTTCATGCTCGTGTAGCTCGTACCATCTTTCGTAATCAAGCACTGCCCAACCACTGTATTAAAATTTAGAGACTCCGTTTTCTGCCCGTATAAGGCGTGAGACGCGCAAATGAGCTAATTGACGCGCACGGGTCTTCAATTATTGGTGCAACTTGGTAACATGAAATTCAATGTCAAATTACAACATAGGGAAAATTATGCTATAGACGCGGGTCCACCTTGCAAGGTGGACCCCGTCTATGTTCACAATTTTAGAACTCTATGTTCACTATTTTAGAAGAATTGTGTTATACTATTGAATATAGAGTTATGAGATTGTGAATATAGAGTTATGTGTGAATATAGAGTTCTAAAATTTTGAACATGGACCCTGGTCCAGCTTGCAAGGTGGGCTCGGGATAACAACTAGCAACCTAGCCCCTTATTGATATTTTAGGCTATAATTGATCACAAAAAGGGAACATTTTAATCAAAGATTTCCTCCAAATGAATACCAATTAAATTGATCATATGGCCATCGTCCCCATCCGAGTGCCTAACTTTAAAATTGCCTTGTATGAGCACACTCAAGGCATCTTGCAACCTCCTAGCTCCAGCCCGCATCATAGGACTATCCAAAACACGTAGTGGACATCTAATATGGCCACCATTGTTGCCCTCAACATGAGCTATGCCTTAATTGCTCTTTTATATATTATTAAATAGTTTGGGCGCTCCTGACGCCTAGTTTTGGATCTAGATTGTCCTACAATGGGAGCAATTTGCCAAGGCAATTATGTTGTTGACAACTACAATATTTTTACATAAGTTTCTCCCATTTTTATAGTAGTTCATGACAATATTTAAGCCATCCAGATTCTAGCCATTTTCCAAAGATATTAAGATCTAGTAGTTTCGCTTCTCCAATATTATGATTATTTGGTATACTTATAAGTTTACTAGGGGTTTTACCTTCTAGACGAACGTCTTAAGGATATAATCCTTTAAGAGATTTCAAGAGTGAGTTGATTAGCCTTTCTACCAATTAATATGGGTTTCACTTTTTCAAAAGATAGCGTAGACGATAGATTTTTCGGATAAAGAGTAGAAACGGAAACAGAGACATTAGACGCTAGCTTAGACCTTGGTAAGCGTTTCTTCTTCGAATCATCAGCAGTTACCGTTGAAGGAAGGAATGGCTTAGAAGAAAGTCCTTACGGACAGTAGGAACCATCCAAAGCAATCCATTTCTCTCCCTGCTAATAATCCTTTAAGAGATTTCAAGAGTGATAATGTTTCTTTACTAGATTTAGTTTTCCGCAAATTCTTATCTTTTACACTGATAGATCCCTACACTTTTAGCGTCAAGGAGAATCAGATGCAATATTTGGTCCACTTTGGGAAAAAAGGTATATGAAACCTAGTCACTTTGTTATGATCAGTATGATCAATAGATATGTTTGGAAGATTATTTTCTAATAGTAGAAAATTCATTATCTTTTGAATTTCTAGTTCAATCTAACTAGTACGTGAGTTTAAATATTGAAGATCATTTCATTTCATGAAATTTCTCATCATTAAATTAAATTTGGGCTCTTATCTCCCTCTAATGCAAAGAAACGACCTTCATAAAATATTTAGTCAGGGCACCTAATTATATATTGATCTCCTATCATGGGTGTTGGATTTACAGTTGCGCTACAACCGTTTCGGCTAGCCAACACTATCGTAGAACTGAGAAAAAAATATCAAAAAAAGAATACAAGAATAGTAAAGAAGATACTTATACATGCATTAAAATCAGAACCCTTAACAATATGACCCCAGGGGGTATTTATACGAGAATAATTGGCCTAAGTAATGAAATAGGGAAGGATATTAACAAATATAACCTTTGGGAAGTTACTAAATCTGCCAAACTACCTTAATACTTGCCAAATCCTGAATTAGGAAAGAATACCCAAGAATAAGCCATAAATGCCAAATTCTATGCAATATCTGCCTTTTAGGGCGCCCCCGATTGCTTGCATAAGCTGGGGGTAAAGATACCCATGAAATAGGGTCTACTAGGGGGTTGAATTGTGTTGATTGATGCCTTTTTGTGGTTAAATTATGGTGTTATGTGCTTTAATGTGCTAACCATTGTAAAGCTCTATCATGCGGTGCACTTTAGAGGGTTTTTGTAGTTTGAACTCAAGGATAAAGCATATGGACTTGATAAGGAAGAAACCACGGGATGAGGCATAGCTCGTGGACTGGCTTGTGGAAACAAAACAAAAAGTTCCACGACGCCGGTCCACGAGCGTGAGAAATGGCGTGGGGTTTTTAAGTAACAAGTCCACGAGTGAATCCACGCTCGTGGGAATGAATCAGCGCGGGATTTTGAAGAGTGCTTTGGAGGGAAGCTATTTAAAGGCCTATATTAGATATTTGGGGGGGGGGGGTTCTTTTTAACACACTTAGTAGGTTTTAGAAGCTCTTAGATGGTAGAGAGAGAAATTAGAGAAGGCATTTTGTTCTTAGCTTAAATTGAAGATCAAACTTTGAAGTCGATTTACCTTTGGATTGTTAATGCATTTGCTTAGGTAATTTGTATTCTCTATCTTGATTTACATTTCAAGTTGCTTATCTCAATTGCAATTTCTAATCTCATTAGCTTTAGATTCAATTTCCTTTGTTTGAATTGAGAAATTCCACTATGATGAGTGGCTAGGTTCTTAGATGAGTTGGAGGAGGAAGCTAGGGGTTGTGCATGCAGGTAAATTGAATTGTCCGATTAGATAGGTGATTTCAAAGTGTGTTTCCATTACTCAAAGTGTGGATGATGTTTTGAAGTGATTTGTGCTTATTGTTGGCCTGGATAAGTAAAAAGGCTAAGAGAGTGGTGGTAGTGAGAAATTGTGCCACCATGAGTCTTGCTGTTCCACATTCCCGCCCTAAGTCTGAAAAGACTAGGTCCGGAAGAAGTGGTAGACAATATGTTTGATAAAATGCCCCAATCGAATGAGGAAATGGGAGTCCAAGTGTGACACAACTTGGTGATTGTGCCTTGAACTTCCTTGAGTGAAGCATTGTTTACATCTCGTCTATTCTACCCTAGTGAACTGCATGCATAAGATATAGTGAAAGATTCCAACTCCTTGTTCTAATTGATTGATTGATCATTAGCTTTTGATAGTGTTCTTTTGAAATCAATACCATTCAATGTTTCCTTTTGCTTTGGTTGATTTTGCAACTCTTAGTAACAAACTTCCTTGAATGCCACGCACTTGACTTGACTCAAATTTTCCATCTTTAGAGAATGACACTCGAGGATTCCATCTCCGTTTACACTTTCCATCTCACAGCCCTTCTTTTTTACTTGCTTTTTCTTTTTTCATACTTTGATCATATTTCCAATTGGTTGCTTGATTGTCGGCTGGTGAAGCTTTGTGCAGGGAATTCTTGGTGAAAACCATCCAAAGAGCTTAACAATGAGTGCTAATGCATATCCCCATGGGTATCCACCTTATGAGGAAGATCCATGCAGACATCCTCCATTCCATTCGTATGCACAATATCCCTATTACCCCCCCTCTGCCTACGCCTACACCCCACCTCCATGCCATTACCCACCACCACCCCCGTATCACTATCCACCTCCACCACCATACCATACCATACCATACCCATAGACCATATTCGCATTCCCCATCCACATATGCATATCCACCCGCACCTTATCGCTACGAAAGACATGATACTACAACCTCCTACCCCACATTACCCTAACCCAAATTCTTGTGAAAAACCATCTTGTGGTAACCCCTCATCGGCCAAATTGCTTGAGGAGATTGAGATCTTAAGAGAAAAAGTGTGAACATTCATAGAGATGGCCAAGGAGAACACGACCAATCTTAAGGTTGAACTTAAGAATGAGGTAAACGAATGCCTTGTTATCCTCTGTAATGAAGACCTTCAACCTTTGAAAGAATTGGAAAACAACATGTTGTCTATGGCGGGAGAAATCACAAGAAAAATCTCATCAAGGACTAACCACCCATTATCCTTATGGTAGGTACTTGGACCTCAATGGGCACTTTTGCCTCAAATCTGAATGGCAAGGCAAACAACATTTCCACGGTTGCGCGACGGGAGTCGTCGATAGGTCTAGAGGACCTTTTCTAGCTGCTCGACCCAAGTATCACCCAGTTCCTCTAATCTTTTCCTCAATCTGTCCAGTAAGGTAAGATGCAAATTCCCGATATGTACATTCGATTGAGGGTAGGCGACGAAGGCCTTAAATGCCGAATGCCATGTTAAACACAAAAAGTTGTGAATAACTGATTGTCAAACTGCTGGCCATTGTCAGTGACTAGTTGTTCGGGTAGTCTCAATCAACAAATGATGTTCTTCTAGATAAACCGCCGACATTGATACTCGGTGATAGTAGCTAGGGTTTGGCCTCTGCCTACTTGGTAAAGTAATCAACTATCGCAATATAGAATCTATGCTGACCGGGGGCTTGCGGTAGTGGCCCATGGAGATCCATTTCCCATTTAGCAAAGAGAATGGCAGTCGTGACCGGCGTGTAAAATGAAGCTGGTCGGGTGTCTTTCTTCACAAATGCCTGACAGACCGGGTACGTCATGACTTCTTCTATGCAATCCGTCACCATGGTTGGCAATAATATCCCTAAATGACCAGCTTCCGGGCGAGTGTGTTTGCTCCTTGATGGGCCGCATAAATTCCTCTATAGGCCTCCTCCATTACGGCCTTAGCCTCATTAGGAAGAAGAAAACGTAGCAAGGGGCCGCCAAAGAATTGTTTATATAGCCACCCATCGACTACTTCGTAAAGCGGAGCTCTTCTACGTATCTAGTCGGCCTCGGCATTATCATCAGGCAGTTCGCTCTTGTCCTTGTATAGTATGATATCATGTATCCAGAACCACTCAAGCTATGTGACTGGATCAAGGTATGATGAAAGCATCTCTGTGATGGGGCAATCCATTAAGCTTTCAGTACTTGGTCTTTCTACAATCTCGGTTCGAAAGTTTTGGTAGAGGTAATCGGGCAGCTCACTCACCGTTAACTTGGATATAATGTCCGCCTCTATGTTCTTAGCTCGGGGCATGTGGACTACTTCATAGGCGATCAATTTTCTCATGAGTCCCTTAGTCATGTCTTTGTACATCCTCAATCTCTCTTCTCGAGTTTCACACTCGTTTGTCAATTGGCCGACCACCAGACGGGAGTCAGTCTTGATCCCCATCTTGGTGGCTTTCAGTGATTGGACAAGGCGCATTCCTCCAATGATCCCCTCGAACTCGACTTTGTTGTTTGATAGGTGCCGAAGATAGCTATGTTTTGTGGGATAATTAGGAGGATAATATGCTAAAATTGAAGTCTTTTAGCCCTACAATGTGTTAGAATAGCTTAATTTTATCAAATGTAGGTTTAAGGACTAATTGAGGTTGTGTTTGCCAAAAATAGCACAAGCTGTAATATTGCAGGGCATTCCGACGACAGTTTGGTAAAACGAGCATAACCGGAGCTAGGAGTGTCCAATTGAGGTGATTAAATTTTCTATGGAACCACAACTTCAAGAGCTTCAACCTAGAAGAAGACAACAAAAGTTGATTTTGGGTCCACGCGTGGACATCTCGTGGATCGGACCTGGGCGCGAAAAAATAAGTATTTAAAGAGTGTTTTTGACTGAGAAAACAATCTAACATTTCCCTATTCATTCCTCACACTTTAGATTAGTTTTTTTTTCTCCTAATTAAGAGTTAGATTTAGGTTTTACTATTGAAGAAGTGATTGAAGATTTTAGGATCTAGATTGAAGAATTGGTAATCTCTATTCTACCTTGTCATTTCCTTTAATTTCAATTGCAATTCCAATTAGATTAGATTGATGATTATGTTTTGTTTTGATTTTATGATTTCTTTGATGATTGGCTAGTGTAGATTGAGGATTAGATGTTCCAATCTAGTGATTGTGTTTTGATTTGATGCAATTCTTCCATTGATTCTAAGAAATGTTGATTAGGGTTCTTGTATCATGTGTGGTTGAGGTTCATCTTGATTTGTGCCTATTTAAGGTCTTAATAGGTAGCAAAGTTAGGGGAAGTATAGATTGCGCGATAGCGGATCTATATGAGTACGAATCAACCACATGCCCGCCCTTGATCCGGAAGGCTTAGGCCCGGGAGGAGTGGTAGACCATGTGTTCGACAAAATGCCCCAACCGAATGAGGAATTGGGAGTTTGAGTGTGACGCCACTCGGTGATGGTGCCGTGGGATCCCTTGATTGAGTTCAAGTCACATTGCCTAGAACCCCGTAAAAATGTCAAACACGAGACCTAGATAGGACCTCTATCTCCTTGTTTTCCTTTACTTATTTCCCTTTTGCTTGTCTTTGTTCACCTTTTATCTCATGCTTCCTTTTTGCTTTGAATGAATCTTGTAACTCTTGTCTCTTAACCTCCTAAATGTCAATACTTGATTCTATTCCAATTTGCCATCCTTGAGAATACAACAGTCGGGGAACTTCTTCCTCGTTTTATCACCTACATTCCACCACCAAATGTAACCAATAAATGATTCATTGAAAGTCTCGAGTGGCCCGGTAACAATATTCCAATCAAGGAAGACAATCAGACTTCAATATCAGATCAAATTTCCCGGTGTGAAATTATTTGCAAGATGTATTTTTTTTTAGGTGGGAAACTACTTTGCAAGAATTGTATTTTTTATTTGGGTGGAAATTACTTTTGCAAAATGTTGTATTTTTAATTTTGGGTGGGAAATTATTTTGTATTTTTAATTTTGGGTGGGAATTACTTTTACAAAGTTGTAATTTTTTATTTTGGGTGGGATAATTAGTGACCTAGAATATTTAATACCTTATTTTCCCCTATAAATACCCCATAAACCCAATGGTTTGAGAACACACCTTGTAAGAATTCAATTTGAGTGAAATTTCTCTCTTTTCTTTGCATGAGAAGTGCATTGAAGTTTAGGTTGTTTGTGAGAAGCATTCAATCTTGGTAGGCTAGTGAGAAGCTAGTTTATCCCCTTATCTTGTTCTTTATATTCACACACATCCAAAAAAACCAAAAAGAATACTATTACTCATATTATATAGCTAATTTTATTTTTGTATCTTAATTCTAGTGCTAGATTCCTAATACTCTAATTCTTAGCCTTGCTTAATAATCTAAGGGTTGAGAGTATTATTTGTTAGTTTGATGAGACATTTGTAGAGTTGGGATCTCAAAATCCAAGAGTCTACAAGGTAAGATCCTCTTTTGGACACGAAAGGTTCTTGAGTGATTCCTTGGGTGTGCACTTATTGCGGGAAGCAATCCGTGTACGCATCAACCACTAAATAACGACATCATTGTTCGAGGTAAAAATTGATATTGCAGGGCATAGTAAAGATGGAAACCTTTAGGAGTGGTGATCATAACCCCTCCTCCACAATGACACGCGATAACCGCTCCATTTATCTGAATCTCCCACCATTTCGCACCGTCGGGCTCATCGGCCTATGCTGAGTATTCCACTATGAATTTCGACTGAGAACCACCAAGCGCCCAGTCAAGCGTTGCATCTCCTTGAGATTTTTGGGTGGTTGGGTTGGGCAAAATTCCATGTCGCGTGACCATGTAACCCAAGAACTTTCCTCCCCTGACCGCGAAGGCGCACTTCTTCGGGTTATATTTTCTCATTATACCGAACCAGTTGGTCAGGTCTCTCACATGCTCCTCCTATTCTTTACGTTTAACTAGCATGTCACTCACATAGGCTGCCATAGATTTTCCAATCAAGCTCTTGAATATTCTAGCTACCATACGCGTATAAGTGGCCCCTGAGTTTTTCAAACCAATGAGCATTACTCGGTAGCAATAAACCCCATCCGGCGCGATGAAGGCAATCTTTTCCTCATCCTCTATGTGCATAAAGATCTGATGGTATCCACGAAAGGCGTCCATGAAGCTTAACAGCGCGCAACCGACCATTTCATCCACTAGCTGGTCGATGCGTGGTAATAGAAACGGGTCATTGGAGCACGCTTTGTTTAGGTCTGTGTAATCGACACACATTCGCCATGTCGACGGCTTCGGCACTAGCACCACGTTGGCCAACTGTAACCCCTCACCTATTCGAGTAAAATTAAGGTTCGAAAAATATTTCTCTAGGCTATAACATTCATGAGATGATCCCCCGATGCCTCAAAAGAATTATTATAAGTAAGGACAGTTAGTAATAAGCTGCGATTGTACGTCCCGGTCACGAACCGTAAAAATTTTAGGAACTAGTGTTCGGACCCGTTTGTCCTAGGAAATGGATTTTTAGACATCATACTATTAATATGGAATTTCCTATTTAATTAGATTAGCCCATAGCAGCCAAAATTTATTTGTGATCGTACATCGCGAAATTTCGCGGTGTACCGAACCTAGCCCAATTTTGAGTTCTAGACTGGAATAAATTTTTGGGTTCGAGAATTATTTGAATTGAATTAGTTTCTACCAAGAATTCATCTGATTTAATCCCAATCGGTCTAAGCTAAGATATTTTAGATTATTTTATTCCATTTTATTTTAGATCTTATCCCTAAGAGTGGACTAGTCAACCAAGTGGGTAGATATTTAAGCCAATTTTTTTCCCATTTTGCTTGTGTTGGCCGAAAAATAAGAGAGAGGGAGAGAGAGTGGGATCTTCATCATCTTCATCAAGCTTCAAGACTCCATAGCTAGCAACTTCTTCACAACTCTCAAGTTATTCGGTAAAACTCCAATTTTATTCGGTAGATAGCTTTATTTTTCATCCTAGAACATGAATCTAAGTTAAGATTTCTTAAAATCATGTGTTATGTGGTTGATGGAATTCTAGGGTTTTAAGGTGAATTGGGGGAAAATCATCCACAAAGGTCTCCTACAAAATTTGAAACCCGGTTGAGGTAAGGAAACTAGATAATTGATAGTTGGTTGAAATATAATGGGCTCTAGGTGGAATTTTTGGGTACATGATGAATGTATATATATATATATATATATTGTGTACACATTGAGTATATGTACGTATGGTACAAGATATATATACATATTAATATGCATTGTGTTCATATATATATATATATATAATGCATGTACGTGTGATGTATATATATATATTATAACTATTATGTACCTTGATTTATATAATATGTACATACGTGTAGTATATATATATAATTATAAGTATTATGTAAATACATGTAGTATGTAAGTACGTGTAGTGCAAAGTATATATATAATTATAAATATTATGTACACATTTATGGGTAAATGTAGTATAGTATATATATAGATATTATTATGTAGTATGTACCTATTATGTGTATGTACGTGTGGTATAGTATATATAAATATATAGATATTATATGTGAATTAGGCATGTACTTGAATTAGGCATATATATATATATTATATACGTGTAGTATAGTATATATATATATATGTATAATTTATATAGGTGTATTATGTATATGTACCTATATGGGTATGTATGTATTAATAAAATGTCACCTTTTGGGTATAGTATATGGTATGTATAAACCATAATTATATATGTTGTTAGTAAGAAGAGTAATACTATGTAGTTAGGTATATGTGCTATGAAGATTGTGTTACACATGGGTGAACTTATAAATAGTATGAGGAAGTGGTAGTATGTGTTTGTAAAGAATAAATATATGTTATGTGTTATGCATATGTTGAAATTGGGAAATGTATATGTTATATGCATTGAGACTTATGTGATAAATGTGGAGTTGAAAGTGTAGAGTAGTTACACTTGAATTACTTTTGTGAAAGGATGTTAGTGGATCATCCAAATGTCTTGAGAAAGAAAAGGATAATTTTTGAATTGGGTTAAAAGGAGAATTAATTTCCGAGTATTGGGATTGACCCAATTATGTCCAAAATATTTTTAATGCAAGAAAAGAGAAAGAGTAGAAAAATGTTTTCAAACCTTAGTTTTAGTAAAAGTGGTGAAGGATCTTGTTAACCACGGAATAAAGATGAGCTTAAAGTGCCTATTTCGCATGGTAATTATGTGTATGATCAATCATACTGTGGGCGAAGTCTATTCGCCGAGTACTATATCACCCGGAAGGAAAAGGTACTCCTACGGGGGTGTGCACACTTAAGTATAGTCACTCTATGTTCGGGTAGGTGTCGTTCTTATGAACCTAGTGAGGCTAGCTAGGAATCATTCCAACGCTCCTATAAGTCCAGGGGATCAGTATTAGACCGGGCGATGACCACTGAACCCGAGTTCAACGATCCAAGTGGTCAAAAGTGGAGAAAGACTCCAAAGGCCTCACACTTTCTATCTAGGACTAAGTGGAATTTTAAAGTGTGAATGTAGTTACTCCGTAGCTACGGGAAGAAAGATGTGACAAGTATTTAAGTACCCAAAGGTTGTGGGTGATCTCTCTCTTTGAAGAGTGAAAAGTGGTGAGAATTTCATTATGAGAGAAAGGTTTCTACTAAAGTGATTGCAAGCAAGATGTGTGATTTATATTTTATACTACTTGCTAGTATGCTTACTTGTTTAGCAATATATTGTTGAGTATGTCAATGAATATCAAATGACCTTGTCAAGAGGGGAAATGTTATGAGACATTATTGAATTTTGCTCATAATGTATGCAAGTTGTTATGTATAACTGTTGCAGGTAGAATCTTTGCCGATGAGTAAGGTATAGGGTTTCTATGTAACAATTTTTACAAACCTTTATTTAGTTTTGAATAACCCATGGATATCCTTACTTAGCTGTCGTGCTAACTACACTTCACTGTGTTCTTATCAGATGCAGCCTAGTGTCAGTTCCTGCAGCCCGGTGAACTCCGGAAGTTCACCGGAGTATGTTTGTCAGGGCATGGATTATGACGATTACATACAGATGATGGAGGGAGAAGACCCATACGCACCTGGTTATGCTCCCGAGGCTCCCACGAACCCAGATACTCCTATGGCTCTGTCGGCCCCTTTTGTCTCTTGCCCGGTTATGGACGAGGTCCAGGCTGCTTACGGCTTTTACCCCATAGAGCCGTTAGATGGTAGCGATCCCCTGGAGTTCATTGTGCACTACCCCTACCCTTGGGACCCTAGCCCTCGGGATGTTTGGGAGGAGTGGTCGATGGTCATAACCACTTCTCGGTTTTTGGACCATATTACCTGGTATGAGGGGGAGTGGCACCTGGTCTGGGGAGAGTTCACTGGCCCCGTGTACCGCATGCTTGACTAGACGTCGGATCTTTGGGAGTCTTTGGGAAAATTTTTTTGGTGTACATATATTTTTTGTAGCCTTAGTGATGGCTAGGTATGACCAGTTGCGTCTAGGCTGAACCTTGTTGGTATTTTGGCCCGAGGGGCAATCTTATGTATGTATTTTTGCAAGATTATATACTTTGCTTAATGAAACTTCATCAGTTGACATGTATGAAAGTGTTAAGTACCTGTTGAGTGATTATTGTGATGAGAATAGTTCCTTTAGCCTGTGCACTTAGAGTGAGGTTCATCGATAAATGATAGGACTCTCTCTCTAGGTGTGGCGGTAATGCCTCGGATGTACGGCAAGGTAGGTCACCAACCATCCCAGGTACTTAACTTCCCGAATATGTCCGGCTGCGAGTAACATGTCGACCTCTTACTTGATGAAGTCCTAGTGGTCATTCGACAGATATCGCCTCCTCTGTGTGACGGGCTTTAACCCTTGGTCAACCGTCAAACGGTGGGTAATGATGGCTCGGTCCAAGATCCTAGCATTTAGTATGGAACTTAACTACTCCACATGCTAGGGTCTCAAACTCAATATTGTGGAGTACAAGGTAGGAACATACCACGGGTACTAGGACACTGTGTTGTCCTGTTGGTTGAGAAGTGGTTAGGAAGGTCCTACCACTAGGGTCTATCTACCCTGATTTGAAGGGTAGTTAGTAGAAACATATCTTGGCTACTTGGACTAATAAGCACCCAAGATAATTAGGAATTAAGGTCTATATCAGGGTGAATTGATAGTAATTAGTGTCCTTTTGTGATTAACCTATGGCATTTTATGCTCTAATGCGTAGATCTCGTGCAAAGCTATCTCTTGTGTGTTTAAGAATGTTTTACAGGTCCCGGAGCCACTCGGCAAGGTATAAGGACATAACGAGCATTCAGAGCGAAAAAGAAGCCCCGGGCCGGCCGGATGATGCATCCACGCGTGGAGCCGGTGTGGACCAAATCCAGTGTGTGTCCACGCCATACTCCACGCGTGGACTACGCGTGGACAGGGAATGCGGAAGGAAAAATAAAGAGGGCAATTTTGGGAAGGCTATTTAAGGAAGCTAGTTAGAAATTTCCAGGAGGTTGGATAATTTTTAGAGTTTTACATTTTTAGATTTACAATTCTTAGTAGAGAGCATTTTAGAGAGAGAAATACCTAGAGCTCCAATTTGTTGAAGGATTGAAATCGAAGTTGATTTGAAGATTGTAATTCATATTTCCTAGGTGAATTATACTGTTAATCTCATTTTAAGTTCAATTCCTATTGCAATTTACATTCTTCTAGATTGAATTAGGTTTTATGATTTTGAATCTATGAATATGAGTAGCTAATTCTTTCTAAGGATTGAATTGTGTGAAGTTATGCTTGCCTAGTGTGATTTCTCATTTCTTTTTTTTGGTGGAATTTGCTTCATCTTATGTTGGAGATCTATTCTTGTCTTTGATTGTTGAATTAATTCGATCCTAAGTTGATTTGGCCAATCTCTTAGGAGTTTGAGATCTTGATTCGATCATGATTGTTGATTTGAGTTAAGAACTAGGTTTTGCAACCATAGATCCTATGGAATTCCACATTTGGAATAGTAGGAATGTGTGAAGCTTAGGTGATCGATAGAATGTCTCTTAGGTCATTTGGTTACTAAACAAGTTCTCGTAAGCCTAAGAAGCCTTAGTACACTAATGTGGAAGAGGATTGTGAGATCACACTCTTGAATAGCTAACATAATTGAATCATTCTTCTATTGCTTAAGACACACCGTGTGGCGTCAAAACTAGCATAATTCACTCCCTTGCTTACTATAATTTGTTATTTCACATTTGTTTACTTCACTTGATTACACTCTCCAATTACAAATGTTACTCTATGCATCTCAACAACCTCACATGTTCCATTATGCATTTGTTTGAATAAATGCTAAGCAATCTTCTGCATTACCTCCTTCGAGATCGACACCTAGGGAGTCTTGACTCTTCGTTTTAACTTTCATAACCCCACTGTTCCACCTCACCGCAAAACTACTACTTTCAAAATGGCGCCGTTGCCAAGAGGCAATAGGTTGTCATTGCTTAGCTTTTATTTGAGTAAATGCTTTTGTGAATTAGAGAGTTGTTAATTCCATTGTTTGTTTTATTTGTCTTGTTACTTACCCTCTATTGACTACTTCTAGTCAAGAGAGGATTGTTTGTTGTTTTCTTGAACTATTTCAAAGGTGAATGCAAACAAGAGCAAAGGGAAATCAAGGTCTACTTCCTTACATCCCGGAGATTCCGATAGAGATGACGCCACATATTGGGGCCATAATACAAATGATGCGGAGTATAACACTAGCAATTTGAAGGCAAGAAAGATCCGAATGAATCATCTCAAGGCAAGCCGACTTAATTTAGCAATCAACTTGTCGGGAAGGAAAACAAATTTGAACAAGGCCTACCGGCAAGATTTCTTTTACATGTGGAGTATGGAGAAGGAAGCGGATGCCAACATTGGAGCCCATGTGAAGAAGTGGCTTGCCTCTCAAAATAAGCACAATTTCCAATCCGTTTTTATAGGACCGTTGGTAACGGAGTTATGCCTAGGATTAAGGCTTAATGCGGATCTTAAGGGTGAGAAAGTTGTAGCCGAGATGAAAGCACTTACCGTCCAAGAATTCTTTGCTATGAACCTTAGGTTGGAAGGTGATTAGGAAGAGGAAGAAGAGGAAGAAGATTATGAAGGAAATGAAGAGGAACAACAACAAGGTGGAAATGGCGTTCAACATGGTAGACCCGTGATGATGGATAGTGAATCTACGAGAGCCTTTCATAAGCAAGTGCACCAATAACAAATGGCGTTTCTATAAGCCATAGGCACTAGGCAAGATGATGAATTGCACGGATTAGATATGCGGTGGAGCATACCACGAGAATGATTGAGGAGCTCCAAGCACAATTGGCTAACCATTTCCATCCACCATCATATGGAGGCCAATGAAGGAATCCACCACTCCAAAGCCAAAGAAAGGAAGATATTTGAAGAAAAAAAATCAATGATTGAAAGATGTTTGTGTGAGATGTGTCCCACTAAAACATTAGGTTCTCTATGCGTAGGGTTAAGACTTACATTTCCCTAATTTTAATGTAGTTTACCGCTTTTTTTAGGAAACGGGAAGAAGCAATGAGCAAGCCAAGAAAAGGAATTATGAGGAAGCAAGCACAAGCCGAACAAGGGCTAGAGCACAACCACCACCTCCACCACCACAAGTTGATCCTATGCAATAGGAACAAGGGTCCTCCGAGACTTAACTCATGAACAATTGGCGCTTGTGGATGTGTATAAGTCAAAAAATTTAGTTGGAGAGAAATACTTTGATCCGAGTGTGCTAAGGGAATTTCGTTGCGAAGACATGGTAAATCTGTTGCTAAGACACCCGCAATGGAGCAAAGTGTTCGATTGGAGAGGGCCGACATATACTCCGGTTACCTATGAGTTTCTTGCTTCCGTGAACATAAAGAAAGAGCCAAACGATGTCAAGAAATCCATTTCTTATGTCTCCGTTGATAAGCTAGCTTTGATACTTGGGTTACATACCCGTGATGAGATGAGCATGGCTTATTCGGAGGTACCATGTGGAGTTTGATTCCGATAGAGATGACGCGACATATTGGGGCCATATTACGAATGATGCGGAGTATAACACTAGCAATTTGAAGGCAAGAGAGATTCGAATGAATCATCTCAAGGCAATCCGACTTAATTTAGCAATCAACTTGTCGGGAAGGAAAACAAATTTGAACAAGGCCTACCGGCAAGATTTCTTTTACATGTGGACTATGGAGAAGGAAGCGGATGTCAACATTGGAGCCCATGTGAAGAAGTGGCTTGCCTCTCAAAATAAGCCCAATGTTCAATCCGTTTTTATAGGACCGTTGGTAACGGAGTTATGCCTAGGATTAAGGCTTGATGCGGATCTTAAGGGTGAGAAAGTTGAAGCCGAGATGAAAGCATTTACCGTCCAAGACTTCTTTGCTATGAACCTTAGGTTGGGAGGTGATGATGCCCCGCTAATTGGTGATAAGGAAGAGGAAGAAGAGGAAGAAGATTATGAAGGAAATGAAGAGGAACAACAACAAGGTGGAGATGGCGTTCAACATGGTGGACCCGTGATGATGGATAGTGAATCTACGAGAGCCTTTCATAAGCAAGTGCACCAATAACAAATGGCGTTTCTATAAGCCATAGGCACTAGGCAAGATGAGGAATTGCACGGATTAGATATGCGGTGGAGCAAACCACGAGAATGATTGAGGAGCTCCAAGCACAATTGGCTAACCAATTCCGTCCATCATCATATGCAGGCCAATGAAGGAATCCACCACTCCAAAGCCAAAGAAAGGAAGAGATTTGAAGAAAAAAAAATCAATGATTGAAAGATGTTTGTGTGAGATGTGTCCCACTAAAACATTAGGTTCCCTATGCGTGGGGTTAAGACTTACATTTCCCTATTTTTCATGCAGTTTACCGCTTTTTTTAGGAAACGGGAAGAACCAAAGAGCAAGCCAAGAAAAGAAATTATGAGGAAGCAAGCACAAGCCGAACAAGGGCTAGAGCACAACCACCACCTCCACCACCACAAGTTGATCCTATGCAATAGGAACAAGGGTCCTCCGAGACTTAACTCATGAACAATTGGCGCTTGTGGATGTGTATAAGTCAAAAAATTTAGTTGGAGAGAAATACTTTGATCCGAGTGTGCTAAGGGAATTTCGTTGCGAAGACATGGTAAATCTGTTGCTAAGACACCCGCAATGGAGCAAAGTATTCGATTGGAGAAGGTCGACATATACTCCGGTTACCTATGAGTTTCTTGCTTCCCTGAACATAGAGAAAGAGCCAAACGATGCCAAGAAATCCATTTCTTATGTGCTTTTCGGGAAGAGATATAATCACTCCGTTGATGAGCTAGCTTTGATACTTGGGTTACATACCCGTGATGAGATGAGCATGCCTTACTTTCGGAGGTACCATGTGGAGTTTGATTCCGATAGAGATGACGCGACATATTGGGGCCATATTACGAATGATGCGGAGTATAACACTAGCAATTTGAAGGCAAGAAAGATCCGAATGAATCATCTCAAGGCAATCCGACTTAATTTAGCAATCAACTTGTCGGGAAGGAAAACAAATTTGAACAAGGCCTACCGGCAAGATTTCTTTTACATGTGGAGTATGGAGAAGGAAGCGGATGCCAACATTGGAGCCCATGTGAAGAAGTGGCTTGCCTCTCAAAATAAGCACAATTTCCAATCCGTTTTTATAGGACCGTTGGTAACGGAGTTATGCCTAGGATTAAGGCTTAATGCGGATCTTAAGGGTGAGAAAGTTGTAGCCGAGATGAAAGCACTTACCGTCCAAGAATTCTTTGCTATGAACCTTAGGTTGGAAGGTGATTAGGAAGAGGAAGAAGAGGAAGAAGATTATGAAGGAAATGAAGAGGAACAACAACAAGGTGGAAATGGCGTTCAACATGGTAGACCCGTGATGATGGATAGTGAATCTACGAGAGCCTTTCATAAGCAAGTGCACCAATAACAAATGGCGTTTCTATAAGCCATAGGCACTAGGCAAGATGATGAATTGCACGGATTAGATATGCGGTGGAGCATACCACGAGAATGATTGAGGAGCTCCAAGCACAATTGGCTAACCATTTCCATCCACCATCATATGGAGGCCAATGAAGGAATCCACCACTCCAAAGCCAAAGAAAGGAAGATATTTGAAGAAAAAAAATCAATGATTGAAAGATGTTTGTGTGAGATGTGTCCCACTAAAACATTAGGTTCCCTATTCGTGGATTAAGACTTCAAGCCGAACAAGGGCTAGAGCACAACCACCACCTCCACCACCACAAGTTGATCCTATGCAATAGGAACAAGGGTCCTCCGAGACTTAACTCATGAACAATTGGCGCTTGTGGATGTGTATAAGTCAAAAAATTTAGTTGGAGAGAAATACTTTGATCCGAGTGTGCTAAGGGAATTTCGTTGCGAAGACATGGTAAATCTGTTGCTAAGACACCCGCAATGGAGCAAAGTGTTCGATTGGAGAGGGCCGACATATACTCCGGTTACCTATGAGTTTCTTGCTTCCGTGAACATAAAGAAAGAGCCAAACGATGTCAAGAAATCCATTTCTTATGTCTCCGTTGATAAGCTAGCTTTGATACTTGGGTTACATACCCGTGATGAGATGAGCATGGCTTATTCGGAGGTACCATGTGGAGTTTGATTCCGATAGAGATGACGCGACATATTGGGGCCATATTACGAATGATGCGGAGTATAACACTAGCAATTTGAAGGCAAGAGAGATTCGAATGAATCATCTCAAGGCAATCCGACTTAATTTAGCAATCAACTTGTCGGGAAGGAAAACAAATTTGAACAAGGCCTACCGGCAAGATTTCTTTTACATGTGAACTATGGAGAAGGAAGCGGATGTCAACATTGGAGCCCATGTGAAGAAGTGGCTTGCCTCTCAAAATAAGACCAATGTTCAATCCGTTTTTATAGGACCGTTGGAAACGGAGTTATGCCTAGGATTAAGGCTTGATGCGGATCTTAAGGGTGAGAAAGTTGAAGCTGAGATGAAAGCGTTTACCATCCAAGACTTCTTTGCTATGAACCTTAGGTTGGGAGGTGATGATGCCCCGCTAATTGGTGATAGGAAGAGGAAGAAGAAGAAGAAGATTATGAAGGAAATGAAGATGAACAACAACAAGGTGGAGAGGACGTTCAACATGGTGGACCCGTGATGATGGTTAGTGAATCTACGAGAGCCTTTCATAAGCAAATGCACCAATAACAAATGGCGTTTCTATAAGCCATAGGCACTAGGCAAGATTATGAATTGCACGGATTAGATATGCGGTGGAGCATACCATGAGAATGATTAAGGAGCTCCAAACACAATTGGCTAACTAATTCCATCCACCATCATATGGAGGCCAATGAAGGAATCCACCACTCCAAAGCCAAAGAAAGGAAGATATTTGAAGAAAAAAAAATCAATGATTGAAAGATGTTTGTGTGAGATGTGTCCCACTAAAACATTAGGTTCCCTATGCGTGGATTAAGACTTCAAGCCGAACAAGGGCTAGAGCACAACCACCACCTCCACCACCACAAGTTGATCCTATGCAATAGGAACAAGGGTCCTCCGAGACTTAACTCATGAACAATTGGGGCTTGTGGATGTGTATAAGTCAGAAAATTTAGTTGGAGGGAAATACTTTGATCCGAGTGTGCTAAGGGAATTTCGTTGCGAAGACATGGTAAATCTGTTGCTAAGACACCCGCAATGGAGCAAAGTGTTCGCTTGGAGAGGGCCGACCTATACTCCGGTTACCTATGAGTTTCTTGCTTCCCTGAACATAGAGAAAGAGCCAAACGATGCCAAGAAATCCATTTCTTATGTGCTTTTCGGGAAGAGATATAATCACTCCGTTGATGAGCTAGCTTTGATACTTGGGTTACATACCCGTGATGAGATGAGCATGCCTTACTTTCGGAGGTACCATGTGGAGTTTGATTCCGATAGAGATGACGCGACATATTGGGGCCATATTACGAATGATGCGGAGTATAACAGTAGCAATTTGAAGGCAAGAAAGGTCCGAATGAATCATCTCAAGGCAATCCGACTTAATTTAGCAATCAACTTGCCGGGAAGGAGAACAAATTTGAACAAGGCCTACCGGCAAGATTTCTTTTACATGTGGAGTGTGGAGAAGGAAGCGGATGTCAACATTTGAGCCTATGTGAAGAAGTGGCTTGCCTCTCAAAATAAGCCCAATATGCAATCTGTTTTTATAGGACCGTTGGTAACGGAGTTATGCCTAGGATTAAGGCTTGATGCAGATCTTAAGGGTGAGAAAGTTGAAGCCGAGATCAAAGCGTTTACCGTCCAAGACATCTTTGCTATGAACCTTAGGTTGGGAGGTGATGATGCCCCGCTAATTGGTGATAGGAAGAGGAAGAAGAAGAAGAAGATTATGAAGGAAATGAAGATGAACAACAACAAGGTGGAGAGGACGTTCAACATGGTGGACCCGTGATGATGGTTAGTGAATCTACGAGAGCCTTTCATAAGCAAATGCACCAATAACAAATGGCGTTTCTATAAGCCATAGGCACTAGGCAAGATTATGAATTGCACGGATTAGATATGCGGTGGAGCATACCATGAGAATGATTAAGGAGCTCCAAACACAATTGGCTAACTAATTCCATCCACCATCATATGGAGGCCAATGAAGGAATCCACCACTCCAAAGCCAAAGAAAGGAAGATATTTGAAGAAAAAAAATCAATGATTGAAAGATGTTTGTGTGAGATGTGTCCCACTAAAACATTAGGTTCTCTATGCGTAGGGTTAAGACTTACATTTCCCTAATTTTAATGTAGTTTACCGCTTTTTTTAGGAAACGGGAAGAAGCAATGAGCAAGCCAAGAAAAGGAATTATGAGGAAGCAAGCACAAGCCGAACAAGGGCTAGAGCACAACCACCACCTCCACCACCACAAGTTGATCCTATGCAATAGGAACAAGGGTCCTCCGAGACTTAACTCATGAACAATTGGCGCTTGTGGATGTGTATAAGTCAAAAAATTTAGTTGGAGAGAAATACTTTGATCCGAGTGTGCTAAGGGAATTTCGTTGCGAAGACATGGTAAATCTGTTGCTAAGACACCCGCAATGGAGCAAAGTATTCGATTGGAGAAGGTCGACATATACTCCGGTTACCTATGAGTTTCTTGCTTCCCTGAACATAGAGAAAGAGCCAAACGATGCCAAGAAATCCATTTCTTATGTGCTTTTCGGGAAGAGATATAATCACTCCGTTGATGAGCTAGCTTTGATACTTGGGTTACATACCCGTGATGAGATGAGCATGCCTTACTTTCGGAGGTACCATGTGGAGTTTGATTCCGATAGAGATGACGCGACATATTGGGGCCATATTACGAATGATGCGGAGTATAACAGTAGCAATTTGAAGGCAAGAAAGGTCCGAATGAATCATCTCAAGGCAATCCGACTTAATTTAGCAATCAACTTGCCGGGAAGGAGAACAAATTTGAACAAGGCCTACCGGCAAGATTTCTTTTACATGTGGAGTGTGGAGAAGGAAGCGGATGTCAACATTTGAGCCTATGTGAAGAAGTGGCTTGCCTCTCAAAATAAGCCCAATATGCAATCTGTTTTTATAGGACCGTTGGTAACGGAGTTATGCCTAGGATTAAGGCTTGATGCAGATCTTAAGGGTGAGAAAGTTGAAGCCGAGATCAAAGCGTTTACCGTCCAAGACATCTTTGCTATGAACCTTAGGTTGGGAGGTGATGATGCCCCGCTAATTGGTGATAGGAAGAGGAAGAAGAAGAAGAAGATTATGAAGGAAATGAAGATGAACAACAACAAGGTGGAGAGGACGTTCAACATGGTGGACCCGTGATGATGGTTAGTGAATCTACGAGAGCCTTTCATAAGCAAATGCACCAATAACAAATGGCGTTTCTATAAGCCATAGGCACTAGGCAAGATTATGAATTGCACGGATTAGATATGCGGTGGAGCATACCATGAGAATGATTAAGGAGCTCCAAACACAATTGGCTAACTAATTCCATCCACCATCATATGGAGGCCAATGAAGGAATCCACCACTCCAAAGCCAAAGAAAGGAAGATATTTGAAGAAAAAAAAAACAATGATTGAAAGATGTTTGTGTGAGATGTGTCCCACTAAAACATTAGGTTCCCTATGCGTGGATTAAGACTTACATTTCCACAAGCCGAACAAGGGCTAGAGCACAACCACCACCTCCACCACCACAAGTTGATCCTATGCAATAGGAACAAGGGTCCTCCGAGACTTAACTCATGAACAATTGGCGCTTGTGGATGTGTATAAGTCAAAAAATTTAGTTGGAGAGAAATACTTTGATCCGAGTGTGCTAAGGGAATTTCGTTGCGAAGACATGGTAAATCTGTTGCTAAGACACCCGCAATGGAGCAAAGTATTCGATTGGAGAAGGTCGACATATACTCCGGTTACCTATGAGTTTCTTGCTTCCCTGAACATAGAGAAAGAGCCAAACGATGCCAAGAAATCCATTCCTGGGTTACATACCCGTGATGAGATGAGCATGCCTTACTTTCGGAGGTACCATGTGGAGTTTGATTCCGATAGAGATGACGCGACATATTGGGGCCATATTACGAATGATGCGGAGTATAACACTAGCAATTTGAAGGCAAGAGAGATTCGAATGAATCATCTCAAGGCAATCCGACTTAATTTAGCAATCAACTTGTCGGGAAGGAAAACAAATTTGAACAAGGCCTACCGGCAAGATTTCTTTTACATGTGAACTATGGAGAAGGAAGCGGATGTCAACATTGGAGCCCATGTGAAGAAGTGGCTTGCCTCTCAAAATAAGACCAATGTTCAATCCGTTTTTATAGGACCGTTGGAAACGGAGTTATGCCTAGGATTAAGGCTTGATGCGGATCTTAAGGGTGAGAAAGTTGAAGCTGAGATGAAAGCGTTTACCATCCAAGACTTCTTTGCTATGAACCTTAGGTTGGGAGGTGATGATGCCCCGCTAATTGGTGATAGGAAGAGGAAGAAGAAGAAGAAGATTATGAAGGAAATGAAGATGAACAACAACAAGGTGGAGAGGACGTTCAACATGGTGGACCCGTGATGATGGTTAGTGAATCTACGAGAGCCTTTCATAAGCAAATGCACCAATAACAAATGGCGTTTCTATAAGCCATAGGCACTAGGCAAGATTATGAATTGCACGGATTAGATATGCGGTGGAGCATACCATGAGAATGATTAAGGAGCTCCAAACACAATTGGCTAACTAATTCCATCCACCATCATATGGAGGCCAATGAAGGAATCCACCACTCCAAAGCCAAAGAAAGGAAGATATTTGAAGAAAAAAAATCAATGATTGAAAGATGTTTGTGTGAGATGTGTCCCACTAAAACATTAGGTTCCCTATGCGTGGATTAAGACTTCAAGCCGAACAAGGGCTAGAGCACAACCACCACCTCCACCACCACAAGTTGATCCTATGCAATAGGAACAAGGGTCCTCCGAGACTTAACTCATGAACAATTGGCGCTTGTGGATGTGTATAAGTCAAAAAATTTAGTTGGAGAGAAATACTTTGATCCGAGTGTGCTATGGGAATTTCGTTGCGAAGACATGGTAAATCTGTTGCTAAGACACCCGCAATGGAGCAAAGTATTCGATTGGAGAAGGTCGACATATACTCCGGTTACCTATGAGTTTCTTGCTTCCCTGAACATAGAGAAAGAGCCAAACGATGCCAAGAAATCCATTTCTGGGTTACATACCCGTGATGAGATGAGCATGCCTTACTTTCGGAGGTACCATGTGGAGTTTGATTCCGATAGAGATGACGCGACATATTGGGTCCATATTACGAATGATGCGGAGTATAACAGTAGCAATTTGAAGGCAAGAAAGATCCGAATGAATCATCTCAAGGCAATCCGACTTAATTTAGCAATCAACTTGTCGGGAAGGAGAACAAATTTGAACAAGGCCTACCGGCAAGATTTGTTTTACATGTGGACTATGGAGAAGGAAGCGGATGTCAACATTGGAGCCCATGTGAAGAAGTGGCTTGCCTCTCAAAATAAGCCCAATGTTCAATCCATTTTTATAGGACCGTTGGTAACGGAGTTATGCCTAGGATTAAGGCTTGATGCAGATCTTAAGGGTGAGAAAGTTGATGCCGAGATGAAAGTGTTTACCGTCCAAGATTTCTTTGCTATGAACCTTAGGCTGGGAGGTGATGATGCCCCGCTAATTGGTGATAGGAAGAGGATGGGAGGTGATGATGCCCCGCTAATTGGTGATAGGAAGAGGAAGGGAGGTGATGATGCCCCGCTAATTGGTGATAGGAAGAGGAAGAAGAGGAAGAAGATTATGAAGGAAATGAATAGGAAGAGGAAGAAGAGGAAGAAGATTATGAAGGAAATGAAGATGAACAACAACAAGGTGGAGAGGGCGTTCAACATGGTGGACCCGTGATGATGGATAGTGAATCTACGAGAGTCTTTCATAAGCAATTGCACCAATAACAAATGGCGTTTCTATAAGCCATAGGCACTAGGCAAGATGAGGAATTGCACGGATTAGAGATACGGTAATGAGGAGCTCCAAGCACAATTGGCTAACCAATTCTATCCACCATCATATGGAGGCCAATGAAGGAATCCACCACTCCAAAGCCAAAGAAAGGAAGAGATTTGAAGAAAAAAAAATCAATGATTGAAAGACGTTTGTGTGAGATGTGTCCCACTAAAACATTAGGTTCCCTATGCGTGGGGTTAAGACTTACATTTCCCTATTTTTCATGCAGTTTACCTCTTTTTTTAGGAAACGGGAAGAACCAAAGAGCAAGCCAAGAAAAGGAATTATGAGGAAGCAAGCACAAGCCGAACAAGGGCTAGAGCACAACCACCACTCCACCACCACAAGTTGAACCTATGCAATAGGAACAAGGGTCCTCCGAGGCTTAACTCATGAACAATTGGCGCTTGCGGAAGTGTATAAGTCAAAAAATTTAGTTGGAGAGAAATACTTTGATCCGAGTGTGCTAAGCGAATTTCGTTGCGAAGACATGGTAAATCTGTTGCTAAGACACCCGCAATGGAGCAAAGTATTCGATTGGAGAGGGCCGACATATACTCCGGTTACCTATGAGTTTCTTGCTTCCTTGAACATAAAGAAAGAGCCAAACGATGCAAAGAAATCTATTTCTTATGTGCTTTTCGGGAAGAGATATAATCACTCCGTTGATGAGCTAGCTTTGTTACTTGGGTTACATACCCGTGATGAGATGATCATGCCTTACTTTCGGAGGTACCATGTGGAGTTTGATTCCGATAGAGATGACGCGACATATTGGGGCCATATTACGAATGATGGGGAGTATAATACTAGCAATTTGAAGGCAAGAAAGATCCGAATGAATCATCTCAAGGCAATCCGACTTAATTTAGCAATCAACTTGTCGGGAAGGAAAACAAATTTGAACAAGGCCTACCGGCAAGATTTCTTTTACATGTGGAGTGTGGAGAAGGAAGCGGATGTCGACATTTGAGCCTATGTGAAGAAGTGGCTTGCCTCTCAAAATAAGCCCAATATGCAATCCGTTTTTATAGGACCGTTGGTAACGGAGTTATGCCTAGGATTAAGGCTTGATGCAGATCTTAAGGGTGAGAAAGTTGAAGCCGAGATGAAAGCGTTTACCGTCCAAGACATCTTTGCTATGAACCTTAGGTTGGGAGGTGATGATGCCCCGCTAATTGGTGATAGGAAGAGGAAGAAGAGGAAGAAGATTATGAAGGAAATGAAGATGAACAACAACAAGGTGGAGAGGGCGTTCAACATGGTGGACCCGTGATGATGGTTAGTGAATCTGCGAGAGCCTTTCATAAGCAAGTGCACCAATAACAAATGGCGTTTCTATAAGCCATAGGCACTAGGCAAGATGATGAATTGCACGGATTAGATATGCAGTGGAGCATACCACGAGAATGATTGAGGAGCTCCAAGCACAATTGGCTAACCAATTCCATCCACCATCATATGGAGGCCAATGAAGGAATCCACCACTCCAAAGCCAAAGAAAGGAAGAGATTTGAAGAAAAAAAAATCAATGATTGAAAGATGTTTGTGTGAGATGTGTCCCACTAAAACATTAGGTTGCCTATGCGTGGGGTTAAGACTTACATTTCTCTATTTTTCATGCAGTTTACCGCTTTTTTTAGGAAACGGGAAGAACCAAAGAGCAAGCCAAGAAAAGGAATTATGAGGAAGCAAGCACAAACCGAACAAGGGCTAGAGCACTACCACCACCTCCACCACCACAAGTTGATCCTATGCAATAGGAATAAGGGTCCTCCGAGGCTTAACTCATGAACAATTGGCGCATGTGGATGTGTATAAGTCAAAGAATTTAGTTGGAGAGAAATACTTTGATCCGAGTGTGCTAAGGGAATTTCGTTGCGAAGACATGGTAAATCTGTTGCTAAGACACCCGCAATGGAGCCATGTCTTCGAAGACAAATTTCCCTCCAATTAAATTCTCTGACTTATACACATCCACAAGCGCCAATTGTTCATGAGTTAAGCCTCAGAGGACCCTTGTTCCTCTTGCATTAGGTTCAATTTGTGGTGGCGGAGGTGGTGGTTCTGCTCTTGCCATTGTTCGGATTCTGCTTGCTTCCTCATAATTCCTTTTCAAGGCTTGCTCTTTAGTTCTTCACATTTCCTAAAAAAAGGTAAAGTGCATGAAAAATAAGGAAATGTAAGTCTGAACTCCACGCATAGGAAACTTATTGTTTAAGTGGGACACATCTCAAGCAAGAAACTCAGAGGTAACCGGAGTATATGTCGGTCCTCTCCATTCGAATACTTTGCTCCATTGCGGGTGTCTTAGCAACCGATTTACCATATCTTCAAACCCAAATTCCCTTAGCACACTCGGATCAAAGTATTTCCCTCCAATTAAATTCTCTGACTTATACACATCCACAAGCGCCAATTGTTCATGAGTTAAGCCTCTGATGACCCTTGTTCCTCTTGTATTAGGATCAACTTGTGGTGGTGGAGGTGGTGGTTGTGCTCTTGCCATTCTTTGGCTTGTGCATGCTTCCACATAATTCCTTTTCTTGGCTTGCTCTTTGGTTCATCCCATTTCCTAAATAAAAATGGTAAAGTGCATGAAAAATAAGGAAATGTAACTTTGAACCCACGCATATGGAACTTAATATTTTAGTGGGACACATCTCAAACAAACATCATTCAATAATTGTTTTTTTTCTTCAAATCTCTTTCTTTGGCCTTGGAGTGGTGGATACCTTCATTGGCCTCCATATGATGGTTGATGAAATTGGTTAGCCAATTGTTCATGAGTTAAGCCTCGGAGGACCCTTGTTCCTCTTGCATTAGAATCAACTTGAGGTGGTGGAGGTGGTGGTTGTGCTCTAGCCCTTGTTCGGCTTGTGCTTGATTCCTCATAATTCCTTTTCAAGGCTTGCTCTTCGAACCCAAATTCCCTTAGCACACTCGGATCAAAGCATTTCCCTCCAATTAAATTATTTGACTTTTACACATCCACAAGCGCCAATTATTCATGAGTTAAGCCTCGGAGGACCCTTGTTCCTATTGCATAGGATCAACTTGTGGTGGTGGAGGTGGTGCTTCTACTCTTGCCATTGTTCGGCTTGTGCTTCCTTCCTCATAATTCCTTTTCAAGGCTTACTCTTTGGTTCCTCATAAGGAACCTATTGTTTTAGTGGGACACATCTCAAGCAAGAAACTCATAGGTAACCGGAGTATATGTCGATCCTCACCATTCGAATACTTTGCTCCATTGCGGGTGTCTTACCAATCGATTTACCATGTCTTCATACCCAAATTCCTTTAGCACACTCGGATCAAAGTATTTCCCTCCAATTAAATTCTTTGACTTTTACACATCCACAAGCGCCAATTATTCATGAGTTAAGCCTCGGAGGACCCTTGTTCCTATTGCATAGGATCAACTTGTGGTGGTGGAGGTGGTGCTTCTACTCTTGCCATTGTTCGGCTTGTGCTTCCTTCCTCATAATTCCTTTTCAAGGCTTACTCTTTGGTTCCTCATAAGGAACCTATTGTTTTAGTGGGACACATCTCAAGCAAGAAACTCATAGGTAACCGGAGTATATGTCGGTCCTCTCCATTCGAATACTTTGCTCCATTGCGGGTGTCTTACCAACCGATTTACCATGTCTTCATACCCAAATTCCTTTAGCACACTCGGATCAAAGTATTTCCCTCCAATTAAATTCTTTCACTTTTACACATCCACAAGCGCCAATTATTCATGAGTTAAGCCTCGGAGGACCCTTGTTCCTCTTGCATATGGTTCAACTTGTGGTGGTGGAGGTGGTGGTTCTACTCTTGCCATTGTTCAGCTTGTGCTTGCTTCTTCATAATTCCTTTTCAAGGCTTGCTCTTCGAACCCAAATTCCCTTAGCACACTCGGATCAAAGTATTTCCCTCCAATTAAATTTTCTGACTTATACACATCCATAAGCGCCAATTGTTCATGAGTTAAGCCTCGGAGGACCCTTGTTCCTCTTGCATTAGAATCAACTTGAGGTGGTGGAGGTGGTGGTTGTGCTCTAGCCCTTGTTCGGCTTGTGCTTGCTTCCTCATAATTCCTTTTCAAGGCTTGCTCTTCGAACCCAAATTCCCTTAGCACACTCGGATCAAAGTATTTCCTTCCACTTAAATTTTCTGACTTATACACATCCACAAGCGCCAGTTGTTCATGAGTTAAGCCTCGGAGGACCCTTGTTCCTCTTGCATTAGGTTCAACTTGTGGTGGTGGAGGTGGTGGTTCTACTCTTGCCATTGTTCAGCTTGTGCTTGCTTCTTCATAATTCCTTTTCAAGGCTTGCTCTTCGAACCCAAATTCCCTTAGCACACTCGGATCAAAGTATTTCCTTCCACTTAAATTTTCTGACTTATACACATCCACAAGCGCCAATTGTTCATGAGTTAAGCCTCGGAGGACCCTTGTTCCTCTTGCATAAGATTCAACTTGTGGTGAAGCAGGTGGTGGTTCTGCTCTTGCCATTGTTCGGCTTGTGCTTGCTTCCTCATAATTCGTTTTCAAGGCTTGCTTTTTGGTTCTTCCCATTTCCTAAAAAAAGTGGTAAAGTGCATGAAAAATAAGGAAATGTAAGTCTGAACTCCACGCATAGGGAACCTATTGTTTTAGTGGGACACATCTCAAGCAAGAAAATCATAGGTAACCGGAGTATATGTCGGTCCTCTCCATTCAAATACTTTGCTCCATTGCGGGTGTACCGATTTACCATGTCTTCGAACCCAAATTCCCTTAGCACACTCGGATAAAAGTATTTCCCTTTAATTAAATTCTCTAACTTATACACATCCACAAGCGCCAATTGTTCATGAGTTAAGCCGCGAAGGACCCTTGGTTCTCTTGCATTAGGTTCAACTTGTGGTGGTGGAGGTGGTGGATCTGCTCTTGCCATTGTTCGGATTGTGCTTGCTTCCTCATAAATCCTTTTCAAGGCTTGCTCTTTGGTTCTTCACATTTCCTAAAAAAAGTGGTAAAGTGCATGAAAAATAAGGAAATGTAAGTCTGAACTCCACGCATAGGGAACCTATTGTTTTAGTGGGACACATCTCAAGCAAGAAACTCATAGGTAACCGGAGTATATGTCGGTCCTCTCCATTCGAATACTTTGCTCCATTGCAGGTGTCTTAGAAACCGATTTACCATGTCTTCAAACCCAAATTTCCTTACCACACTCGGATCGAGGTATTTCTCTCGAATTAAATTCTCTGACTTATACACATCCACAAGCGCCAATTGTTCATGAGTTAAGCCTCGAAGGACCCTTGTTCCTCCTGCCTTAGGTTCAACTTGTGGTGGTGGAGGTGGTGGTTCTGCTCTTGCCATTGTTTGGCTTGTGCTTGCTTCCTCATAATTCCTTTTCAAGGCTTACTCTTTGGTTCTTCACATTTCCTAAAAAAAGTGGTAAACTGCTTGAAAAATAAGGAAATGTAAGTCTGAACTACACGCATAGGGAACGTATTGTTTTAGTGGAACACATCTCAAGCAAGAAACTCATAGGTAACCGGAGTATATGTCGGTCCTCTCCATTCGAATACTTTGCTCCATTGCGGGTGTCTTAGCAACCGATTTACCATGTCTTCAAACCCAAATTCCTTTAGCACACTCGAATCAAAGTATTTCCCTCCAATTAAATTCTCTGATTTATACACATCCACAAGCGCCAATTGTTCATGAGTTAAGCCTCAGAGGACCCTTGTTCCTCTTGCATAAGGTTCAACTTGTGGTGGTGGAGATGGTGGTCCTGCTCTTGCCATTGTTCGGCTTGTGCTTGCTTCCTCATAATTCCTTTTCAAGGCTTACTCTTTTGTTCTTCACATTTCCTAAAAAAAGTGGTAAACTGCATGAAAAATGTGGAAATATAAGTCTGAACTCCACGCATTGGGAACCTATTGTTTTAGTGGGACACATCTCAAGCAAGAAACTCATATGTAACCGGAGTATATGTCGGTCCTCTCCATTCGAATACTTTGCTCCATTGCGGGTATCTTAGCAACCGATTTAACTGTGGGCATCATTTGCCTTTGTGATCGGGCACCATTTGCCTCTGTGATTGGGCATTCATTTGGATCTGTGATTGAGCATTCATTTGCCTCTGTGATTGGGCATCATTTGCCTCTGTGATTGGGCATTCATTTGCCTCTGTGATTGGGTTTTTGCCTCTGTGGTGATTGGTATGAGGGATGGTATTTTGGTTGGAGGGTAAGGTTTGGTGCTTATCCTTGGGTTGAGGTCTGTTTGGTTCCTTATTGATTCTTGAGTTGTTTTGTATCTCGTTGGTTATCGGTTATTCCTTGATATGTTGCGGTTTAGTTGTTTCTTGTGAGTATTCGGTTGAGATTATTATTCAGTTGATATTCCGTTATAGACTTGTTGTCTTGTGCAATTCGGTTGGATATTGGTATTGTTTGGAAAGTCCTTGGTTTATTGCTTATTCAGCATGTTGTTGTTGAGTATCCGTTTTAACTAAAGAACAGTTCGTTGGTGTGTATATTCTATATGGGTGCGTAAACCTATTTACAAGCTTACTATATATGTATGTTTCTCACGAGTGTGAGTGGTGGTTGCTTAGCAGTCTTTTGCTAATGGTTTCTTACATGTTTTCCAGGTATGGAGTAAGTCTAAGCGAAAGCGCGTTAGAGCTTATCGTTATGAGGCCGCTTAGACTAGCTTATGTTGTTTAGACTTTATGTTTTGGGCCTGTGTGCCTATGTTGGGATTATATACTCTTGACTAGATTCTTGTTATGATGGCGTTTTGAGGATTTATACTTTATGCAGTTCAGGTTTGGATAGCCTGTGCATCTAGGCCGTGTTTTTCTTACCTAGATGTGGCATGATACCCCTTAGGTTATAAATCACTTCCGCTATGTTGTGTTTGATAGTTGAGATAGGCAGCTTTTATGTTAATGTTTTAGTTATCTCAGCTTGTGAAAGGTTGGGGTGTCACAGAGGTGTCAAAAGATATGTGAATGTGATAAAACGGAAAGTCTACGACTCCCCGACTGTCGATCTCGAAGGAAGGACGTGGAGGTGTGTCAAGTGTTTGTGCGTTTAATTGATTGAGTCATGCTAAGGATTTGAGTGTGGAGAATGATGATTCAAAAGTGAAGATGTTCATAAGGTTGTGCAAAGTGGAAGGTAAAACAAATATGAGTAAATAAATGTAAGAAGATAAGGGATTGGATAGTGCTCATCTATGTTGCATCCTAGTGTGTCTAATGCAATGGATAAACGGAGCAAAGATGTTGGCTATTCAGGAGTGTGTCTTCTTAGTCCTCTTCCACCTCTGTGTACTAGGGCTTCTTGGACTTAGGAGTGCCTTTAAGCAACCAAAGTCCTAAGAGACATTTTATCAAACACTTTAGCTACACACTTTCTTACTATTCTTAAGAAGTCCATAGGATCTATGATTGTTACAAAGCTTTCAATCCCAACTCTCTAAAAGCAGTGGAGAATTAGGACCAAAGGTGAGAGAAAACTAAAAGCCTCTCCGGGGCATGACAACAAGACTCTCGAACCACTTCCTAACTTCTCTACATGTTAGAGATTACTTGAGACTTAGCAGGAACGTAACCATAAATCTATTCAAAACCCTTAAAAAAAAAAACTTAGAAACTCATGATATTTTGCAAACTGGGAATTTTATATTTCAAACTGCGATATTTTACAAAGCAAACTGAACCTCCTTTTATAGGGATCAAGGATGGTTCTTGAAATACAATACAGCTGTTTACAATTATTATAATACATGTGGCCGACAAAGTGTGATGGCCTTCTTGACATAAAGTAAAGCTACCTTTTAATAAAGTTGTCTAATAATTCATACAACACGCCAAACTGATAAGATAACGCTGACATGACCCTGTCAGGACGGGGATCTTATCTTTGAAGATAAGATTTTCTGTTGCAGATTTTGCTTTGCTGGGGCTTTGCTGGAGAGATAAGATCAAATCTTATCCTTCACTCATGAATCTCTTTCCTTTCCAGTTTTGTGGGTTCCAATCTGGTTGCTTTGTCTTCATGACCATCCATTCTCCATGAAATTGAAGATCCATTACGGAGTCTTCGTCTGATGCTGTGTCGCTTTCTGTGGAGTATTGCTCCCCAATAGTAATCACTGGCATCTGTTTGTAGAATTCTGAGTCCTTCACCTGCTGGAATGTGCAATGGTGGTAATTCCTTGGTGTGC
Organism: Ipomoea triloba; assembly: GCF_003576645.1. NCBI lineage: Eukaryota > Viridiplantae > Streptophyta > Magnoliopsida > Solanales > Convolvulaceae > Ipomoea > Ipomoea triloba. The sequence continues at coordinate 10,600,799 of NC_044920.1, read as the reverse complement.
TCCTTCATCCATCGGATTGCCTTGGTTTGTTCTATGCTCCATTTTGGTGGTGACTTCTTCAACATCTTGGTGAGAGTGCTAACATGAGGGGCTATGTTGGGGACAAAATCTCGGATATAATTAATTATACCAAGAAATTGTTGAACTTGCTGCTTTGTGAGGTTTTCATCAGGAAATTTGAGTAACTCCTGAGCAATATGCCTTCCTGGTTGAAACTTTCCCTGGTCAATATCCATGCCTAAAAACTGGATCTTCTGCTGGGCTAGTAACATCTTCTTTTCGGATAACATGATTCCAAATTTTTGGCATATCTCCATGAATTGTCTGATCAGCTGGATGTGTTCCTCCATGGTCTTACTGAATAGTAAGATATCATCGATGTAAATGAGGGCTTTGTCAAGAATTGGCTCAAAGATCTTGGTCATCACTTTCTGGAATTCACTGGGTGCAATTTTGAGACCAAAAGGCATTACCTTCCATTCAAGATGATATCCTGGGATACAAAAAGCTGTCTTGTATGTTTCTTCTGGCTTGATTCCTATCTGCCAAAATCCTGCTTTGAGATCGAACTTTGAAAACCATTGGGCTCCTGGGAGATATGAGAACATCATAGATCTCCTTGGTAATGGAAATTTGACATCTTTGAGACATTGATTCAAGGGTTGATAGTTGATAACAAGTCGTAACTTTCCCCTTGCTTGTTCTGCTCGCTTGTTCACATAGAATGCTTCACATGCCCATGAGGACTTGGATTCTGTGACTAATCCTAACTTCTGCAACTCCTTACACTCTTGAACCGCCATTTTGAGATGTTGAGGATTCATTCCTGAGTGGCTGGCTTTGGTGGGGTTGATCACCTTTCCTTCTTTGAATGGNTTATATTTCAAACTGCGATATCTTACAAAGCAAACTGAACCTCCTTTTATAGGGATCAAGGATGGTTCTCGAAATACAATACAGCTGTTTACAATTATTATAATACATGTGGCCGACAAAGTGTGATGGCCTTCTTGACATAAAGTAAAGCTACCTTTTAATAAAGTTGTCTAATAATTCATACAACACGCCAAACTGATAAGATAACGCTGACATGACCCTGTCAGGACGGGGATCTTATCTTTGAAGATAAGATTTTCTGTTGCAGATTTTGCTTTGCTGGGGCTTTGCTGGAGAGATAAGATCAAATCTTATCCTTCACTCATGAATCTCTTTCCTTTCCAGTTTTGTGGGTTCCAATCTGGTTGCTTTGTCTTCATGACCATCCATTCTCCATGAAATTGAAGATCCATTACGGAGTCTTCGTCTGATGCTGTGTCGCTTTCTGTGGAGTATTGCTCCCCAATAGTAATCACTGGCATCTGTTTGTAGAATTCTGAGTCCTTCACCTGCTGGAATGTGCAATGGTGGTAATTCCTTGGTGTGCTCCTTCATCCATCGGATTGCCTTGGTTTGTTCTATGCTCCATTTTGGTGGTGACTTCTTCAACATCTTGGTGAGAGTGCTAACATGAGGGGCTATGTTGGGGACAAAATCTCGGATATAATTAATTATACCAAGAAATTGTTGAACTTGCTGCTTTGTGAGGTTTTCATCAGGAAATTTGAGTAACTCCTGAGCAATATGCCTTCCTGGTTGAAACTTTCCCTGGTCAATATCCATGCCTAAAAACTGGATCTTCTGCTGGGCTAGTAACATCTTCTTTTCGGATAACATGATTCCAAATTTTTGGCATATCTCCATGAATTGTCTGATCAGCTGGATGTGTTCCTCCATGGTCTTACTGAATAGTAAGATATCATCGATGTAAATGAGGGCTTTGTCAAGAATTGGCTCAAAGATCTTGGTCATCACTTTCTGGAATTCACTGGGTGCAATTTTGAGACCAAAAGGCATTACCTTCCATTCAAGATGATATCCTGGGATACAAAAAGCTGTCTTGTATGTTTCTTCTGGCTTGATTCCTATCTGCCAAAATCCTGCTTTGAGATCGAACTTTGAAAACCATTGGGCTCCTGGGAGATATGAGAACATCATAGATCTCCTTGGTAATGGAAATTTGACATCTTTGAGACATTGATTCAAGGGTTGATAGTTGATAACAAGTCGTAACTTTCCCCTTGCTTGTTCTGCTCGCTTGTTCACATAGAATGCTTCACATGCCCATGAGGACTTGGATTCTGTGACTAATCCTAACTTCTGCAACTCCTTACACTCTTGAACCGCCATTTTGAGATGTTGAGGATTCATTCCTGAGTGGCTGGCTTTGGTGGGGTTGATCACCTTTCCTTCTTTGAATGGGAGTTCAATAAAGAATTCTTCCCTGGTCCATAGGGGCTTACTGTGTTTCTTCATGAATTCGTCATGAGAGTCTGCACATAATTGCTCCACCAATTGTTGCTTGATCTGGGTGATGGTATCCATGAAGTTGAGTTGCCACATTCTGTAATCTTCTTCATAGGGCTTGAAGTAGAGGCCTTTGCTAATTCCTCGTGATTGAACCAATACCTTCATCATCTTGAAAGAATCAAATCCTAATAGCAAATCCCTTCTTGGAAGGCCACATCCAAGAACATGAATTTGGATCTTGCAGTTAGGAAGTATGCTAATCTCCAATGGTTCCTTCGCCTCTAATCCTGCATCAAAATCATCTCCAGATGCTGATGTAAGACGTTTCTGGGATGGTCTCCATGCCTCTTGAGGTAACAGCTTTGGGTTCATCATTGAGAACTGAGCTCCAGTATCAACAAGGGCTATGGCATCGAATGGCTTGCTTAACCGGTGCTTGATCTGTACTTTCACATGGGGTGCCTTGAACTCTTCATCTTCTTTTATCCCAAAATTGTATGAGATAAAATCCTCTTCCGGAACTTCATCTTCTATGGAAAAGATTGTTTCTGCTGAAGGTTCGTCTTCTGGGCTGAGATAGCCATCCAGGTCTTCTGCGGCGATATCGTCATCAATAAGAGACATGATTTCCGATATCATTTTAGCCGCTTGCTTCTCCTTGCAATCTTTGGCATAGTGTCCTGGCTTTCCACAAACAAAGCATTTGTTAGATGCTTTATTTCCTCTCTTTTTTGGTTGTGCTTTCTGGTTCTGGGATTTTCTGAAATATCTCCTCCTTGGCTTCCATCCGATTCTCCTGGTGTTTTGAGGATTCTTCCTGAAGCGAGTGAAATTTCTCCTTCTTACTCTGGGTTTGTCTCCACACACTCCATTGCATGAGGATCCTATTATGAGGTTTGGCTTCTGGCATGCTTTTCAAAGAATTGATTCATGCTTTCTCAAGCTCTGGAACTTGTTGTGGATCTGGCAAATATTGTCTAGGCTTTCAAATATTGCTTGCCTAATCTGCCCAGTTGAAAGATGTGTTATGGATCCATGATTCTTTTTGATAAGTTGATCTGTACTGTCTGCCAGCAGGGGTGGTAAGGATGAAACAAAAGCTTGCTTGAGATTGTTGTCAAATCCCAGAAAATAGAAAACTTTTGTCATCCTTTTGAAGTGTTCCTCTAAGTGTCTTTTCTCATAAGACAGGCACTTCATTCTGAAAAACTCCGTTCTCTTCTGTTCTACTTCATCTTCATGTTTACCCAGAAATATGAAGTAAATCATTGAAACGGCTTCCTGGAGAGGTAGTCCTAAGAACATCATCTTGAATGCCCCATCTGCTTTAGACCACCAATCTTTAAGAATTCCGGTGAACTTTGCTGTAAATTCCATCAGGATTTTGAAAGTATCTCGTTCTACTAGATTCCTGGTAGTCATCCATGTGTGGAACTCAGCAAACTTCTCTCCCCACTTTTCTGGTGATAAATCATCAATTGTAAAGAATTGATAATTTACTCCTTTGTGCATCACCATTTCCGTGGTATTTTCAACACCAAAGTATTTTTCCTCTGTATGACCCATTGGTTGATCAGCAGGTTGTTGAGTTGTGTATCCACCAGTTGATGATTCTGCCGGATCTGCCATAAATGCAGGGTTTTCTGAATCCTGATTAGAAATAGAAAAGGATTCTTCTCCTTCTAGACCTGTATATCCTTCTGATTCTGACTGAGTTGCTTCAGATTGGTAGCTAGATTCTTCTGATATTTCTCCTGCACTATAAGCTTCCATGACTGGTAGGTTTCTCTCAGGTGGGTCTGGGCCTTTGATAACAGAATCAAAAAGATCCTTATCTGTGATTGTTTCATGGAGCATCATTTGGGTCGTATTTGGGGTTGTATTTGGTGGAGGGTACAGGTCATTTGATTTTGAGGATATAATTGGCTGGGACGGAGTGGTAGTTTGTTCTGAAATGGTGAAAGGTCTAAAAACTTGCTGGTGTAAAGGGTGAGATGGATTTCTAATTTTCCAAGCAGAGAACAATCTTGTTTGAGAATCAGGTTGGGCTTGAGATGTGGGTAAAGGCAAAGTTGGTTGTGGTGGGGGTTGTGGATACTTTTGTTTAGGCTTACTTCTCCTATGGTACTCATCTAGAATGGAAGAGTCTGTAGGAGGAAACATAGGGTTTCCAGACTGGAACGACGAACTTGTTAAGGAACTGGTTTGGTAAAATGGTGTTGGAGTAGAGGTAGCTGGGTATTTTTGGGGTGTTTCAAACAAATTGGGTTGGTAAGGTTGTTTGGGCCTGATCTCAGATCTCAACTGATCTATCATGCTCCGGATAGAAGCAGTTTCGTTGGCTTGGTACTGAAAATGGGCTTGAAGGGATTGACCATAAGAAGGTCTCTCAAAAGGGATCTGCTCCAATCTTTTCTCCAAAATCTGGATCCTTGAGTCAATCTTTGAATAGTATTCTCCAGATTTGTGGCTTAGCTCAACAAGATTGTTGGAAATTGATTTGAGGGTGCGGTTTTGAGCTAAGGCGTTCTCCGTTTGCCAGTTTAAAGTCTGCTCAATGGATGGTTGTCCTCTTAACTGGCCTGTTGGTAATACTTCATTAGGAGCTGGGATCTTTGGTGCATGCATAGAACCTCCTCGCTGAAAACTTTCCAAAGGGGGAAAGTCCTCCTCATAGGATTCTGAGATCACCATTGCTGGGATAGCTGGTGAAGCTGGAACTATTGTGGGCTCCTTTCTTAAGTACTCTTGCTCATAGCACTTAAGAGCTTTCTTTTTTCTTTGCAGGGGCACAGGTGGTGGTAGTGGTGACGGCGGATCTTCATCATCACTATCATCCTTCCTTCTGGATCTTCTCCTTCTAGAGGGCTTGCAGCTGGGTCTCCTCTGTGGCTCCTTTGTTGGGTAGCATTGCTTACAATCATCTTCACACAAATCGAAGAAATAGTGATTTGAGATGGGATCCTTAAACCAGAAAACTGGTTTACCAAGTTGGTCGAACGAATGAACAATTTCACTCATTCCTGTTTTTCCGTAACCAAGGAAAACTGGTTCTGCATCATCATCGTCTGGGACATAGTCAAGGATCTCCTGGACATGCTCCTCTTGTCTTTCTCTAGCCTCTTCTACCATATTGATGGATGGTAGAAATTCTGTTCTTTTTAGATGAGCATGATTGAATGAGATTCCAACGGTACCATCTTTTCGCCTGCTGATGGTAGCCTCGTTGGATTCGATTGGCCTTCTGTTCTGGTGCAGCTTCTCATAGTTGGATATCCAAGTGTCAGGGATGACTTGGATCAACTCCTCTTTTGTAACCTTAGTGCAGGTAACATTTCTCTGTTCATCAGTGACTAGGATGAGAGCTTCTCCTCCTCCTGGAATTTTCATATCGAAAGCATGGTCTTGCAATCGATAAGACATCTGGTAGTGGACAGTGGATGCTTAGCTCCAACAATATGGACTTGAATTTTAAACATATCTAGAAGATGTGGATCTTCTAAGGATACGTTAAAATTTGGGTAAACAGTAGCACAGACAGTGCCAGAATCAAGTGTGACTTCCATAGTGGCTATCAATGCATGTTGGTACTCTAAGTATCTGGAATCAAGGAGACATAGCTTGGCAACTACGGGTTGACCCTTTCTGCCATGATAGGTTATGGCAAAGCGGATTGCTCCAAAGTGGATATGGGTATATCCTTCTCTCCTCCAAATGGCCGGGAATTCATCAGGGATTTCAAGAGTAATGAACTGTTCTTGGTGGGTGGAATATATGGGACATCTGCTCATGGCTGAGGCTGAGATGTATTCTTTGGGAACTGAAGACCGTTTCTGGTAAATAGCTTTAAGGGATTTAACCAGAAGATTGGATTGGTTTCTTTTATTGAAAGCAGAGTATGGATTCAGAAGGGGCAGGTGGGTTTCTTCTATTTTTTGGTCCTCTTTAAGATAATTTATCTCATAGAGATAATCCATCTTAGAAGAGAGAGCTCAATCTTTCATCTAGATTAGCCAAATCCAAACAAGATATCTGTAACACCCTGTAATTTCGTTCAAGCCTTGAGACCGGTAATTATTTCTACCGTATAATTTATTTGATTTAATTGGGCTTCGTTCTTCTAATTGATATATATATATATATATATATATATATTTCTTATTCCGGAATTAATTATTTATTCCAAGGCCCAATTCTTGATTTAATTCCTATAAGAGATTTCTTGAAATTGAATCCTTATATTTCTTATAAGTAAAAATATTTTGTAATGACCCAATCTATTTATTTTTGAAGGACCAATTTCATACTTACTAGTATTGTAATAAATAATACAAGACCCATTCTTTATAAGGGCCCATTATCTATTCTAGTTACCCTAATATAATATATACACTATGTATGTAATGATTTTTCCTATCCATATAAAAGAGCTTGTATTAATCATTCATACCCTTTTCATTCTCCTACAAAATAACTCTTCCTACCTTATCATTTCCTAAGCACCCTACAATATACACTATCTTCTATCCTTCAAGATTCAAGACAAAGATTGCTCCTTTAGGATTTCTAGGGCTTGGGTAAGTGTTTTTCTTTAGGAATATGCCTTGTATCATCTCATTTTCATGATCTTTTTATAAGTCCTTATGGTGTTCTTTTGGGATCTTTCTTTGGGAAAAGATGATCAAGTGGGTGGGAGTGGCTTGTGAAGAGGAAGGTGTTTGCTTTGTTTGAAGTTGTGCTACAAGAGGTAACCATCATGTCTCACTAAAACCTATTTTACACTCTTGATCTATGTATAATACTTGGTGTTTTGGAATCCTATGGAAATTTCTTGATCTAGCCTTTGTTCTTGATGATTTGTGATCTATTTTGATGGGTTATTGAACTTGTGTTCTTGATCCTTTGCATCTTGATGAGTATGAACATTTATCGTTATGGATTCCATGTTTATTTGGCTTTCTGAGATGTGTAATCTGGGCTATCTTATCATATTTTTGGTATTCTGGAAGTGAGTATTTCGTATTCTGTTCTAAGTCTGATTTTGTGCGTTGGCGTTGGCGTTGCGGTGCGTTTCAATGGTATAATGTGTCCCGTTGGAATGCTCCGTAAGAACACTGGTGGAATGGTTTGGAGGAAGGGAGTATTCCGTTGGTGTGTTCCGTTAGAACTAGAGGAAGAGTTTGGCGAAAGGGTGTATTCCGTTGGTGTGTTCTGTTAGTGTTGGTGGAGTAGGTTGGCGGAACAGGGTGTTCCGTGAGAGTGCTCCGCCAGTTCATTTCCAGTTTTGTTTCCAGTAGCTGATCTGTTGATCTGTTGTCTTGTTGATTCATCTCTGATTCTGGAACTTGTTTGGATATTTTGTTGAGTATTCCACCTTGGTTTTTTGAGTATTTATCCATGTCTTTTGATTCATTCTCTTGGTCTATTGGTTGGTTGAATCCTTGGTTATATTCTCTGAGTATATGTTGTGTTCATAACTTGAGATAAACACTGTGGGTGGATAATTCTTGGGGGATGAGTCTGAGGTTGGATGTGGAGATGTGTGTCTTTGAGTATCTGTTGGCTTGTTGAGGGTGAACTAGCTATGGGCATCATTTGCCTCTGTGATTGGGCATCATTTGCCTCTGTGATTGGTCATCATTTGCCTTTGTGGTTTAGGCTTTTGTATCTGTGATTGGGCATCGTTTGCCTCTATGATTGGGCTTCATGTCTCTATGTACTAGCTTGGGTTTAGTGGTTGGTATGAGGGATGGTATTGTGGTTGGAGGGTATGGTTTGGTGCGTATCTTTGGTATGATGTGTGTTTGGTTCCTTTTGGTTCCTTGCGGTCTGGTGGTTTCTTTGTGAGTAATCTGTTGAGGTTATGACTCAATTGGTATTCCGTTATAGACTCGTTGTCTTGTACATTCATATTGGATATTGGTTTTACTTGGATAGTCCTTGGTTTATGGCTTATTCAATGTGTTGTTGTTGAGTCTCCGTTTTAATTAAAGAATAGTTCGTTGGTGTGTATATTTTATACGGGTGTGTAAACCTATTTACAAGCTTATTATATATGTATGTTCTCATGAGTGTGAGTGGTGTTTGCTTAGCATTCTTTTGCTAATGGTTTTCTAAATGTTTTCCAGGTATGGAGTAGTCTAAGCCGTGAGCGCGCTAGAGCTATATCGTTATGATGCTTTGCTTAGACTAGATTATGTTTTAGACTCCTTTCGAGCCTATGTGCCTTTGTCTTGGATTATGTACTATGACTAGTTGTTGCTATGATGATTTAAGGATTTATGTTTTATTCAGTTTTTGGTTTTGGATAACCTGTGCATCTAGGCCGTGTTTTACCTAGGTGTGGCATGACACCCTATAAGAGTTAAATCGCTTCCGCTATAGTATGAGTAGTTGTTGAGATGTGCAGCTTTTATGTTTAAAGTTTTAGCTATCTCAGCTTGTGAAAAGTTGGGGTGTCACAATATCATCAAAACAACAATCAATAGACAAGAATAGAAATTCCAACAATCCAAGCAATTAAATCCAAAATAAGACATAAGATCATCACACTAGCTACTCATAATCAAGAATTCATAGACAATAGCTAATTCAATCTAAGAACAAGATAATGAAAATAAAATAGATTAAGATGTAGTAGAGATCACCTAGTAATGAAATGTTTCTTCAATCCAAGCTTGTTGTCTTTCTTACAAGGTGAAATTGCTAAGCTAAACTATCCTAAAAACTAAGAAATGAAAAGGGGATTTTCTAAAAATGAAAGGAGGAGGAACTCCGTTGAAATTCTATCAAGAGGCCTTAAATAGTCTCCGAAATTTCGCCCTAGAAAATATTCTCGCACAGTGTTCCATCCACGCCTCCCACACGCGTGGTTGCGTGCGTGGTTGGCTACTGGAATGCTACCACGCCACTCAACACGCGTGTGGGCTTCATTCCCGGTCCTTCGGGGCTCTAGACTTGCTCGGTTTGCTTCTTAAGCTCGTTTTTTGTTCCTAATAGCTCCCGGGACCTCTGTACTGTCTCAATTCATGCCAAAGGTAGCTTTGTGTGCGGTTAAAGCACAAATTCTCACAAATTTATCATTTAAGGATACTGAAAACGCTATAAAGCACCCTAGTTTATATTCAAATAATGGGTATCTTTAGCACATTTTTTAGCCAACAAAAATTTCAGAGCAGAATGATCAGAATAAACAATCACTTTAGAGCCAATCAAGTAGGAACGAAATTTTTCTAATGCAAATACTATAGCTAACAACTCCTTTTCAGTAGTTGTATAGTTAACCTGAGCATAATCTGATATGAACCTAGTCCAAGGTTCAAATAAAGGAGTATTGTCCTAAGATAGCTCCCAAAGTAAGGATAGAGATGGATCGAAATACCTTAGACCTCACAAGAAACCCTTAGTCTCGAATCCTCAAAGACTTAGAAGAATCCCATTGTAGCTTCAAGTACCTCGATGATGCAATCTTCAATCAACTAGAGTTGGATCTAGTTTCCTTCATTCAAGAACGAGTCCACGAACCTGAACCTAAGGTTGAAGAAAGGAAGATTGATTCGAGTCCACGAATCAATTTGCTAGTTGAGTCCACAACTAGCCACTAATTGAGTCCACAATTAGCTATAAGGTTTCTTACACAAGTGTAAAGAAAAACTTAAGAATTTTATTGAATGAAAGCCTTTCTAAACTGATATGATTGTGCCCTATTTATAGGTATAGGGACATCATTATAATCCTAAATACAATTGGAAAAAGAGTCCTAAACCTAATCTGAAAAGCAAGTAAATATAGTCCTATTTAGAAAGGGATTTAAGGAATCCTTTCTAAATACAAACTAGTGTTTTCTCTTTCATGCCAAACAATTTAAAATAATGATGACAAAAAATAATAGGGCTGATTTGGGCCTAATTTAATTCCCAAAATCAGCACTTAAAGAATTATAAAAAGCCTTGAGTTCTTCTTCATCTTTTGCAAATGGGCTTGACTTGGGTTTCCACTATCTTTGAACATAACCAATGAAGAGTTGCCTTAATTGTTTGGACTTGGGCCTTGTGATTGGCCCAATTGATACACTTAATGGATCTTCGTTATGTTGGGCCGCATCATAATCCAAAGTTTTATTTGCATAATGAATCACACACGGCAATTTATTAATTCTTTGGTCTAACACCGCACCTATGGCATATTCAGATGCATCACACATTATTTCAAAAGGATGTTCCCAATTAGGTGTAGCAAGAATGGGAGCAGAAGTTAATTTTTCTTTCAAAAAGTTGAAAGCAGATAGACATTTATCATCAAACTTGAAAACAACATCTTTTGCCAACAGGTTACACAAAGGCCTGCAAATTTTTGAAAAGTCTTTTATGAAGTGCTTGTAAAAACCTGCATGACCAAGAAAACTTTGCACTTCTTTCATAGATGTAGGGGAGGTAATTTAGAAATAACTTCAATTTTAGCCCTGTCAACTTCTATGCCCCTGTCAGAAATTATATGTCTCAAAACAATGCCCTCTTTCACCATGAAATTACTTTTCTCCCAACTCAAGATAAATGAGCAAGGCAATCATCAAAAGAATCACCAAACAGAGAGAAATCATCCATAAACACTTCAACATATCTTTCAATCATATCAGAATATATCGATATCATACACCTTTGAAAAGTCGTAGGTACATTACATAACCCAAACGACATTCTACGATAAGCAAACATGCCAAAAGGGCATGTAAATGTCGTTTTTTCCTAACCTTCAGGTGCAATAGGAATCTGAAAATGACCTTGAAAACTATCTAGAAAACAGTAATAAGCATGTATGGCTAATCTTTCTAACATTTGGTCAATAAAAGAAAAAAGGAAAATGATCTTTCTCAGTGGCAACATTCAATTTTTGTAGTCTATGCACACCCAGTTACTGTTTTAGTTGGGATTAATTCATTTACTATCTGAAATTGGGTAAATAATACCTGAGTCCAACAACTTTAGAACTTCTGCACGTACAACCTCCTTCGTATTTGGATTTAACCTGCGATAAGGTTGATAGACAGGAGTTGATCCTTCTTCAAGTAAGATTCGGTGCATACAAACCGTTGGACTTATTCCTTTAATATCTCCTACTGTCCAACCAATTGCAGTTTTATATTTTTTTAATACCTCTAGCATATTTTTTCATGTGAAAGGTTAGAGAAATTATTACAGGATATGTATTATTTGAACCTAAGAAAGCATATTTTAAAGAACTAGGAAGAGGTTTTAATTCTAGCTTGGGTGGAACTTCAACTTCAATTGAGGATTGGTGTTTTTCCTTGATTTGCTCCAGACAGCCTGTAACTGAACCTCCTTCAACATTCCCTTCTTTTATTGGGCTTTGATCAGGTTCCGCTTCATCAGCCTCGACCTTCAACTGATATTCATCTAAAAACTGAGCAGAAACTATTGAATCTAAAACATCTACAACAAAACAATGATTATTATTGTTTTCAGGCAGTTTCATCGATTTCAAAATGGAAAATTCAACAGTTTCATCAAGGACAGTCATGGTTAATTTTCCATTTTGTACATCAATCATCATTTTTGCTGTGGCCATGAAAGGTCAGCCAAGAAAAATAGGCATGTCATACTCATGATTGCACTTTTTATTTATGTCTAAAATAACAAAGTCAACAGGAAGTATTAATTTACCAACTTGGACCAAAACATCTTCTACTATGCCCCTAGGATATCTAACAGAGCGATCCGCCAGCTCTAGGGACATTGAAGTAGGTTTTAATTTATCCAAACCCAATTGAAAGTAGACAGAATAAAGCATCAAGTTAATGCTTGCCCCTAAATCATGCATTGCCTTTTCCTTTTTAAAATTCCCCACTGTAATAGTTATTATGAAACTACCAGGGTCTAATTTTGAGGGCAAATCAGTTTACAAAATAGCACTTACAGTTTTAGACATGAAAACTTTTTCATTATGTTTATAACTACGCTTTCTAGTGTTTAGTTCTTTTAAAAAACGTAGCATAGGCATGCATATTTTTAATCATATCCAGCAAAGACAGATTTACATTCACTTTTGGCAACAAATCATAAATTTCAGAAAAAGATTTATTAAATTTTTTATTTTTTAATCTACCCGGAAATGGAACTGGGGAACCATAAGGCTTAGGGGGCACATAAGGATCATCAGATTTATGCAATTTGGGTTCATCCTTATTAACATCATCATCGACATTCAAGTTTTCAACTATTTCATCTTGTTTAGAAGTGGTATTCGCTTTTACATTATTTTCAATAACTTTACCACTTCTTAAAACAATCATAACCTTAGCTTCTTCAAGTTAGCTAAGCAACTTACCTGGCACATGGCCTTGCAGAGCTTCGACGATTTGACCCATTTGTACTTCCAGTTTTCTCATGGAAGCTTCGTTTCCGGTGAGTGAAGCCGCAGTTTTGGCAAGTGATGCCTCCGTTCGTTAGAATCGTTGTTCACTTGCTTCTTGTTGCATTTAGAACCGTTGCTCATTTGCCTCTTGTTGTCTATTGCAAGCCTGTATAAAAGTATCCAAAGAATCCTCCCAAGATGGTTTTTTCGGTTGAGGTGGAGCAATTGGTTGAAAATTATTTTGACTATTATTATTCCAAGAAAAATTAGGGTGATTTTTCCAACCCAGATTATAAGAATTTGAATACGGGTCATTTCTCGGTCTTTGATTGAAACTATTCATTACATTGGCCTGTTCAAAATTATTAACATTTTCTTCAACCATAGATGCATTATTTTGCTTCATACCCATTATAGAACACGTGGTTTTGATTTTTTTTGCTAACTCAGGCATCTGAATTCCCATCCCAATATTTAAGTTAACTTCATACATACCTTGTGTCCACATCCTTATACTTTTTTGTTGGGAGTTTGCCCCTAGCATTTCATACAATGCTAAGGTCTCATTCGCAGTTTTTTCTCCCATAGCACCTCCAGTCGCATTGTCAATGATTGATTTGCTGGTTTGGATCAAACCACCATAAAAGGTTTGATTTTGCAACTCCAATGGGTAGCAACATTTTGAACCATTCCCATGCCTCATGGAACGATTCACCTTCAGCTTTCGAAAAAGTCGCAATGGTTCTTCTTAATTCAGTAGTTTTAGCATGGAATAAAATTTACCTATAAACGTGTTGTACACCTCCGGCCATGTCCGAAGGGATCCTGGCGTGAGAGACATGAACCATGTCTTTGCTGCATCTTTCAAGGTGTACGAGAAACACCTCATCCTTAGATCATCCTCGGTCAAGTCATTCAACGGAAAGTTTTGGACTATCTCGTAGAAATCCCTGATAAAGGTAAGGGCATCCGCTCTTTCTGAACCATGAAAAGATGGCAGCTGGTTGTAGTGGACCATCTTTAGCTCATAATTCCTAGCTGCATCGGTAAGCACTATACAAGAAGGTGAAGTTCCTACTTGGGGCTTACCAAAGTCTTTCATTAGCCTAGGGTTGGGTTGAGGTAGTGCATTCATGGTTGTGGTTGTTTCCTATGGTTCAGAAATAGGGTTTCCAAAAGGTAATATATTTTTTTTTCTATCAATGTGGTCGTCTAAAGGCAACAGTGTAGGTTTTAAAGAACGATAACCATGCATAAAATAAAATAAAATAATAAACTAACAAGCAAACAAATAAATAAGCAGAGTTAGCAAAATGTTTAAGAGCAAATTGATGGAAAGAACAAATACTCAATTATTTTTATTGAAAGTAATATTAAGCAAAGGACAGAAAACAAATTACATAGTAAAGAATTCCCTGGCAATGGCGCAAAAAATTGATGGACAATTTAATTATCCTCGCAAGTGTATGAATCGGTGTAGTAATAGCGCACAAAAAAAGAAGGTCGATCCCACAGGGAATTGATGCTATGCAATTTAATGACTTGAAAAAAAAAAACTAACTTAGCAATTTAAAATGTTGATAACAATAAACTCAAATGTAAAATAATTAAATCAAAACTCAGGAAGGTAAATAAATAAACAGAACCAAAATATAAAGTAACAATCAAATTGGAAAACCTAGGAACATGAATTCAATACAACTACTAATTCTACATTTTAGGTCAACTTTGCCAACCAATTAAGGATTTGTTATTTTCTCTAATATGACTACTCTATATGGCGTCTAGAGTAAGCCACGTGCTTTAACTGTTCATATATCTAAGGCACTTATTCAAACAATTAAACCCATTAGGTACTATGCTAGAATTAAAAGGCATGATATTTACTCAACTAATTCCCTCACAGATTAACCTATGCTAGAATTGGTCAGATTTAAGCACAATCAATCACATTACAAAACTATAAGATAAAACTTAATTAATAGGCAAACTTAAATCAACTAATACAAAATGTTCATGGTAAATTCATAGTGTTCCTAGAAAAGAAATTTAACAAGCCATTACTGTAAAGGAATTTGTAATTAACATGTAATTAAGCACTAACCGCTGCAATTAGCATACTAATCGCAGTTCAAGTACCAGTACAGTTCTCGACTTAATAAAATGCAATGGATTACAAATTTCCACACAAACAATGGCTAAGCAAATTTAGGAAAAAAAGAAAGAAGGAACCAGAACTTTGACGTTTAATTTGCTGATGTGCCAACCCGATTCGAAGTTGCTGAAGGAAATTCTCCGCACCGCCGAATAGAATTATTGTCCGCCAAACAGAGTATTGAATTAATTCGCTGCCACCGCCGGACGTCCGCCTCCTTTTTATACTACTTAGCCCCCAACGGCTTTTTCCGATTTCTCGCTGATCAATCGGATCTCCCAAAGACCAAGTTCGTCGAAGATTTCCGTCCGAAGCTCCTCTGATTTCTCGCGTCTCCCCTCGTTTCTCGTCCGGCTCTATTTACTGGCTATTATTTGGGATGGGCTAACATATTTTATTAACTAAACTAACATAATAATAATAATAATAATAATAATAATAATAATAATAATAATAAAGCCCAAAGTTAATTTAACACCAAAACTTATTTATAAAAAGAGAAAATACACAATTAACTAAATATTATCTTATTAATTCCCTACTATTATTTTAAATATAAATATTTAAAGTAAGGGGTTATTTTCTTATTAAGTAATTATTAAATGATTTTAAACATGATTATCTCATAATAGGCTTGGGAATGATATGTTTTTATATAAGCTATTATTATTGTGCTACCAAATTTCCTTAACCCAATATACCTATAGATAATTTTGTATTATATAAATTATTATAGAGCCCAAATGGAGGTATGTACCTATATACACAAGTATTTTAGCCTTAAACCAAAGTTGACCCAACTATTCTAAATTGATCCAAACCCTAAAGGGAAACCTAAACCTACTATATACAATATTATAGATGTTTCCTTGGACAACAGTCTAGCTTGCACGCTACCTTCTCCCTTCTCTCCCTCTCATCTCTCTTTCCCGCTCTCTCTCGTCTCTTCATCACTAGCAACTCAGCGACGATAACGATGGACTCCGGTGGTGATGCTCATGCAACTCCTATCTTCTCTCTGTCTCTGGTTCTTCAAATGGAAAAACCAGCATCAAGGTAGCATCATGGCGCGACGAGCTCTAGCTCTGGTAGTCCTCGGTTGTTCGGCGAAAAAGAATGGCAGCGGCAGGTGGAGTCTCCGGTGACGTGCAGCGGTGGAGGTGGCGGGATCCCCCTTCCCCGTCCGATAGGCAGCAGCTGGACGTTTCTCTCAGCTAGTAGCAGTAGCGATCAGCAAAGGGAGCAGCTTTAGCTCTCTCTCGTCGACGGCGAAGTCGTGAGCAGCAGCTATGAACCTCCGTCCCTTCTCTTCTTCCTCCGGTAGTGGTCCCCTCCCGCGACGAGCAGACAGCGACCAAGCAGCAGCCAGCGAGAACCTGGCAGAGCTTCTCCAGGCGGTATGGACTGGTCGGTGGAGGTGGCAGCGTGGACGCTCCTATTGAAGAAGAGAGATTGAGAAGATTAGGCAATGCCTTATGCAGATTAAGGTAACCTCATAACTAATACTAAGATTATGCATTAATATGTTGGGTTAGGCACTAATGACTATAGTTAGGGAGTAATTATAGTATAATCATGATTGAGGTGTTACTGATGAGGTTTATAGCCTATTCAGTGATTAATTAATGATTAGGCTTGTTTAATTATAGCTTAAGTAATATTGACACTTGTTAATGCCTAAGATTGATCTTAGTCCAATTACTCCCTAACTCTAGAATCAATTGTCTAATGAGGTTTATAGCCTATTCAGTGATTAATTAATGATTAGGCTTGTTTAATTATAGCTTAAGTAATATTGACACTTATTAATGCCTAAGATTGATCTTAGTCCAATTAGTGATTTTTATGGACTCCGAGTAAGGACTTTGATGGGCTAAATAGGGATCTTAATATTATTATCGTTGTGGTAGCATATAGTAATAGTATTAGACTCAATTATTTCTCAGGTTCATGGTTGTGGACTTGCTTTTGAGATAAGCTTAGGATTGGTGTTGCTATTGGTTTGATAAGCTTCAAGAGGTAATCATCCATTTCTCATTAAAACCTATCTTCACTCTTGTATATATGTGTATGAATTGGTGTTTGTGGATTATCTTTGGTTTTAGCCTATGATTTGTTGGATTGTTGAGCCTATTTTGTGGATATATGGACTTGTGTTCAATATCCTTCAATCTTGATGTGTATGAGTATTTGTTGTTATAAATTCCATGTGTTATTTGGCCTCTGAAATATGTAATAAGATCATATTCTGGGCATTGGAATGAGCTATCGTGTATTCTGTTCTAAGTCTGGGTTCGATGTATTGGTATTGCACTTGCGGTGCATTCCGGCAGTATAATGTGTCCCGTTGGGGTATTCCACATGTGTAATGGCGGTGTGGTGTGGCGGAGAGTGGCACACCTTGGAGGTGTCCCGCCCTCTCTCGCGGAATGGAGTGGCGGACCGGTGGCTTTTGCCAGGTCGTTCCGTCAGTATGGGTGGAGTGAGTCGGCGGTCTGGTGTGTTCCGCCAGGTCATTCCTCAAGTTCATTTTCCTTCTCTGTTCCAGTGGTTGTTTTGTGGTCTATTGACTCTGTTGTTTCACCTTTGATTCTGGAGTATATTATGAATATGTTGTTGAGTATACTACCCTGATTGTTGAGTATTGATTCATGGATATTGATCGTTTATCTTGGATTATTGATTGAGTATTGTTGGTTGATTCCTTGGTTATTGTTCTGAGCATGTCTTGTATTCATGTTCTGAATCTGAGTACTGTTTATATGAGTATTTACTTTGGGATTGAACCTGAGGTTGATGTGTTGAGATCTTGTACTCTTGTGAGTAATTCTTTGGCTTCTTGAGTCTTGTGTACCCTTTGGAAGGTGGTTATTCGAGTTATGGCTCTATATGTGTCTTTTATTATGGGAGGTGTTATTTGGGCTTTATGCGTATGTGGTAATGGGCTTCTATGCCTCTGTGGTAATGGGCTTCTATGCCTTTGTGGTTGGGCTTTATGCCTCTGTGGTAATGGGCTTCTATGTCTCTGTGGTTGGACTTTGTGCCTCTATGCTAATGAGCTTCTATGCCTCTGTAGTTGGGCTTTATGCCTCTATGGTAATGGGTTTCTATGCCTCTATGGTTGGGCTTTGTGCCTCTGTGGTAATGGGCACCATGTGCCTCTGTGGTTGAGCTTTATACCTCTGCGGTATGTCATTGGTGTTATGGTTTGGTGGTTTTGGTGGAGATGTTATTCTATGTTTCTTGGTTTCGGTCACTCTAAGTGAGTGATGTGAGGTTGTTGATTGGTTGGTGTCACTTGAGTTGTTTAGTTGAGCTTGTGCTTGGGTTGAGAATCTGATTATAGAAATGTTGTATTTGGATTCATTCTTTGTTATTGGATTCGTTTGAGGTGTCTTTGGTTTGTGATTCATTCAGCCTATTGTTGTTGAGTCATCTGGTTTTTAAACAAAAGATAATTTCGTTAGCGTATATATTCTATATGCGTGTGTAAAATATATTTACATTTACAACCTATGCTATACTATTGTCTTTCTCACGAGTGTGAGTGGTGGATTGCTTAGCATTTCTTTGCTATTATTTCTAACTATTTTTCATGTATGGAGTAGATTGTGCACGTGAGAGCGCTAGCAGTAGATCTACTTCTCCTTTATAATTAGCTAGTGTTTGTTGAGATTATGTAGACATTTCAGGCCTGCGTGCCTTAAACTCATGATTTTATTGACTTATTTAGATTGTGATTGCTTTTGAGGATTTATGAGTTTGATTTTAGATTTTGCCTTAACATCTAGGTGATGGTTATCCTATATGTGGCGTAGCACCCTCTATGGTTAGTATCGCTGCCGCATTAATATAATTTGGTTATGAGATTTGCTAGCTCTCGCCTTATGTTTATTGCTTATCTCAGCATGAAAGTTAGGGGTGTTACAGTTGGTATCAGAGCCATTGTTGAGGTCTAAGTAGGGATCCTAGGCCTTGAGAATCTGAGACTCTAGGACTTTATCAGTAGCAATTAAGGTGATTGAGAATCCTAGGATGTGTTAATGATAAGACTCGCGGTGAGGACACGCTTTATTTGTTTGAATTATTTGTGCTCTATTATCTTGTTGTTTGTTGTTTGCCCTTGTGGCTATTGCACCTTGCGAGCGCGCATCTCCGCTTGGCCCCCTTAGCCGTTACATCATCATTTTTACTTAAATGTACAATTTAATCTTAATAAAGCGCATTTAATACCCTCATTCTCACTTATTTACTCTCTTAATTATAGGTATCTGTTAGCTTCAACGCTTCAGCTCTTAAGGTGCAACATTCTCAGGCGCAAACTCCCTTGTCCATCATCCGACCGCAAGCGTCATTCTCTCGGTATCCCTTCTGGTCGCCACGCCCACTCACTTAGCCGGTCTCTTGCTTTCGATATTCATTATTTCGCCGACTGGTTCTAGACTCCTTCGCTCATCTGCTCAGCCAAGTCAATGCTCCAAGTGATCTTTAATTAATACTTCCTTTATTATCCGATTATTCCTGTCTAGTCGTTGGGGCTACCTGCTATTTCGAGAATCCGGTCTACTTAGTCTGTCCAAGTCAGTCACCCACTTGGACTCAACTTATATCCCATCATCTAGTCCCTCACTTTCCTAGGTCTAGAGAAATGCGACCTGGGAAAGTACAGGCTCTGATAATAAGATCTGCGATCTTTGCAATATCTTCCCTCCTATCCATCAGTCAAATCTCTAGTCTACTCAATTACAAAGGGGATTTCTTACCAAATCTATCTCTCCTTTCAAAGATATGTCGCCTTCTCTGGTCTCATCATTATTCTTTCATTCTATCACAAAGGCCAGCGACCCATCTTCCATTTGCGAGTATAAATAGGCTACGCCACCCTTCTTTATTATTTCATCTTGACCTTTACTTGTATCTTTCTTTGCAAGTTGCTATGGACCAAAAGAAACCTACTAACGAGACCCCGAGACGTCGCTCAAAATGCCTAGCAAAACTGGCCCGACTCGAGATGCTCCGCCAACGCAAAATCGCACACGGTGGCCACGAAGCCGGTGATACCTGGGAGGACCTTTGTCAGTTCCATCTGACGAGGAGGGGGGAACAATTGTCCTGGTTCCACCCAAGATAGAAGTTCTTTCCCCTACCAACTCGGACTATGATTCAGACTATCTGGATTTTCTCTCAAAGATGGAGGCGGGCGTCAAGGACTCTCCCCCCAACACCTTGGCTGTGCCGCTCAAGATAGAAGCAGATGGATGGGAATCTTCTCCTGCCCCTTTGATTCTAGCTCTGCCATGGACTGAGCCGCCGTCTCTTCCTGGTTCCCTAGCACTGACTCCCCAACAAGACCCCTAGCCTGATGAGACCACTCCCCGTGTTGACCAATGAATGAGAAGAAGACCCTCTCTTGTGTTATATATAAGCTTGTTAAGCCTTCTACGGCAATTTTGTAATCAGGTTGGGTACGTGATAAATAAAATGGATTTTTAATCCGCGTAGTTATTCCCTTTATGTTTGCTCACATACTATCGACCGTAAATCGACTCAACTGCGACACGGCCGTCATTCGCACATTGCTTTAGCCCACCAACTGTAAGGTCAGTCGACCATACACAAGATGCTCGTCTACAGCATCCAAGGATCTTACCAAGCCTTTCGATCGGATCTATTACTTTGTCTGGTTGACTCCATATGTCATTAGATACAAGATACTTGCTCATATTTGCAATTATCGCCACTCAGGGTTGCTCGTCCGGCTACCATCTTGATCACCAAATACAAGATACTTGCTCTTATTTGCAGCAATCGCCACCTCGGGTCGATCGTCCGACTACCATCTTGATCACCGGATACAAGATACTTGCTTTTATTTGCAACTATCGCCACCCCGAGTTGATCGTCCGACTACCATCTTGATCACCAGATACAAGATACTTGCCCTTATTTGCAGCTATCGCCACCTCGGGTCGATCGTCCGACTACCATCTTGATTATTGATCACTAGATACAAGATACTTGCTCTTCTTTGCAACTATCGCCCACTCCTTTTCTTAAGGAGGCACGGTTGACCGAGTGCCGACTCCTTTTTCAGGACTTCGGCGAACCAGAACCGACCTTCTTATTGCACCTTTTCCAACTCCTTTTCTCAAGGAGGCACGGTTGACCGAGTGCCGACTCCTTTTGAAGACTCTGGCCAACCAAACCAACCGCATCTCAAGGAGGCACGGTTGACCGAGTGCCGACTCCTTTTTCAAGACTCCGACAAACAAAACCAATCGCCTTATAACACCTTTTCCCACTCATTTTCTCAAGGAGTCACGGTTGACCTAGTGCCGAGTCCTTTTTCAGGACTCCAACAAACCAAACCAACTGCCTTATAGCACATATTCCCACTCCTTTTCTCAAGGAGGCACGATTGACCGAGTGCCGACTCCTTTTTAAGGACTCCGGCCAACCAAACCAACCGCCTTATAACACCTTTTCCCACTTGTTTTCTCAAGGAGGCACGGTTGACTGAGCACCGACTCCTTTTTCAGGACTCCGACCAACCAAACCAACTCCCTTATAGCATCTTTTTTCCCCACTCCTTTTTCAAGGTGGCATGGTTGACCGAGTTCCGACTCCTTTTTCAGGACTCCGGCCAACCAAACCAACCGCCTTATAGCACCTTTTCCCACTCTTTTTTCTCAAGGAGGCACGATTGACCGAGTGCCGACTCCTTTTTCAGGACTCCGGCCAACCAAACCAACCGCTTTATAGCACCTTTTCCAACTCCTTTTCTCAAGGAGGCAAGGTTGACCGGGTGCTGACTCCTTCTTCAGGACTTCGACCAACCAAACAAACTGCCTTATAGCACCTTTTTGCCCACTCCTTTTTCAAGTAGGCACGGTTGACCGAGTGTCGACTCCTTTTTAAGGACTCCGACCAACCAAACCAACCACCTTATAGCACTTTTTCTGTGATACCTCGGATTTAATTCATGACTTGAACCCCGGTAATTGTTCCTACCGTGTGATTACTTTTATTAATTGGGCTCCGTTTCTTTAAATAGAGATATATTCCATACTCTAGTTTATTTATTTAATCAAAGGGCCAAATTCCTTGATTTAATTTTGTAAGGGATTTTCCATTTGGATCTTTTATTCTTTATAGTAAATTAAATATTTAATGGCCCAATCTTTGAAGGACCATGTTTTATATTCATTAAATTAATATTTAATTTGGATAGCCCATTCCCTATGAATCAGCCCATACTCTATTCTAACACCCTAATGATATATACACACTATGTATGTAATGATTTCAAAAGTTCATATAAAAGCCTTATAATAATAAATCCAAGCTTTTCCTTCTCCTGCAAAAAGATTTCCATCACCCTTTCATTTCCAAAGAACCCTAAACACACACTATCCTTCATCTTAGCAAGACTTCAAGAACAGTTGCTCTTTTAGGAATCATGGTGTTTGGGTAAGCATTAATCTTTAGGTAGATTGCATTTCTTCTCATTATTTCTTAGTCTTTTTACAAGTTCTTATTATACTCTCTTTGGGGATTCTTGGGGTAAAGATGATCAAGGAAGTGAAGGTGACTTGAGGGATTGAGCATAGAAGTGGTGATTGCTTTGGATTGTTAATGCTCTAAGAGGTAATCTTCCATGTTACACTAAAACCTACTTTCACTCCTGAATATATGAATATTACTTGGTGTTGTGGAATCCTGTGGAATTTCTTGGTGTTTTGCCTTTGATTTGTTGGATTGTGAACCTATCTTGTGGATATATGGACTTGTGTTCATTATCCTTTCATTGTGATGAGTATGAGTATTTATTGTTATGGATTCCATGTATTATTTAACCTCTGAGATGTGTAATCTGTGTAATCTGATCATATTTCGTATTCTGGAAATGAGTATCGTGTATTCTGTTTCGAGTCTGGAATCTGTGTTGGCGTTGCACATGCGGTGCACTTCTACGGTATAATGTGTCCCGTCGAAGAGTTCCGCAAGTGTCTGGTGGAAGTGGCGGAGGGTGTTGTTCCGTCGCAGTAATCCGCCTCTTCATGAGGAAGAGTGCGGTGGACCCGAGTGTTCTGTTTGTGTGTTCCGTGAGGTTGAGCGGTGGGGCATGGCGGTCCAGTGTGTTCCGTTGATGTGTTCCATTAGTACATTCCTGGTTCTGTTCCAGTGAGTGTTTGGTGGTTTGTTGACTCTATTGTTTCACCATTGATTCTGGAACATGTCCTGAATATATTATTGAGTATTCCACATTGATTCTTGAGTATTTCTTCATGATCTTAGGTCGTTTATCTTGGATTATTGAGCTAGTATTATGGTTAATTCCCTATGTATGGTTCTGAGCATGTGCTGTGCCCATGTTCTGAATCTAAGTATGAGTATGAATTATTCCTTAGGGATTGACCATGAGTTTGATGTATTGGGACATTGAGTCGTTATGAGTATTTCTTGGCTTGTTGAATCTTTAATACCCTTGGGGAAAGGTTGATAGAGTTGTGGCTTTACTTGTGGTTGTTATTGAAAGTTGTAATTTTAGTGGTTGAATTTAGTGATTGTCGTCCTCTAGGAATGGCTAGGAGGGATTTGAGTAGCAAGGGATTAAACACGAGTTCATCGAGTGTTTGAAAGCTAACCAAAATGATGTATTTGATTGCATGAGATAATGATAAAAGCAAGTAATTAAATAGAGAAATAAACAATGATAAAGAGGAGGATTTAAATCAAATAGCAATGCACAAATGCTTCTATAATGTTCTAAGATTCTAGGCTTAACAATGCTAAACAGCAAAGCTAGGGAATTAAGTCAATGCCAATGCCACTCTCGTGGACATTGGCTATCACCACAATTCTAATCTCATTCTCATAGCAATTAGACTAGGTGAGACATTTAATCAAAAACATTGTGGGCATAATCCCTTCCAACTTCCCTTTCTCAAGAGCAAGTTAGAATTGTGAAAGGGGTGGCCATGGTGGATCCCTATTCTCATAGGTGAAACACCAATTCCATACATTTCTTGCATAATTTGGCCACAATCAAACAAGAATCAAATAATCCCCTAAAATCACAATCACAGTCATATTAAAAGTAATGCAAAACCTAGATTAAACAATTTAATTCATGTAAGCATTCATGCATAGCAATTCAATCTAAATCCCTAAAGGATTTAACTATCCATAATGGAATTGAAAACTAAAACAATTGGAATAATCAACAATGAATTTAAATACAAAAGATATTGGAGAATTAAAAGGAGAAGAAATTAGAATTTTTACTTGAATGAATTTGTAAAAAGCAAATACGAAATTGAAGTTTAATGTATGATTACAATGGAGAATTCTTCTTTAAATCTTCTTCAAAACTAATGGAATTGTAATGGATTTAAGTTCTAAAGTGTTTGTAGAGAGAAAACCTAAAAGAAGACTTAGAAAAATTCAAAAGTAGATTCAAAATAAAGCCTAAACCTATTCATCGTGACCACACATGCCACTTTCAGATGGTGCTGGTCACGCTGCGGGTCACGACGTGACCTGCAGCGTGACACACACCATCTGAAAGATAACCATGGTGTCACGCTGTAGGTCACACCGTGACCTCCAGCGTGACACCCTCCCGGTGGTGTTATCTGGCTTTTCCTTTGCTCTAATTCTCCGTTGAACTTGCTATGGTTTTGACCCTTCATTCTTGACCAATTTTTGCCTTGAATTCATCCCGAATTGTCTTCATTTTACGCTCCATCATGCCTAGGTCCCGGTTTTCAATCATTGTGCCATAAACACCTGAAATATACTTCGTTCTTGCACAAACACATAAAATTCACTTAAAAGTTAGTACAATTAAAGCATATTTATAGGTTAATTCATGGCTTATCAGTTATTATGAGAGGAATTGTTGGGCTTTGTTGCCTCTGTGTTGGTTGGGCATCGTATGCCTCTGTGATTGGGCATTGTATGCCTCTGTGATTTGGCATTGTATGCCTCGTTGATTGGGCTTATATGCCTCTGTGATTGGGCATTGTATGCCTCTGTGATTGGGCTTTACGCTTCTATAATTGGGCTTTACGCCTCTGTAGTTGGGCTTTATGCCTCTGTATTGTGATATGGGTATGGTGGTTTGTTATGATGGTTGGTATTGTGGTTTGGTGGTTGTGGATTAGATCTTATCCTTTGGGTTGTGGTTTTGGGGTGACTCTGAGGTAGTGATGTGAGATTGTGTTTGGTTGGTTTCACGTGTGGTTATTCTGTTGAACTTGTGACTCAGTTGGTATCCTGTTATAGACTTGCCGTCTTATGCATTCGTTACTTGATATTGGATTCACTTAGAAATGTCTTTGGTTTGTGATTCATTCAGCTTGTTGTTGAGTCATATGATTTGAATAAAGAACAGTTTCATTGGTGCGTATATAGTATACGTGTGTGTAAACCTATTTACAACCTATGCTATACTATGAATTTCTTACGAGTGTGAGTGGTTGATTGCTTAGCATTTCTTTGCTAATGTTTTCCTAAAACTATTTTCCAGGTATGGAGTAGGTTGAGCCGAGAGCGCGCTAGTGATAGATCTGTTTTGTTCTATGCTTAGTCCAGTGGACTGTTTAGACGTTTTCAAGCCTGTGTGCCTTAGACTATGTTTTCTGTATTGACTATTACAACTATTTTGATTTGTTAGATTGGTATTGTGATTCTTAGCCTGTGTATCTAGGTTTGGATTTGCCTAGATGTGGCATGACACCCTTTTGAGTTTTAGTATGCTTCTGCTCTATTATGTTGTTAGTTCTGAGAATGCTAGCTTTTATTTTAAGTTTATACCAATCTCAGTGTGAAAGAATTAGGGGTGTCACAGTTGGTATCAAAGCCTGTGTTGAGGTTTAAGTAGGAATCCTATGGTTGAAAGCTTGAGACTGTAGGACCTGATCAGTAGAAGCTAAGGTAAAACGTGCCTCCTAAGACGTGTGAGAACTAAGACTCGCGGTGAGGACTCGTTTTACTTGCACCTTACTTGTGTTTGTTTTACTTTGATTGGTTGTTCTGTTTTGGTCGTGTTCTTACTCTTAATTACGCGAGTTGGAAAGGCCGACCGTAGTGCAATGTATCTCTTCCACAGCTCGTGTACCGTCCTGCAACGAACATGGTGCCACCCAGGAGGCGTGAGGAAGTTCCTGACGTTTCGTTCGGCGAGCAGCTGATGCAGAATCTCCAGCAGCTGACGTTGATCACGCAACTCCTAGGAAATGCAATGGTTCAGAACACCCAGCGCGGGCAGCCGGATCTAGTCCGGAGGGTGGCGGGGCAACACCCACCCTTCTTCGCAGGACAAGAGAACCCTGTCGTACTCGAGGAATGGATTCGCTCCTTTGATAAAATCTTAGAAGTGGTGGAGTGCCCGGAGGGGCGGCGTGTCAAGATGGCTAGCTTCTATTTGCAGTAGGAGGCTGACCTCTGGTGGTTCCACGAGGGCCCAATGATGAGGCAGGAACCCGGCTTTGGTTGGGAGACCTTTAAGGACAAGATGCGTGCACGTTTCTACCCCGCGCACGTGAAGGTGGCCATGTAGGAAGAATTCTTGCACCTCAAGCAAGGTTCTCAGTCAGTGCAAGACTATCACAAGCGTTTTCTCGAACTGGCCTGTTTTGCCCCAGTGTTGGTTTCGACGGAAGAGAGCAAGATCAAAAGGTTAGTGGGCGGATTGAACTGGGACACCCGCATGGCATTGGTTGTATTCAGGTTCCGTACGCTGAGTGAAGCTTGTAGCAGCGCGGCGGATCACTATCGGGTGTTGACTATCTGGCGAGGAGTGCAAGACCGACCCAAGAGATCTAGGGAGAGTAGTGCGCCAGACTCCAAGAGGCATAGGTCGGGCTCCAGTTCTGCGGGGAGCTTCCAGAAGGGAGGTGCTAGCGGTGAGAGCACGTCTCGTCCGGCGACGGGGCAGGGGCCCAGGGGTGAGGGAGTCAAGGAGTGGCATTTTCACTGCAGGAAGTGCGGGAATGACCATCCCGGGAGAGATTACGGAGGGTTTTTGGTTGAGTGTTTCAGCTGTGGCCAGAGGGGGCACAGAGCTTTCGATTGCACATCCGGAAAGGGAGGACTGTTCCATTCTAGGCCAGGTGCGGCCCAACGAGCTCAGGCTTCGACTCGACCCCCGAAAGAAACTAAAGGCAAGAATGGAGGCATGCCAGGATGTGGTCATGGTGCACAGAGTGGACAGCAGCGAAGGAAGATCTTCGTCATGGGTCGAACTCAGGCCAAAGCTACCGGGTTGGATGAAGGTAATCCCCACACCTATTCCCTAGTTGCATTGCATGTAGACACTTTACTTGGGGGTATTTTTAGATTGCAAATAGTCAGTTGAACCCTTAGGCGAACCATGGGATTAGCTAGAAGTTCGGTTGGCGTTTAAGTTGTAAGACCAAAAGTCTATCCCAAATCACGAATTAAGCTCGCTCATTAAGTCAAGCTCCAGCTCAAAAAGCATTAAATCGAAGAGGGAGTCGCAACGGGTGGGCTCGAACCCGCAGCATCGCAAGAGAAGTGAAAAACCCGACCATTCGACCAGGGTAACCTATTGGTCTAAGGGTGCAAGACTCGAACTTTATTTCGAGCAGGGGGTGTTTCGCGTAGGCTGCGGAAGAGTGGAGCGGTACAAACCATGCCGCGAAAGGTTTCCGCGTGGGCAAGCGGAGTAAACTGGTGGTGGGCGTCATTCCGTGAGGGTGTTTCGCGAAGTGTGTGGACAGTTTCGTACTTTCCTTTTTCCACTTAGAATAAAACCCTACCCCTTTCTTTTTTATCTATTGGACCCTTTCTTCTCCGCCTCTTTTCCTCCCCGTAGCAGTACCGCAACCTCCAACCCTCCGTGAAACAATCCCGTAGAAGCATTAGGCGAGGCACACCGTCGGGCATCAGGATCACCGTGCATTTCTTCTTAACCTCCGGTGCACTTCAACTACACGGGTAGTCCAGTAAACCTCCAACCCAAAAATGTCGAGAAGAAATCCAAGCGGTACGGGAGAAGGCCAAAGGAGCATCCAGTACTCTGTCATTGATGGTAAAGCTCTCGATCCTTTACATTTTTCACCCGAGTTGGTCGATAAGTTAAATTTCCAAGGATTATTGGAGCAATTTTTGCTTATTGAGAATGTAGTTTAGCCCAACATGGTTAAGGAATTTTAGCAAAATATGCGGGTTAAAAGGGTTAATCAGGTGCCCGTGCTCACATCTATTGTGAAGGGCGTGATGATCGTCCTTGACCCACCTCGGTTCGCTAAGTTGCTCAAATTGCCACTGGGTGGTGTGTGCCAGTACGATAGGCATTATTGGATTGAAACCGGGGACGTGAGATTCCGCGATTACCTGCGTTACATGTTGGGGCACGACGATGGCATCACCTTGGATGCTAGGCCCATTAAGTATGACTTGTCCGGAGAGCGGAAAATCCTTACTATGCTGGTAGGGGAAAGTTTGTCTGGAGTGTACTATTACCTATTTCTTGAAGCACAAAGTCAAGTTCAATCTGCCTAGTTTGATGATTGCACACATGGAGTTTTGTAAGACGGCCAAGCACCGCAATTTGCCATATGGGATGATTCTGAGTTGGATATTCCAAAGCAAGAGGGTACGTGTGACAGGGGAGGTAGCCAAACAACCAGTTCATGGTACTTTCAATGCTCCAAATCTACAGCACTACGGCTTATTCCAGGTGGATGGGAATGAGTATATTACTGTCCACGAGTTGAGCAAGATGCCGCCGGATGAGCGTAGGGTACTCATAGATCGCTATCACATTTCCTACAAGAGGCTGAAGGGCTTGATTGCACTTGAGGAAGACGAGCAGACGGGAGATGAAGACGAGGATGAGAGAGCTTTGAGGAGGAGTCCGGAGACGAGGAGTCAGAGGACGAGATTAACTAGGAGCACCGAAGGAAGGAGCATCACGATCCTATGCTTTCTGCACAGCCAGTTGATCCCGTGCTTCTCCAGATTCAAGAAATACCCCGTATGGTTGAGGCGATGATATGAACCTAGTCCATGGTTCAAATAAAGATGGAGTATTGTCCTAAGATAGCTCCCAAAGTAAGGATAGAGATGGATCAAAATACCTTAGACCTCACGAGAAACCCTTAGACCTGAATCCTCAAAGGTTTAGAAGAATCCCACTATAGTTTCAAGTACCTCGATGATGCAATCTTCAATCAACTAGAGTCGGATCTAGTTTTCTGTGATTTAAAGAACGAGTCCACGAACCTAAATCTAAGGTTGAAGAAAAGAAGATTGATTCGAGTCCACAAATCAATTTACTAGTCGAGTCCACGACTAGGCACTAATTGAGTCCACAATTAGCCATAAGGTTTCTTACACAAGTGTAAAGAAAAACTTAAGAATTTTATTGAATGAAAGCCTTGTTTAGATTGATATGATTGTGCCCTATTTATAGGTATAGGGGACATCATTATAATCTTAAATACAATGGGAAAAAGAATCCTAAACCTAATCTAGAAAGCAAGTAAATATAGTACTATTTACAAAGGGATTTAAGGAGTCCTTTCTAAATACAAACTAGTGATCGGCCCAATTGATACACTTAATGGATCTTCATTATGTTGGGTCGCATCATCCTCCCCTTCTTGAAAATGATTTGACCTCGAATCTTATAAGCAATGTCTTCGTCTAGGGATGTAAATGGGCCAACCCTAATGGTTTTGGGCTGACCCTGCAGGGTTGTTGGGTTTATTGGGTTGGGCTAAATGGTTTTATTTTGTTTTGTTTTTGGGTTGGGTTAGCCCTAACCCTAAATTATATATTATTGGGCTGATTCAACAGGCTAAATCAATAAACTAAAATTTAAAAATATTAGTAACTATCCACTACTTATTCACAATTTAAAAAACATAATCAAGCATTAACCAAGCATTAACCAGTTCCAAATTAAACATAATCATAATTCACATGCCACAAATTCACAAACCACGATCAACACTAAAGTTCAAAACGAAAAATGCCACAAATTCACAATCAACAATCAAAATTAAAGTTCAAAACAAAAAATGCCACAAATCCACAATCACAATCTTCTTACTCCAACTCCAACATAATTTTCATCTTCATCTCCACCTCCAACTTCACCCTTATTCTTCCCCCTCAACATTTGAAGCTCCAACTCCAACTTCACCAACATAATCTTCATCTTCATCTAAAAACGACAGCATTTATTTAATAGTACAAAAAAATGAATCAAACTTGATAAATATACTAATATTACCATTTGTAGGAAATCCATGCAACCAATTTCGTGCACAACCAATTTCTATATTTGTTCAAAATACGAGCTCCAATACTAAATGCTGATTCTGAGGCGACACTTGTAATAGGAATAGAAAGCACATCACATGCCATTTTAGCAAGCTCCCCATAACTGTGCTTTCTTTCTTTCCAATACAAAAGCACATCTACATCATCCAATTGATTTATTTGCACTTCTTCCAAGTATTTGTCTAAATTAGACTTTGAATCTTGACCACTTTCAGCATTGCTTCAATAATCAATATAACTCTACATAATTTAAGCATTTACACAAGTTAACCAATAACAAATAAACAAATATGATTAACAACATAAATGTATGTGCAAATATGAACTAAAAAGAATTAACTTACAGAAATAAGAGTTTCATCCAATTTTCCATGTCCTCCTCTACTTCTCAATCCTCCGCTCCCTACTCCATAAATACTTGTTACCAAAGGTTCTTGTGATTGCGAAGTAGAAACTCTAGAAGATGAAGAACCAACACTCTTCTTCTT
This sequence comes from Ipomoea triloba, assembly GCF_003576645.1. NCBI lineage: Eukaryota > Viridiplantae > Streptophyta > Magnoliopsida > Solanales > Convolvulaceae > Ipomoea > Ipomoea triloba. The sequence continues at coordinate 10,570,118 of NC_044920.1, read as the reverse complement.
ATACTCATCGTACAACATGTATAATTTGTTCTTTATCCATTCAATCTTCGCTTGACAAGTAAGTGGATTAAGCATCTTATAACAATATTCCACAAATTGCAATTTCAACCTTGGATCAAAAACAGCTCCCATTGCAAGTATTACACTGTACTCATCCCAATACTTGTCAAACTTCAATTTCATATTCTTAGCCATACCCTTTACTACTTCATCCTCACTGTCTAAATTCTCAAGCAACAAACATTCAATCTTCCAAACTTGCAAAAAATACAAATTTGAAGTCGGATAGGATGAACCTGAAATCAAGTTGGTAATAGCATAAAATGGATACAAAAATACACACATCTTTTCCCCTCTTGACCACTCTTCATCCGAAGGACAACACTTGTAATTTCTATCCTTTAATCCAAGAGAGCAAAAAACACGACGATATTGTATAGCACTATCAAGCATCACATAAGTTGAATTCCAACGAGTTGGCACATCCAAAGCAAGTCCACAAGTGATATCAACACCAACACGTTGAGCACAATCTTGAAATGATATCATTCTTGCTTCAGACATTTTTACATACTTAATGCTCTCTCTAATTTTTCCTAATGCAACACTAGCAACTTTCAACCCATCTTGAACAATCAAATTCAAGATATGTGCAAAACACCTTACATGAAAAAATTCTCCACCACAAAGCAAACTATTTTGTAACAATAGTTGCTGCTTTAGAAGTCTCACCATAACATCATTGGCAGAAGCATTATCCAAAGTTATGGAAAACACTTTACTATCTATCTCCCAATCTACCAAGCAGTCATAAACTTTCCTAGATAATTCAAAGCCAGAATGCGGAGGAGGCATATCACAGAATGAAAGTATTTTATTATTCAACACCCAATTTTCGTCCACATAATGCACAGTCAAGCATATATAACCGGCATTTGTACATGCAGTCCACACATCACATGTTAAACAAAGCATACCGGTAATCTTTTTCAATATCAACTTCAACCTTTCTTTATGTCTTTCATACAATTGCAAAACATCTGATGCCAAAGTATTTCTAGAAATGAATTGAAAATCAGGATTCAAATACTGACAAAGTAACCTCACACTCCTATATTCAACCCATTTAAATGGAAGATTATGTTCAATTGTACACTGGGCAATTAATTCACGACAAACTTTTTGATCAATAGTTCTATTATTCAATTTCCCTTCTTGATCAATTAACATAGCACCCGCATCTTCTGGTTTCTTTTTGCATGTCAACAAATGACGACTTAAAGTTGATGTTCCACTTTTGGAAGCATCATGCAAATATGATTTTTTACAGTAATTGCATGTAACCCTCCCTCTACCATCTTCCCCTTTTTCAACAGTTGAAAAATGATTCCAAACTTCGGATGATTTTCTTCTTTTGTGAGTACATACACTATCACTATCAACTGTATCATTTTCAAAAGACATTTTTCTATACCTAAAAATAAAATAAGAGAATAAATATTAACCAATATACTTGCAATTACTGCTGCTATTTAAAAGTTAAACAATATACTAAAGGTAAACAATAAATTTTAGTTGTTTATGCAATTAAAATTCCTAAAATGAAAATAAAAGAAAAAGAAAAGAGAGATATGTGTCATTATACATGTGCAGATTATCATATTATCATTCCATGAGGGAAGCCGAAAGGTAGAAAATATAAAATGTAAGGAATATTCTACAAGTGATTGAGTAGATCAAATTGAAACCTCAAAAGAATTTCCCTTACTAGTGACTCTTAAATGAATAAAAATATATTCAATCAAGATATAAACTGGAGTATTAAAATTGAAACTTCATATCAAATTTCTTTTCCACCCCTGATCTTTTTATCTTACTGACTTCTCATTTGGATTCTAAGAATTTTTATCGTCCACTAAGATAGCTTCTGGACTTCTGGCCTCCGATCGCAGCTTGCCGTTGCGAATTTGCGGTGGCTTCTCCAAGTAGGCGACACTGCAGGCTGCAACAATTGGTTCGCGTGGACTGCTTGTGATATTTTGACTGTGCGGTAAGGCGTAGGGCGTAGGGCTCCAATCGGTGATGCTAAACAAAGAGCAGAGAGGGCTATGGCCTATGGGTTCGCGATCGATTGGAAAGAGTAGAGTTGATTGGATCGGCGATCGATTGCAATCTGGTTTTGGGTTCACGTCAGAATGAGCTAAGGATCAGATTAGGGCTGTAGGGCTCCTCAAAGATCTGCAATCTGGTTTTGGGTTCACGTCAGGATGAGCTAGGGAGCAGATTAGGGCTGTAGGGCTCCTCAAAGATCTGATTCAGAACAATTGAACAAAGAAGAATTAGGTGGTTTACTGGTCTGGCCCGTCAATCCAGTGGGTTAGCCCAACTCCACTTAATAACCCTATAGGGCCAGCCCAATTACATTAATTTTTTATTGGGTTGATTTTGTTGGATTTTTGCCCTGTAATTTTTAGGGCTTATTGGGCCAGCCCACTGGTTTAGGGCTAAATTGACATTCCCTGGTATCACTTGAAATGGGCCAATATAATTCTTTCATCTATCAAATGGAATTATTCTTGGGCTTTCTTGTTTTTTCCACCAATGATGTTTTAAGGATGTAGTGATGAGCCTTGTGATGAGCACACTATGGACCCTTATTGGATTCCATGTGTCCTAGTTCCTATTAGGCGAGGTTCTCATCGTTAAATCTGAAGGTAGATCGTGGCTTTCAACGGTTGGGTTTCATCGAAGCTAAGCTGGGCATAGAGGTTCTGCCCGAGTACTTGCATTCCAGTCCGTTCCAGGCTCCAAGCAGCTCATCTCGAGGTGGTCTTGGTTTCCGTTTCGTGTTATAGATCTCTTGTTCATGCTTTTGCCTTATTTAATCAGGATAAGAAGGTTAGCTTAGTTAATACATGTTGTGCATGGTTTGGGATAAGTTGGGAGTCTAGGAATTAGAAGTTTAGTATGTTCTTAAGTGTATGTCTTGCTGGGTAATCTCTCCGTTAATCCTTGACCTTTCATTCCTTTCTAACCATTCGATTCTTGGTTCCGTGAGCTTTGAGCTTCGGGGACGAAGCTCCTTTTAAGGGGGGTAGAGTGTGATACCCCGGATTTAATTCATGACTTGAACCCCGGTAATTGTTCCTACCGTGTGATTACTTTTATTAATTGGGCTCCGTTTCTTTAAATAGAGATATATTCCATACTCTAGTTTATTTATTTAATCAAAGGGCCAAATTCCTTGATTTAATCTTGTAAGGGATTTTCCATTTGGATTTTTTATTCTTTATAGTAAATTAAATATTTAATGGCCCAATCTTTGAAGGACCATGTTTTATATTCATTAAATTAATATTTAATTTGGATAGCCCATTCCCTATGAATCAGCCCATACTCTATTTGATATGAACGTAGTCCAAGGTTCAAATAACGATGGAGTATTGTCCTAAGATAGCTCCCAAAGTAAGGATAGAGATGGATCGAAATACCTTAGACCATAAGAAACCCTTAGTCTCGAATCCTCAAAGACTTAGAAGAATCCCATTGTAGTTTCAAGTACCTCGATGATGCAATCTTCAATCAACTAGAGTCGGATCTAGTTTTCTGTGATTTAAAGAACGAGTCCACGAACCTAAATCTAAGGTTGAAGAAAGGAAGATTGATTCGAGTCCACAAATCAATTTACTAGTCGAGTCCACGACTAGGCACTAATTGAGTCCACAATTAGCCATAAGGTTTCTTACACAAGTGTAAAGAAAAACTTAAGAATTTTATTGAATGAAAGCCTGTCTAAACTGATATGATTGTGCCCTATTTATAGGTATAGGGACATCATTATAATCCTAAATACAATTGGAAAAAGAGTCCTAAACCTAATCTAAAAAGCAAGTAAATATAGTCCTATTTAGAAAGGGATTTAAGGAATCCTTTCTAAATACAAACTAGTGTTTTCTCTTTCATGCCAAACAATTTAAAATAATGATGAACACAAATAATAGGGCTGATTTGGGCCTAATTTAAATCCCAAAATTAGCACTAAAAGCCTTGAGTTCTTCTTCATCTTTTGTAATTGGGTTTGACTTGGATTTCCACCATCTTTGAACATCACCAATGAAGAGTTGCTTTAATTGTTTGGACTTGGGCCTTGTGATTGGCCCAATTGGTACTCTCAATGGATCTTCATTATGTTGCGCCGCATCATCCTCCCCTTCTTTAAAAATGATTCGACCTCGAATCTTATAAGCATTGTCTTCAATCTGTGATATCACTTGAAATGGGCCACTATAATTCTTTCATCTATCAAATGGAATTATTTTTGGGCATTCTTGTTTCTTCCACCAATGATGCTTTAAGGATGTAGTGATAGGCCTTGTGATGACCACACTATGGACCCTTATTGGGTTCCATGTGTCCTGGTTCCTATTATTCTCCCCTTCTTGAAAAGGATTCGTCCTCGAATCCAAATCTTCAATGAAAGACAAATAAACAAGATCACTTTGTACTTTATCACGATCATGTAACTTCTTCTTGGGATGCTTGACATGAGTTGCTCCAATTAACTTTATCCTATAATCAACAAGTAGAACAACTAAGTATAACAGTACACCACAAAATGTAACAACTTGAGAAATATTAAATTTAGCCATTTTTCTAAAATTGACAAGCATAAAATCTTTCCTATTAGAGCTTAAGGTTAAACCAAACACAAAATCCATGGGAAGGCCAAGTAATGATTTAGATGTAGTGTGGTGGTAAGTAGCACAATTATGAACATAACAAGATATGAGCAACCTGCATTGGGGTAATATCACACAAAATTTCGTGAGAGTAACTGTTAATAGATAAATGAATAAAAGCCTGCTTGGTTACTCTAACTCCTCTTGCATCGGATAACCATTGCAATGGATAAGGATTTGGGTAATCAAGCAAAGGTAACTGAAGAATTCTAACCATAGCTGCACTAGCCACACTTGTGCAACTTCTAGAATCTATTACCACAGTACAAGCATTCCCTCTTAATGACCCTTTAGCACAAATTATATTTTCTCTTTGAGACTCATCTTCTTTTAAAGGGTGAACATTCAAAACCTCCTTAACAACAACAATATGACTAGACTCACTAGCAGTATATTCAGGCTCAACATCTAAAGGTATGAATGGTTCCGCCTCAGCATGTTCATTGGGAGTTTCAAAATGGTCACATACCTCATCCCCAGACTTATATTCAAGACAATGAGAAAATTTTTCAGATTGTTTTGTTATCTTATCTACCCTCTTGTTAGGGCAATCACGAGCCATGTGGTCTCTCTCATTACATCTATAACAAATCAATTCTTTATTACGCTGAGGCCTTACTACCTCACTTACCTTTTCTTTACCTTTGTCTCGTGAATCATCTCTTGGAGGAGGATGTTCATCACACCTTTGAGTGGTGGAACGAGTGTTGTCCCATCTTAATGCACCATTGTTGGACTTGTATATTTTCATCTCTTTGATTTTTGTCTCAGATTCACGTGCAGCATACAAGGCTTCATAAAGGGTGTCATATCTCTGAATACTCATTCCACCTCGAATTTCTAAGTTCAATCCATGTAAGAAACGGGCAACAGTTATTGCCTCTTCTTCGTGTATGTGTCCCTGTTTGAGCAAAATATTTATAGTTTGGTGGTACTCATCAACTGACATCGTTCCTTGCACGGTTCCCTGCTTTCTTTCAAGATCATAGAAAAAAGACTTAGGACGAAAGGTTAGGCGCATATCTTCCCTCACTTGAACCCAAGATTCATAGGGAATAAAATTAGCAACTCTCCCTCTGTTCCTTTTTCGCCACCAAGATACTGCATACCCCTTAAAAGATGTAGCAACTAGTCTAATTTTAGCAAGATCAGAATATTGTTTTAAATCAAAAAGAGTTTCAACAACATTCTCCCATTCTATGTATTCGATTGGTCCATTCTCACCAGTAAATTTAGGAATTTCAAGGTTAATGTTTCCTAACTCTACAATACGCTGTTGGATCGTTTGACATCTAGGATCCACTCTTCCTGCTAGTGGTAGGTGTAAGCTCATCATTGTGCAGTGATTGCACTTGCTGAGGGTGTTGCTCCAAATTAGTTATTCGTGTGAGTAACCTTTCCATGGCGAAAGTTAGAGCATCTATTTTGGGCTCTAATATCTGAGGTGTGTTTCGAACCTGTTCAGCCATCAGTAGAGGAAAAACAAAATCTAAAAACAAGAAGATATGTGAGTAGTCATGTTAGTTAAACCAAAAAGTTGGCTCGCTCCCTAACTATTCTCAACTCACGGGTAAGAGGTGGATTATATGGCTCTGGAGGTACACTACACACTCTTACAAACACACACTCCACTCGTGTATCGCTCGGGGTGGCAAATACTCTCACAAGCCTTTTTCCAAAAAGGAAAATTTCTAGTCCTAAACTCAAGTTGATATGGATTCAACCTCAAAGTTCAAGAAACGTACCTTGGAAAACTTCACAAGCCTTTGAGAGTAAGGGTATATCGAGAGGTAGGTAATAAAATTGAGAGCAAGAAGCAAAGAAAAAGGACAATACAAGTAAAGAAACTAAGAAGGATTTAAAAGAAAAATGAGAGTAAAGAAAGGAGTATAGCAGAAAGGTATGCAAGACCAATATCAGAAGGTAGACGCAAATAGAATGTAACAGGGTTCAAGTGTACCACAACCAAATAGGAATCAAGAACTCCTTCCAAACTTATACTTTTCCCCTTCCTTTTCCCTCCAAGATTCTCCTACCAACCAGATTCTTTCCCCAACCTTATTCTTTCTCTTTTCTTTTGTTTTTTTTTTTTTAAACTTTCTTGATTTTTTTTTTTTTGCTTTTTTTGATTTTTTTTATAATTATCCTCCAAATAAGTAATGAAAATATCACAAAAAAAACTTTCGGACCAAGAGGATCACACAAGCCCTTCAAAACAGAAAAACAGAAACGCTACCCTGACTTTGAAGATCAATATCTCATAGACCAGAATGAATTAGCAAGTGTATAATATATCAAAAGAAAGCCCAAGAAGAGATCTACAACATATCAAACTTTCACATAAAACTAACCGGCAGATCTCTAGATATAGGTCAATTTCTGAAACTGGTCATAGAATGTGGAAATCTGGACAGGGTGTGCTTTCAACGTGATTGTGCGTAAATGTGCTTTGGATATAAGTAAGAGTGAGATGGATTTGTTTTCTTGACAGAATTTTTGGTAATATGGTGGTTGAGAGGGGTGGGATTTCGTTGATATTGGGTGGGAAAAATTGAAAAACTATTTTGAGATAGTTTTTCAAGAAACTCAAGAACAAATATCAAGATTAAAGAACACAATCAAGAATGCAAGAAAAAAAATTGGGTTTTTTTTTTATGTATATAAGAAATGATAAGTAAGATAGGAATGATGTTTTTTTTTTTAATAAATCCTAGGAAACCTAGGGAACCAAATTTGTAATGATTATGAGATAAACCTAGGCTCTGAATACCAAATTGATATGAACCTAGTCCAAGGTTCAAATTACGATGGAGTATTGTCCTAAGATAGCTCCCAAAGTAAGGATAGAGATGGATCGAAATACCTTAGACCTCATAAGAAACCCTTAGTCTCGAATACTCAAAGACTTAGAAGAATCCCATTGTAGTTTCAAGTACCTCGATGATGCAATCTTCAATCAACTAGAGTCAGATCTAGTTTCCTTCGATTCAAGAACGAGTCCACGAACCTAAATCTAAGGTTGAAGAAAGGAAGATTGATTCGAGTCCACGAATCAATTTGCTAGTTGAGTCCACGACTAGCCACTAATTGAGTCCACAATTAGCTATAAGGTTTCTTACACAAGTGTAAAGAAAAACTTAAGAATTTTATTGAATGAAAGCCTGTCTAAACTGATATGATTGTGCCCTATTTATAGGTATAGGGACATCATTATAATCCTAAATACAATTGGAAAAAGAGTCCTAAACCTAATCTAAAAAGCAAGTAAATATAGTCCTATTTAGAAAGGGATTTAAGGAATCCTTTCTAAATACAAACTAGTGTTTTCTCTTTCATGCCAAACAATTTAAAATAATGATGAACACAAATAATAGGGCTGATTTGGGCCTAATTTAAATCCCAAAATTAGCACTAAAAGCCTTGAGTTCTTCTTCATCTTTTGCAATTGGGCTTGACTTGGATTTCCACCATCTTTGAACATCACCAATGAAGAGTTGCTTTAATTGTTTGGACTTGGGCCTTGTGATTGGCCCAATTGGTACTCTCAATGGATCTTCATTATGTTGCGCCGCATCACTATTCTAACACCCTAATGATATATACACACTATGAATGTAATGATTTCCAAAGTTCATATAAAAGCCTTATAATAATAATTCCTAGCTTTTCCTTCTACAGCAAAAAGATTTCCATCACCCTTTCATTTCCAAAGAACCCTAAACACACACTATCCTTCATCTTAGCAAGACTTCAGGAAAGGTTGCTCTTATAGGAATCATGGTGCTTGGTTAGTATTAATCTTTAGGTAGATTGCATTTCTTTTCATGATTTCCTAGTCTTTTCATAATTCTTATTATTTCTTCTTTGGGGATTCTTGGGGTAAAGATGATCAAGGAGGTGAAGGTGACTTGAGGGATTGAGCATAGAAGTGGTGATTGCTTTGGATTGATAAAGCTCTAAGAGGTAATCTTCCATGTTACACTAAAACCTACTTTCACTCCTGAATATATGAATATTATTTGGTGTTGTGGAATCCTGTGGAATTTCTTGGTGTTTAGCCTTTGATTTGTTGGATTGTGAACCTATCTTGTGGATCTATGGACTTGTGTTCATTATCCTTTCATTGTGATGAGTATGGGTATTTATTGTTATGGATTCCATGTATTATTTGACCTCCAAGATGTGTAATCTGTGTAATCTGATCATATTTCGTATTCTAGAAATGAGTATCGTGTATTCTGTTCCGAGTCTGGAATATGTGTCGGGGTTGCACTTGCGGTGCACTTCTACGGTATAATGTGTCCCGTCAAAGAGTTCCGCAAGTGTCTGGTGGAAGGAAGTGGCGGAGGGTGTTGTTCCGTCGCAGTAGTCCGCCTCTTCATGAGGAAGAGTGCGGCGGACCCGAGTGTTCTGTTTGTGTGTTCTGTGAGGTTGAGCGGTGGGGCATGGCGGTCCAGTGTGTTCCGTTGATGTGTTCCTTTAGTACATTCCTGGTTCTGTTCCAGTGAGTGTTTGGTGGTCTGTTGACTTTGTTGTTTCACCATTGATTCTGGAACATGTCCTGAATATATTATTGAGTATTCAACTTTGATTCTTGAGTATTTATTCATGATCTTTGGTCGTTTATCTTGGATTATTGAGCTAGTATTATGGTTGATTGCCTGTGTATTGTACTGAGCATGTGTTGTGTCCATGTTCTGAATCTGAGTATGAGTATGAATTATTCCTTTGGGATTGACCATGAGTTTGATGTATTGGGACATTGAGTCGTTATGAGTATTTCTTGGCTTGTTGAATCTTTAATACCCTTGGGGAAAGGTTGATAGAGTTGTGGCTTTACTTGTGGTTGTTATTATGAGAAAAATTGTTGGGCTTTGTTGGCTCTTTGTTGGTTGGGCATCGTATGCCTCTGTGATTGGGCTTATATGCCTCTGTGATTGGGCATTATATGTCTCTGTGATTGGGCATTATATGCCTCGGTGATTGGGCTTATATGCCTCTGTGATTGGGCATTGTATGCATTTGTGATTGGGCTTTACGCTTCTGTGATTGGGCTTTACGCCTCTGTGGTTGGGCTTTATGCCTCTGTATTGTGATATGGGTATGGTGGTTTGGTATGATGGTTGGTATTATGGTTTGGTGGTTGTGGATTAGATCTTATCCTTTGGGTTGTGGTTTTGGGGTTACTCTGAGGGACTGATTTGAGATTGTGTTTGGTTGGTTTCACTTGTGGTTATTCTGTTGAACTTGTGACTCAGTTGGTATCCTGTTATAGACTTGACGTCATATGCATTCGTTACTTGATATTGGATTCACTTAGAAATGTCTTTGGTTTGTGATTCATTCAGTTTGTTGTTGTTGAGTCATATGATTTGAATAAAGAACAATTTCGTTGGTGCGTATATTCTATAAGTGTGTGTAAACTTATTTACAACCTATGTTATACTATGTATTTCTCACGAGTGTGAGTGGTTGATTGCTTAGCATTTCTTTGCTAATGTTTCACTAAAACTGTTTTTCAGCTATGGAGTAGATTGAGCCGAGAGCGCGCTAGTGAAAGATCTGTTTCGTTCTATGTTTAGTCTAGTGGACTATTTAGATGTTTTTAGGCCTGTGTGCCTTAGACTATGTTTTCTGTATTGACTATTACAGCTATCTTTACTTTGTTGGATTGGTATTGTGGATTCTTAGCCTGTGCATCTAGGTTTGGATTTGCCTAGATGTGGTGACACCCTTTTGAGTTTTAGCATGCTTCCGCTCTATTCTGTTGTTAGTTCTGAGATTGCTAGCTTTTGTTTTATGTTTATACCTATCTCAGCGTGAAAAAGTTAGGGGTGTCACATTTTCCCACTCCTTTTCTCAATGAGGCACAGTTGACAGAGTGCCGACTCCTTTTTTAAAACTTTGGCCAACCATACCAACTACCTTATAGCACCTTTTTCCCCACTCCTTTTTTCAAGCAGGCAAGGTTGACCGAGTGCCGACTCCTTTTCAAGACTCTGCTCTGATACCAAATCGGGGAGTCTCTAAAAGCAATGGAGAATTAGGACCAAGGGTGAGAGAAAACTAAAAGCCTCTCCGGGGCATGACAACAAGACTCTCGAACCACTTCCTAACTTCTCTACATGTTAGAGATTACTTGAGACTTAGCAGGAACATAACCATAAATCTATTCAAAACCTTCAACTGAAAAACTTAGAAACTCATGATATTTTGCAAACTGGGAAATTTTATATTTCAACCGGAACTTTGCTGTAAATTCCATCAGGATTTTGAAAGTATCTCGTTCTACTAGATTCCTAGTAGTCATCCATGTGTGGAACTCAGCAAACTTCTCTCCCCACTTTTCTGGTGATAAATCATCAATTGTAAAGAATTGATAATTTACTCCTTTGTGCATCACCATTTCCGTGCCATTTTCAACACCAAAGTATTCTTCCTCTATATGACCCATTGGTTGATCAGCAGGTTGTTGAGTTGTGTATCCACCAGTTGATGATTCTACCGGATCTGCCATAAATGCAAGATGGTCCAGAATTTTTCACAGTTTATCTGCATAGGGAAGTCACAGCATGGGTATCCAGATTTTTAGAAGGACATGCAGAACCATTTATGAAGATTTATGAGCAGCACATGGAATCTATCATAGTCCGAGAAGAAGACTATCCAGAATTTCAGAGGTACATTTTCGCCCAGAACAAGGTCATTCCAAAAGAAATTTGGCCCAGAGAAGGGATTCAGCCAGATGTGAGACAAGATGATGAGATCTACCATGAAAGGATCAAGTCAGCAAAAAACCAGTACTACTATAAGCTAAACCAGACTCAGAAGGAAGATATCTGGTCACAAGACCCTTGGAACTTTGATGATATAGATTCAGTGCTTGAAGAAGTTGAAAAGATTGAAAAGCTTATGCTCAAAAGTCTCAAAAGAAAAGGCCAGAACACAAGAGCCAGTGGAACANGGTGAGAGAAAACTAAAAGCCTCTCCGGGGCATGACAACAAGACTCTCGAACCACTTCCTAACTTCTCTACATGTTAGAGATTACTTGAGACTTAGCAGGAACATAACCATAAATCTATTCAAAACCTTCAACTGAAAAACTTAGAAACTCATGATATTTTGCAAACTGGGAAATTTTATATTTCAACCGGAACTTTGCTGTAAATTCCATCAGGATTTTGAAAGTATCTCGTTCTACTAGATTCCTAGTAGTCATCCATGTGTGGAACTCAGCAAACTTCTCTCCCCACTTTTCTGGTGATAAATCATCAATTGTAAAGAATTGATAATTTACTCCTTTGTGCATCACCATTTCCGTGCCATTTTCAACACCAAAGTATTCTTCCTCTATATGACCCATTGGTTGATCAGCAGGTTGTTGAGTTGTGTATCCACCAGTTGATGATTCTACCGGATCTGCCATAAATGCAAGATGGTCCAGAATTTTTCACAGTTTATCTGCATAGGGAAGTCACAGCATGGGTATCCAGATTTTTAGAAGGACATGCAGAACCATTTATGAAGATTTATGAGCAGCACATGGAATCTATCATAGTCCGAGAAGAAGACTATCCAGAATTTCAGAGGTACATTTTCGCCCAGAACAAGGTCATTCCAAAAGAAATTTGGCCCAGAGAAGGGATTCAGCCAGATGTGAGACAAGATGATGAGATCTACCATGAAAGGATCAAGTCAGCAAAAAACCAGTACTACTATAAGCTAAACCAGACTCAGAAGGAAGATATCTGGTCACAAGACCCTTGGAACTTTGATGATATAGATTCAGTGCTTGAAGAAGTTGAAAAGATTGAAAAGCTTATGCTCAAAAGTCTCAAAAGAAAAGGCCAGAANTGTTCCACTGGCTCTTGTGTTCTGGCCTTTTCTTTTGAGACTTTTGAGCATAAGCTTTTCAATCTTTTCAACTTCTTCAAGCACTGAATCTATATCATCAAAGTTCCAAGGGTCTTGTGACCAGATATCTTCCTTCTGAGTCTGGTTTAGCTTATAGTAGTACTGGTTTTTTGCTGACTTGATCCTTTCATGGTAGATCTCATCATCTTGTCTCACATCTGGCTGAATCCCTTCTCTGGGCCAAATTTCTTTTGGAATGACCTTGTTCTGGGCGAAAATGTACCTCTGAAATTCTGGATAGTCTTCTTCTCGGACTATGATAGATTCCATGTGCTGCTCATAAATCTTCATAAATGGTTCTGCATGTCCTTCTAAAAATCTGGATACCCATGCTGTGACTTCCCTATGCAGATAAACTGTGAAAAATTCTGGACCATCTTGCATTTATGGCAGATCCGGTAGAATCATCAACTGGTGGATACACAACTCAACAACCTGCTGATCAACCAATGGGTCATATAGAGGAAGAATACTTTGGTGTTGAAAATGGCACGGAAATGGTGATGCACAAAGGAGTAAATTATCAATTCTTTACAATTGATGATTTATCACCAGAAAAGTGGGGAGAGAAGTTTGCTGAGTTCCACACATGGATGACTACTAGGAATCTAGTAGAACGAGATACTTTCAAAATCCTGATGGAATTTACAGCAAAGTTCCGGTTGAAATATAAAATTTCCCAGTTTGCAAAATATCATGAGTTTCTAAGTTTTTCAGTTGAAGGTTTTGAATAGATTTATGGTTATGTTCCTGCTAAGTCTCAAGTAATCTCTAACATGTAGAGAAGTTAGGAAGTGGTTCGAGAGTCTTGTTGTCATGCCCCGGAGAGGCTTTTAGTTTTCTCTCACCTTTGGTCCTAATTCTCCATTGCTTTTAGAGACTCCCCGATTTGGTATCAGAGCACCTTTTCCCACTTCTTTTCTCAAGGAAGCACAGTTGACCGAGTGTTGACTCCTTTTTCAAGACTCCGGCAAACAAAACCAACCGCCTTATAGCACCTTTTCCCACTCCTTTTCTCAAGGAGGCACGGTTGACCTAGTGCCGACTCCTTTTTCAGCACTCCGACCAACCAAATCAACCGCCTTATAGCACATTTTCCCACTCCTTTTCTCAAGGAGGCACGATTGACTGAGTGCCGACTCCTTTCTTAGGACTCCGACCAACATTTTCCAACTCGTTTTCTCAAGGAGGCACGGTTGACTGAGCGGTGACTCCTTTTTCAGGACTCCGACCAACCAAACCAACTGCCTTATAGCACCTTTTTCCCCACTCATTTTTCAAGGAGGCATGGTTGACCGAGTGCCGACTCCTTTTTCAGAACTCCGGCCAACCAAACCAACTGCCTTAGAGCACCTTTTCCCACTCCTCTTCTCAAGGAGGCACGGTTGACTGAGTGCCGACTCCATTTTTAGGACTCCGGCCAACCAAACCAACCGCTCACAAGCTAAGATAGGTATAACTTAACATAAAAGCTATAGAACTCAAGGACTAATCATAACCGAAGCGGAAGCATATATAAAACCTAAAGGGTGTCATGCCACACTTAGGTACAATCCATCCTAGGTGCACAGGCTAAAAATCCAAAAAAAAAAAAAAAACATAACTCCTCAAAACATCATAGTCACAAACTAGTCAAGGTACATCATCCGAAACAAAGGCGCATAGGCCCGAAAGGAAAACTAAACATCATCTAGTCTAAGCAAGATAACATAGCTCTAGCGCGCTCACGACTTAGACTACTCCATACCTGGAAAACATTTAGAAAACCATTAGCAAAAGAATGCTAAGCAACCACCACTCACACTCGTGGAAACATACATAATATAATAAGTTGGTAAATAGGTTTACACACACGTATAGAATATACACACCAACGAACTGCTCTTTAGTTAAAACGGAGACTTAACAATAACAAGCTGAATAAGTCACAAACCAAGACTCTTCCAATGAAACCCATATCCAATACGAATGCACAAGACATCAAGTCTCGACACAAGATACAAACTGAATCATGACTCCAACAGAACCAACACAAAGAAACAACAAGATGTCAATCGAGATACAACTCAATCAAGGAACTACAAAGGAAACCAACAATCAACAATACCAAGAAATAAGCACCAAACTATAGTACCAACCATCAAACCAACCCTCCATACCAATATCACAACGCAGAGGCATACGAGCCCATTATTACAGAGGCACACAAGCCCATTATCACAGAGGTACCCAATTCCCAATCATAGAGGCACATGGGCCTAATTAAGGAGGCATACAATACCCCAAACTACATTTCAAAGAGGATATCAAAGACTCGACAAGATAAGGAGATACTCGTAAGGAGTCAAAGTCTCCACATACCAACTCAGATTCATTCCCAAAGAACCACCCACCAACAGTGTTCATTTCAGAATATAAACATAGTAAATGCTCAGAATGACAGCTAAGGAATAAGCTAACAATACTAGTTCAATAAATCAAGATGAATGACTAAAGACCATGAATAAATACTCAAGAATCAAGGTAGAATATTTCAACAAAATGTTCAGTACACATTCCAGAATCAAAAGAAATCAAACAGAGTTCAAGGATCGCAAAACAGACACTGGATCATAATCACAGATGAACTAACGGAACACAGTAGCGGAATGCTCTAGTCCGCTGGACTGTACCGCAAGAAGGAACGGAAGAGATCAACGGATCACTTCTCTTCGTCACAACCATCCGCCCTTACACTTGCGGAACACATTGGCGGGACACATTATACCGCCAATGTGCACCGTAAGTGCAACCCCAACACACCAGAACTCCCAGACAGATTAAATCATGTGATGAATCATTCCAGAATACAAATCATGCTTAGAATACTCAGATTACACATCTCAGAAGCCAATAAATCATGGAATCCATAACAAGAATTACTCTCATACATCTAGATACAAAGGATGATGAACACAAGTCCAACAATCCACAAATAAAGGTTCGCAGACCAACAAACAAAGCTATAACCCCAAGAAATTTACAGGATTCCAACACCAAATCATATGCATATAGATCAAGAGTGTAAAATAGGTTTTAGTGAGACATGATGGTTACCTCTTGGAGCTCTTCTCAACTAAGCAATCCTCAAAACACCTCACAAAGCACCACCTCCATCTTGATCATCTTTTTCCCAAGAAAGATCCCCAAAAGAATATGATGAGAACTTATAAAAGACTATGAAAACAAGATGACAAAAGATGTCTTCCTAAGGAAAAACACTTACCCAAATGCTATAGATCCTAAAAGAGCAATCTTGGCTTGAAATCTTGAAGGATGAAGTGTAGGATATGCTTAGGGTTCTTTAGAGGTGAAAGGAGTAGGATGAAATGTATTTTGAAGGAAAAAGAAAAGAGAGATAAGGTTGTAAGTACAAAACTTTTATATGAGTAGGGAAAATCATTACATATATCATGTATGTATCACATTAGGGTAATAAAACAAGACATGTGCTTATTTATAAGAAATGGGTCATCCATACCCAAAATTAATTTAATGGATATAAATATGGTCCTTCCAATGATTGGGCCATTACATAATTAATATATTTGTAAGGAATAGAAGAGGATCCAATTAAAGAACATCCCTTACAAAATTAAGTCAAGAAAATTGGGCCTTGGAATGAATAAATAATTCCGGATGGAAAATATATATATCTATAAGAAGGTCAGAGCCCAATTAAATTAAATTAATTACACGGTAAAATTAATTACCGGGTTTTAAGGCATGAATTAAATACGAGGTATCACAAACTGCCTTATAGCACCTTTTCCCAATCCTTTTTCAAGGAGGCACGGTTGACCGAGTGCCAACTCCTTTCTCAAAACTCCGTCCAACCAAACTAACCGCCTTATTACATCTTTTCAACTGTGTTGGTCCCGAAAGGGTGGTGAAAAGTCTAGAGGGGGGGTGAATAGACTTTTCAAACAAATTAAAAATTAATAACACTTTAACTAAAAACAAATTCCAAGTGAATAAATTCAACTTGAAATGCACAGCGGAATAATGTACGTAAAGTGCTATAATTAAAACTCAGAGATGGAGAGGAAATATATCACATGCAAAACGATAGAAATACTTGGAATAGCTCAAATATGATATACAATAAATTTGGCTTGCATGCGGACGTGGGAGATAACAAAAATTGGTAAACCCAAATAAGAGTGAATAGTGATGAATAGTGACTGGGTCTTGAAATGTTATGAATGCAGGAAATTAGCAAAACCAAATAAGCAAGTTGTACAGATTAGGAATATTAAATGGGTTTGACAAATATAAATCTTGCAAATCAGTGTGTGTACGTGCAAGCAGATATTATGTCTACAAAGCAAAATATATATGAGCAGTAAGTAAATGAGAGAGAGATTTTTAAGTGGTTCGGCCAAACCCAGCCTACGTCCACTCTACTCCTTTCACTATCTTCAATCACCCAGATACAATAGTGAACACCAAGTGCCAACCCAGCACTTCTATCTACACTCAGTAGAGATTTGAGTATCTTGCACAAAGCTATACTCCTACACCAACGAGTGTTTCGCACAAAGCTACACTCCCCAGGGTTTTCACAAGCTCCTCTTGTTACTCAGCCCTCTATCTACACTCAGTAGAAATTTTAATACAAGGTAGTAAAAGAAAATATTTTTCTCCAACTCTCAGGAACTAAAAATATGGATTTTCGGTTTTTCGGATTTTTCTTACTTTGCTATTCTCAGATGTATCACACTGCTTTTCTTGCCTTTCACTTGTATACATCCGTGTCTTCTTCTTGCTCAAGTGTCTTTCACTTGTATACATCCGTGTCTTCTTCTTGCTCAAGTGTCCTGTATTTATAGATGAAGAAAGAATTAATCCGTTGGAGAGAATTAATTCTATAGATGAAGAAAGAATTAATCCGTTGGAGAGAATTAATTCTTTATTGTCAATCCCATGTGCTGATTGTAATCTCCATGTGGTTTAGGTGGTCTGGTAAGTTGAAACTCCGTTGTTGTATTTCTTCAGACTTTTTCCTCTTTTCTTTGCATCTTCAGATATTCTTGCGTGATGCCTCCTGATACGTGATGCCTCCTGATATTCTGGTCAGCAGTCTCTCCCCTCTTCAAAATATACAGATATTCTGGTCAGCCTCCTGATATTCCTCCGCTTCTTGCGGATATTCCTCTTCTTTTCCTTTCTCTCCTCCTGATATTCCTCCTCTTCTTTTCCTTTCTCTTCTCCTGATATTCCTCCTTTAGTGTTTGAATAATTCCTTCCTCCTGTCTCTCCTCTCTTCAAAATATACAGATATTCTGGTCAGCCTCCTGATATTCCTCCGCTTCTTGCGGATATTCCTCTTCTTTTCCTTTCTCTCCTCCTGATATTCCTCCTCTTTTTTTCCTTTCTCTTCTCCTTATATTCCTCCTTTAGTGTTTGAATAATTCCTTCCTCCTGAAATTGCTCATCCTTTAATAACTTAGCAAACAAATAATTATAATTCCGTTGGAGAGTTTGGCAGCTTCTCATTGTTTGGCTCATTTGGCAGCCCAATTTGGTAGTCTGATGCTGTTTGGCAGCTTCTGATTTGGTCTAATTATTCCTGATGCTTCTCACAGCTTGTGTTTGGAGTACTTGGCAGCTTGTGTTTGACAGCTTCTACATACCACATATTCCACTGGCAAAAATCATTACCCTAGGATTCGAACACAGAACCTTCTTCTTGAGAGTATCCCTTCGCGACTAGCCTTGCTTTACCTTCTTCTTGAGAGTATCCCTTCGCGACTAGCCTTGCTTTATTCCTAACAATGATGCCGTCTTCGTTTGCTTTGTTCCTAAAGACCCATTTAGTTCAAATAACATTGTGATTTTTTGGTCTTGGGACAAGCTCCCAAACAATAACATTGTGATTTTTTGGTCTTGGGACAAGCTCCCAAACATCATTTCTTTTAAATTGATGTCTTGGGACAAGCTCCCAAACATCATTTCTTTTAAATTGATTCAATTCTACAAGCTCCCAAACATCATTTCTTTTAAATTGATTCAATTCTTCTTGCATAGCCTCAATCCAGCTTGGATCATTTAGAGCTTCTTCTTGCATAGCCTCAATCCAGCTTGGATCATTTAGAGCTTCATCAATTTCTTTCGGTTCCATTTGAGATAGAAAGCACGCAAATAGAGCGTCTCTTATAGAGGATCTTGTTTTCACACCATCGTGCAAGTTTCCAATAATAAGATCTTGAGGGTGATCTTTGAGCCATCTCAAATCTGGTTGAAAGTTGTTTTGGGGAGAGGATGACAGTGTAAAGTCATTTGCAAGTGGGGTTAAGTTGGTTCAATCTCATTTCTAAGGTCAGCCCTCAACCTCATCCCTTAAGTCAGCCTCAACTTCATCACCTGCTGCGTGATTTATGTACTGCCCTCCAATTTCAGGGGAATTTAATTCTAGATCATTTAACCCCTGTAAAACATCATCTTCAGAAGAATCATTAGTAACACTTAAATCATTATGGACGTTCTTACCCATATTTGAAGTATTTGGTTCTTGGGTTTTTGGTGATTCATCAAATACAACATGAATTGATTCTTCTACTACCACTGTCCTTTTGTTCAATATTCTGAATGCTCTGCTAGTAGACGAATATCCCAAAAATATTGCTTCATCTGCACGCTCATCAAATGTTTTTAGATACGATTTACCGTTATTAAGAACAAAACATTTGCAACCAAAAGAATGAAAATAGCTAAGATTAGGCTTTCTCCCTTTCCATAATTCATATGGTGTCTTGTTGTGTGTTTTGTGAATCATGCTTCTGTTCTGAGTATAACAAGCAGTGTTGATAGCCTCCGCCCAAAAACGTTTTGGTAGTTCGGCTGCTGAAATCATGACTCGTGCGGCTTCTTTAAGTGTTCTATTTCTTCTTTCAGCTACACCAATTTGTTGTGGCGTCCTTGCGGCAGATAGTTGATGCAAAATCCCCTGTGAACTACAGTAGGCCTGGATCACGCCATTCACGAATTCTGTACCTCTGTTTGTACGGATTTTGGAGATTTTTGCGTCCTTTTCGTTTTGAAGTTGTTTCAAGAGCTCTGGCAATTTTTGTTCCACTTCGTTCTTCTTATTGATGAATATCGTCCAAGTGTACCTGGAAAAATCATCAACAACAACAAGAGTATATTTCTTACCACTTATACTTGCCGGGTCTACTGGACCAAAGAGATCCATATGTAGTAGACTAAGAGGTCTTGATGTAGATTCTTGTGTCTTAGATTTGAAAGAAGACTTGATTTGCTTTCCTTTCTGACACGCATCACATATTTGATCCTTCTTGTATACAATGTTGGGTAAATCTTCAACTAACTTACATTTTGCAAGCTTGTTAATAGACTTGAAGTTTAAATGATTTAATTTCCTGTGCCATTCCCAACTCGTAGTGCTAGAGTTGTTCGCCATTAAACATACCGAGTCCTTCGTTGTGCTCCAATCAACCACATACATATTTTTCTTTCTTCTTCCGGTGAGCACAGTTTTCTTTGTGGATTCTTCTTTAACTCGGCATTTGTCTTTGAAAAACTCTACAAGGTATCCTTTGTCGCAGAATTGGCTTGTGCTAAGGAGATTGAGCTTTAGTTCTTCCACATAGGATACATTTTCAATTCTTAAGCCATTCTTGATAACAGTTCCGGTTCTCTTTGTTATTCCATGATCATTTCCACCAAATATGACTTTTGGTCCTTCGATATTTCTGAACTCTACTAGACTAGCTTTATTACCGGTCATATGTCGAGAACATCTGCTATCAAAGTACCAAATATCCTGCAACAAAATTAAGTATTTTTAGGTACCCAGATTTGTTTGGGTCCTTCCTTGTTAGTGATTTTAGGCATCCAAACCCACCTAGATCTCATTAATCCAAGATTAGGTGATTTGTAACCATTGACAGTATTATAATTGTAAGGAATTTGGACATTCTTTTTGTGGGCTGGCACTTGTCCAACATTCATTTGTTTAATAAAATGAAATGTGTTGAACTTGGTTTTTGTCCATGGTTTGATTTCATCATGCCAGTCCTCTTCAGTAGGATAATCCCTACCAGACCTCATCATTGGAAATTGTTTCCTATGAGGTCTTTGCACACTTGACTCATTGGTAAATCTCTTATGAGAACCAAACTCATGCTTTCTAAATTTCTGCATTGGCGAAAAATTATTGCTTTGAAGCTTCGGCCTTGCAGTGTTTATTCTAGCATTAGTTTGATAGCCAATTCCTTGTCTCATAGTGCTATCTTGACTTTTGACAAATTTTACTACTTGAGCTTTATTAATTAAAGAAGTAGTAGAATTAGTCAAGTTTTCAGAAATTTTAGAACATGTAGGATCATAGCCCAGTCCGGCTTTATCTCCTGAGGGTTTTTGCATATTTACCATTTTATCCATTATTTTGGATGAATGTGTAAATGATGCTATTGTCTCCCTAAGATTATGTTCTCTAATTTCTCTAGCTTTACACTCTTCTTGAAGGCGAATATTTTCAGCTTTCAAGTTTCTCATCTCAAGTAAAGTGTAATACCCCGTATTTTATTAACATTATCCTAAGGCGTTGACATTCCTAAGTTATGATCTTCAGATATTTCAAAAGAATTTTTATAAGTGAGTATAGTTGTTATTAAGCTGCGAACCTACGTACCGGTCACGAACCGTAAAAATTTTAGGAACTACTATTCGGACCCGTTTTTCCTAGGAAATGGATTTTTAGGCATCATACTATTATTCTTGAATTTCCTATTTAATTAGATTAGCCCATAGCAGCGAAAATTTATTTTGATCGTACATCGCTAAATTTCGCGGTGTACCGAACCTAGCCCAATTTTGAGGGTTAGTCTGGAATAAATTTTTAGTTTCGGAAATTATTCTATCTGGATTATTTTCCACCGAAACTTTATCTGTTTGGACCCCAACTGATAAG
>NC_044920.1:10544029-10545717 GCF_003576645.1 Ipomoea triloba | reverse complement strand
TTTAGGAACTAGTATTTGGACTCGTTTGTCCTAGAAAAGGGATTTCTAGACACCATACCATTATTTTTGAATTTCCTATTGAATTAAATTAGCCCATAGCAGCAAAAATTTATTTTTGATCGTACATCGCGAAGATTCTGCGGTGTACCGAACCTAGCCCAAATTGGAGCTTTTGACTGGAATAAAATTTTAGTTTCAAGAATATTCTATTTAAATTATTTCCTACCAAAATTTCATCTGTTTTAACCCCAAACAGTCCATGTTAAGATATTTTTTTCCAAGATTTCTAGGATTGTGACACTTGTCACTTTAATCCACCCCTAAATATTATTATATAAGTGGGAAATGAAGTTTTGGTCTTCATTTTCCCCATTTGGCCGAAACAAGGGAGAGGAAAAGGAGGGAATTTTCTTCATCTTCAACCTCAAGTCTTAAGAACTCCATAACCAATCCTTCTTCACATCTTCATCAAAGATTCGGTAAAACTTTAATTTTATTCGGTAGATAGCTTTATTTCCTTTCCTAGTTTAAGAATCTAAGTCTTGATTTCTTGAATCTTGTTGTTATGATGATGAATTGGGAGCTAGGGTTTCAAGAAGGAATTGGGGAAAATCCACCAAAAGCATCTTTAAGACAATATTAACTACTTTGGAGGTAAGGAGTTCCCTTAAGTTGGACTAGATTGCTCAAATTTGAATAATTGATGGTTGATTGTGACTTGGTGAAATTTAGTAAAAATGTTTAGTATAAGTTGCCTGTATATGGTGTATATAAGGTGTATGTATAAATCATATTTATGCCCATATAGGCTTACACTTGTGAAAATATTGACAAGAAATTTAACTAGTCTCTGGCAGTAACTTCCGTGAATTTCTGGGACAAATCGGTAAGGTATTTTGATCCAATTTTTTTTATACATGTAGTTCTATACGTGTAGATGCTACCATAAAATTTTCATAATTTTTGGAGTAGTATAAGTGTGGTTTCAAAATTATTTTCCAAAACTGGTCCAGAGAGAAGAAAAATCCGGACAGCACACTGCCAAGGGCAAAAAGGGAATTTTCTGTGTAAATTCGTGAACCTAGATGACCAAAACTTTTTATGAACATCAAGTACTATGAGTTAGGGTTCTACCAAAAAAATTTCAAGTGAAAAAGAGTTCGGGAACTATTCTTACCGGCTCGATCTTTCAGACTGCGCCAAGCTGAAATTTCTGAAAAGAAATGGTTAAAACCAATGTCGTTAAAGAGAAAAGAGAAGGAAAACCTTAGTTTCTGAGCAAGAGGAGGAGGACCTTGACTAACCCACGGGTGGCATATGCTCTGCATNCATATAAAATTTCATAATGATCGGAGTAGTATAAGTATGGTTTTCGAATTTTTCTCCAAAACTGGTCCAGAGAGAGAGAAATTCCGGACAGCACACTGCCAAGGGCAAAGATGGAATTTTCTGTGTTTATTCGTGGATCAAAGTGACCAAAACTTTTGACGGACATCAAGTACTATGAGTTAGGGTTCTACCATAAAAATTTCAAGTGANTTAGAGTGGAGTTTGTCAAAGAGGTGATAGAATTCACTCTAAGTGTGGCGGTAGCACCCGGTTTTCTGTTGATATGATGTAAGCTTCCGCAGCGTTTGATTACGGATTTTGTAATAAATGTAAGAGTTGAAAATTGGGGTGTTACAGCA
>NC_044920.1:10501998-10541572 GCF_003576645.1 Ipomoea triloba | reverse complement strand
CTGGCATTTGTCCAACATTCATTTGTTTAATAAAATGAAATGCGTTGAACCTCGTTTTTGTCCATGGTTTGATTTCATCATGCCAGTCCTCTTCAGTAGGATAATCCCTACCAAACCTCATCATTGGAAATTGTTTCCTATGAGGTCTTTGCGCACTTGACTCATTGGTAAATCTCTTACGAGAACCAAACTCATGCTTTCTAAATTTCTGCATTGGCGAAAAATTATTGCTTTGAAGCTTCGGCCTTGCAGTGTTAATTCTAGCATTAGTTTGATAGCCAATTCCTTGTCTCATAGTGCTATCTTGACTTTTGACAAATTTTACTACTTGAGCTTTATTAATTAAAGAAGTAGTAGAATTAGTCAAGTTTTCAGAAATTTTAGAACATGTAGGATCATAGCCCAGTCCGGCTTTATCTCCTGAGGGTTTTTGCATATTTACCATTTTATCCATTATTTTGGATGAATGTGTAAATGATGCTATTGTCTCCCTAAGATTATGTTCTCTAATTTCTCTAGCTTTACACTCTTCTTGAAGGCGAATATTTTCAGCTTTCAAGTTTCTCATCTCAAGTAAAGCATCTTGCAATTTCTCATTTATTTTATCTTTTTCAAGAATCAGAGAATTATTGCGCTCTTTGAGTTGAGAATGAGTGTCCATAACAGTTTGACAATCTTTCATTAATTGAAATATAGATTCTCTAGAAAAAGATGAGTTTGCATAATCAAATGATTTAGATGTTACCTCGTCTTTTTCTACTTCATGCGCCATTAAGCATTTTTCCTGGAAATCTGATTCACTGGTTATGCTTAAAAGACACAGCAGTGCAGTATCCTCCGTTGAGCTATCACTTTCATCACTTGAAGATTCCTCAGACCCACTTGTCTCAAGAGGGTCACTTATTAAAGCTTTCCTTTTATCCTTCTTGAATCTTCTATCCTTTGATTCAGATATTTCCTGTGGAGAGTTAGAAGTATTTTTATTCTGAGTTTTACTTACCTTGGGGTATGGACATTCTGCCATGAAATGTCCTGGTTTTCTACAGTTGTAGCACAAGTTTGTGTTATCATCAGAAAATTCTCTTCTAGGTCTTCTGGATGAACTTCCTTGATTTCTTTGAGATGAATTGTTGAAGTTGTTCTTCCGCATGAATTTTTTGAATTTCCTAACAAGCAAAGCAAATTGTTCGTCAGATAAAAAATCATTATTTCCTGCTAACCATGAGTTTGATGGTTGCTCGGCTACTAAGGCTGTGGTTCTTTCTTCACGTTCCTCCTCAAGTTTTGATTTCATCTCGAACTCGTACGCTTTGAGATCACTAAAAAGTTTGTCAGTTGAAACAACTTTTAGATCCCTATGGTCTCGCATGGCTGTCACTTTCATATCCCAACTTGACGGTAGTCCGCGGAGTATTTTGAGAGAGATTTCTTTTTGATCGAGGGTCTTTCCAAGATCAGTAATCTCTTCCAAAACTTTGACCAATCTAGACTCCATGTCTGCAATCTTTTCACTTGGTAGCATCTTGAAGTCTTCAAACTTTTTCATTGCAATTGTGAGTTTGTTGTCTTTTTCCTGTTCGTCTCCTTCGCCGATTTGGATTAAGACATCCCACACGTCTTTAGCTGTTTTGCACTTACGGATTTTTGGAAAGATTGTATCATCCACAGCTTTGAACAGTATATCCTTAGCTATAGATGAAGGATTGACCTTCATAATTAAAATAGGACCATCTGAGATAACATCCCACATTTCATCGTGGAGAGCTGATAAATGTACCTGCATACGTATTTTCCAATCATCAAATTTGTCAAGAGAGAATAATAAGTTTTGAGCTAAATCTTTCTTCATTTTTGAAGATTAGATCTGTCTAGCAGTCAAGATTTGACTCAAATAGACAACCGCTCTGATACCACTTGTTGGTCCCGAAAGGGTGGTGAAAAGTCTAGAGGGGGGATGAATAGACTTTTCAAGCAAATTAAAAATTAATAACACTTTAACTAAAAAAAAAATTCCAAGTGAATAAATTCAACTTGAAATGCACAGCGGAATAATGTACGTAACGTGCTATAATTAAAACTCAGTGATGGAGAGGAAATATATCACATGCAAAACGATAGAAATACTTGGAATAGCTCAAATATGATATACAATAAATTTGGCTTGCATGCGGACGTGGGATATAACAAAAATTGGTAAACCCAAATAAGAGTGAATAGTAATGAATAGTGACTGGGTCTTGAAATGTTATGAATGCAAGAAATTAGCAAAACCAAATAAGCAAGTTGTACAGATTAGGAATATTAAATGGGTTTGACAAATATAAATCTTGCAAATCAGTGTGTGTACGTGCAAGCAGATATTATGTGTACAAAGCAAAATATATATGAGCAGTAAGTAAATGAGAGAGAGATTTTTAAGTGGTTCGGCCAAACCCAGCCTACGTCCACTCTACTCCTTTCACTATCTTCAATCACCCAGATACAACTACACTCAGTAGAGATTTGAGTATCTTGCACAAAGCTATACTCCTACACCAACGAGTGTTTCGCACAAAGCTACACTCTCCGGGGTTTTCACAAGCTCCTCTTCTTACTCAGCCCTCTATCTACACTCAGTAGAAATTTTAATACAAGGTAGTAAAAGAAAATATTTTTCTCCAACTCTCAGGAACTAAAAATATGGATTTTCGGTTTTTCGGATTTTTCTTGCTTTGTTATTCTCAGATGTATCACACTGCTTTTCTTGCTTTTCACTTGTATACATCCGTGTCTTCTTCTTGCTCAAGTGTCTTTCACTTGTATACATCCGTGTCTTCTTCTTGCTCAAGTGTCCTGTATTTATAGATGAAGAAAGAATTAATCCGTTGGAGAGAATTAATTCTATAGATGAAGAAAGAATTAATCCGTTGGAGAGAATTAATTCTTTATTGTCAATCCCATGTGCTGATTGTAATCTCCATGTGGTTTAGGTGGTCTGGTGAGTTGAAACTCCGTTGTTGTATTTCTTCAGACTTTTTCCTCTTTTCTTTGCATCTTCAGATATTCTTGCGTGATGCCTCATGATATTCTGGTCAGCAGTCTTTCTTTGCATCTTCAGATATTCTTGCGTGATGCCTCCTGATATTCTGGTCAGCAGTCTCTCCTCTCTTCAAAATATACAGATATTCTGGTCAGCCTCCTGATATTCCTCCGCTTCTTGCGGATATTCCTCTTCTTTTCCTTTCTCTCCTCCTGATATTCCCTCCTCTTCTTTTGCTTTATCTTCTCCTGATATTCCTCCTTTAGTGTTTGAATAATTCCTTCCTCCTGTCCCTCCTCTCTTCAAAATATACAGATATTCTGGTCGGCCTCCTGATATTCCTCCGCTTCTTGCGGATATTCCTCTTCTTTTCCTTTCTCTCCTCCTGATATTCCTCCTCTTCTTTTCCTTTCTCTCCTCCTGATATTCCTCCTCTTCTTTTCCTTTCTCTCCTCCTGATATTCCTCCTCTTCTTTTCCTTTCTCTTCTCCTGATATTCCTCCTTTAGTGTTTGAATAATTCCTTCCTCCTGAAATTGCTCATCCTTTAATAATTAGCAAACAAATAATTATAATTCCGTTGGAGAGTTTGGCAGCTTCTCATTTCTTCTCACAGCTGTTTGGCAGTTCCTGATGCT
This sequence comes from Ipomoea triloba, assembly GCF_003576645.1. Lineage (NCBI taxonomy): Eukaryota > Viridiplantae > Streptophyta > Magnoliopsida > Solanales > Convolvulaceae > Ipomoea > Ipomoea triloba. The sequence continues at coordinate 10,537,916 of NC_044920.1, read as the reverse complement.
TCTCACAGCTTGTGTTTGGAGNGATATTCTGGTCGGCCTCCTGATATTCCTCCGCTTCTTGCGGATATTCCTCTTCTTTTCCTTTCTCTCCTCCTGATATTCCTCCTCTTCTTTTCCTTTCTCTCCTCCTGATATTCCTCCTCTTCTTTTCCTTTCTCTTCTCCTGATATTCCTCCTTTAGTGTTTGAATAATTCCTTCCTCCTGAAATTGCTCATCCTTTAATAATTAGCAAACAAATAATTATAATTCCGTTGGAGAGTTTGGCAGCTTCTCATTTCTTCTCACAGCTGTTTGGCAGTTCCTGATGCTTCTCACAGCTTGTGTTTGGAGTACTTGGCAGCTTCTCACAGCTTGTGTTTGGAGTACTTGGCAGCTTCTCACGCTTCTCACAGCTTGTGTTTGGAGTACTTGGCAGCTTCTCACAGCTTGTGTTTGGAGTACTTGGCAGCTTCTCACAGCTGTTTGGCAGTTCCTGATGCTTCTCACAGCTTGTGTTTGGAGTACTTGGCAGCTTGTGTTTGACAGCTTCCACATACCACTGGCAAAAATCAATACCCTAGGATTCGAACATAGAACCATCTACCACATTAGCCAAGCTCATCACCAATGAACCATTCAATGCTTTGTTTACTAATCCTGTAAATATTAAACAAGTAGTCATACTGTGAGATGTTTTAATTCCCCAAATATTCGTGTCTCAAAGGATTTGAACCAAGGAATTTTTTTTTTTTTGAACCAAGGACTTTTTTTTTTGATGTGAACCAAGGACTTTTTATATCACATTCTTTGCAACTCTTCTACTATCTCTGCTGCTTCAACCTTTTGTTACTCCTTGTGATCCAATTAAATTTAACCTCCATCGGATTCGAACCAAGTTCCTTCATTCTCCATGCATTCTTCCAAGTTGACTTTTGACTCTTTAGGTATATTAGTTTACGAAAATTTTGGGTTTCTAATTTTTCAAACTAAAATACATTTCTTGGCTCATCAAAATCTTATTACAAATATTCCTAACAAACTGGGACTGAAAACCTAGCCTTTTCAACTCCAACCACCCTAGAATTCAATCGTCGTGATCGTTCTAATTCCATCTGCCGATTCCACTTTCGAAGCTATTGGCTTCTGTCGCACGTTTCTCGTCGCTTCAGCTGTCACTTCGATCTCATCTCGCCATCCACGTGTTACTATCCCCAACACCGGTACTTGGCCTATGAATACCCCCTTTTCACTGTTTTACTTTACCTCCTCCACTTTTGCAGCGAACTCAAAGCCTTTGCTTTCGGTGCTCTCACAGTTTTCTGATCATCCATCAATGGCCCTCTAATTGCGCTTCACCCAGTCATCCTTTCACTTCTTCGTGCTAGCCTCACTTCGGCCTTCCAGCTTTTCTTGTCTTCCAAGTTGGTTTCTTCCTCCTTTCCTTCCATGTCTTCCTCTCAAAACCGCGTTGGGGTTACGATGAACCCAAATTCTTCTACTTCTTCGCCCATGGCGACTAGAGGGGCTTAGTCCTCTACCCCTTTAAACCCTTCCCCTATTCGGGCTGTGGCAGCCTTACCCTCGGGCATTCAGCGGGCTGCGGGCCTTTTTGAAGACATAGGCCGGCCGACCGGCCTTCGCACTATGATCGCGGCCCATGAGTTGGAAGAGGCCCAATACCTTTTGGGCCCGGCCGCTAGGATATACGCTCCTCCCGAGCGTTACATTTTTGACCCCCTCGGCCAGCGGATATGTGGGGATTCACTTGCAATCCATTCGTTATGGGTTTCGTGTGCCCCGAAGTCCATTCGCTTCTCTTTTCTTTCATTACTTCGCCCTCTCCCCAGGTCAACTCGTTCCTAATTCTCATTGTCTCCTCACTTGTTTCCAAACTCTTTGTATCAACTTCGCCTTCGAGCCCACCATAAACCTGTTCCTTCAACTCTATTTAGTTAATAGAGTTTGGACCACCTCTCCTGGCTACATTCAAGTCTTCCAGTGAGGGGGGAGTAAAATTTTTGACGGACTGGCCGACTCCATCAAAATTTGACCGCCCTTGAAGGAACTGGTCTTTTGCCTGAAGGGGCAACTACCAAAGGTGATCTACCACCTCTAACAATCTGCCTGATTCTTTCTTTGCGATTTCTCACTTGATGTTATCTGTAAGCGACAACCCTGAACCTCCCCTAGAAGAGGAAGCTGAGGACGAGGAGCCGAATGATGAGGAAGCCCTCACCGACGATCCGAGTGCCACTGTCGTCTCCTCCCTCGAGATGTCGAGCCGTGACGCCCTCATGAAGGAGGGCACAAGAAGTCACGCCTCTGCCCCCCAATCCCATTGTGATCAACAACTCTCCAACTCGCTCTCCTGAGCCCCCACGAGCCCCCAATGCTCGTCGAGCCCTTCCTGTCTCTGCTACCACCTCCGGCTCCAAATGCCCAGCAGCTCAGCCAACACCTCTCTCGACGCGCCTCCTGCTAAGAAGATCGCCCTCGGCTTTGAAGCCGAGGCGAGCGAAGGCATCTCGCAAGGCTACTTCCCTATACACGATTGGTTGGACAACGTGATCTTTCCAAAGGATGCCTCCATTTACAAGGCCTTCCCTACGGAGAAGCTGTTTGAAGGCGTCTCATGCTACCTTTACCGGGTAAACAAATTTTTTGATCATGCAACTACCCTTCTGGATTACTTGTGCTAACTTTTGTTTTGTCGTAGGCAATGGCCGTCCAGTCGGAGATGTGGGGGAGGATGAAACCTCTACTGGCGGATGCAGAGGCGATGCCCACTCTCTAGGCCAATTATTAAAATAGCTTGAAGGAGGTGGACGACTTGGCGCTCAGAGTGGGTCAACTAGAGTCGGCTCTTGAGGCTGAGAAGAGGAAAAATGCTGAGGCCACGGACTTGGTTGTGGCTGCTTATAAGTCGTCCCACGCTTTTGAGGAGGACGCTCTGACAGAGGCTCGTTCGAGGTTGAGCCTACTTGAAGAGGGCAGGCTTTATCTAACGGACCTGGGAGAGGAAGACTATCATGCCGGTTCGCTGGAGATGCAAAGAGATATCTATCCGGTTCTCCTTCAGAGGGACCCGACCTTTGATCCCGTAAAGTGGGACCTACTAGCTCAGCTAGTTGAACTTCCTCCTTGCATTCCTGCTACCCCCGCACCTCAACAGGGCTTGAGTGGAGGGCAGATTCCGATGGAGCCAGCCTATTTGAATTTTGCCGCCAATCCCCATCTAGTTCTTTCAATTCCCCATCTGACTGAGGAGGAAGAGATAACTAAAGGCAGCCTACTACGCCGCTCCCGCCTTCATGGGAATACTAGCGACCCTCCCCCTACTGGCCCAACGAAGGGGGAGCCAGCCGGTAGTCGGCAGGAGGCTTAATTACATCTTTTATATATTCCCTTTTGGCTAAATTTTTGTAAGGCCTGCTTTATTAACAACAGGTCTTTGAACTATTTTTGTTAATGAACGCTTTTTTTTTCCTTAAGCCTCTAATGGTGTAAATGCTCGTAGCTTAAAAGCTTTCCAGACTCGGAATCCGTCCGAGTCCCTCAGTCGCTTAGGATAGGTGTATCGAGGTATTGTACTAACGAATTTGGGCCGCAACTTTCACTCTAAAGCAGATAGACTGCCAAATTCACTCGTCCAGAAGCAATCATGGATCACCTAGGACGGGTATCGCAATGTAAATTCTCAAAAGGGCAGGTATACTGCCAAGCTCACTCGTCCAGAAGCGATCGCAGATCACTTAGGAATTAGGTTAAGTTATCACAACTTAACTTCTCAAAAGGGCAGGTAGACTGACAAACTCGCTCGTCCAGAAGCGATCACAGATCACTTAGGACATAAGTTAGGTTATCGCAACTTAACTTCTTAAAAGGGTAGGTAGACTGACAAGCTCACTCGTCCAGAAGCGATCATAGATCACTTAGGACATTTGATTAAGTTATCGCAACATAACTTCTCAAAAGGGCAGGTAGATTGCTAGACTCTTTTGCAAATAAACTCAAACTTCATTAATTTTTGAACTTTTTTTGAACTTTCATTACAATCCCTTAGGAACGAACCCTCTACTGATAAAATTTCTTCAAACGTATCGCATTCCAATTTCGTTCAATCATTCATCCGTCCATGGTTTCCAGGTGATAGGTTCCGGTAAGGACCTTCCCACTTGATTGCAAACTTTCCTCCCTGGTTAGGTTGTCTAGCCTTTCTATCTCTCAAGACGAAGTTACCTTCCCGAAATTGTTTCTCTTTTACTCGTTTATCGTGATAACGTTTAACCGATTGCTGGTACTCAGCCATCTGTCAGTAAGCTGCATCCCTTCTTCCTTCCAGAAAATTATTTTCCACTTGCAAGTTTTCCTCATTCTCCTCATCATCATATTGTATCACTCGATGAGTCGGTGTGGTGATCTCAGTAGGTACCTTAGCTTCAAACCCACAGGTTAAGGAAAATGGTGATCTCCTTCAATCGCTTTGTTTACTTCAGATTCCGTCCATAATGGTCCGGTTAAAATTTTCCACTTGTCCATTGGCTTGCGGATAGGACACGGAGACCTTGGTATGACGAATTTTGTATTGTTGACAGAATTTCGAGAAGGGCTGGCAATAGAACTGTCGCCCATTGTCACTAACCAAATGTTCGGGGAGTCCGAAGCGACAAATTACTTTCTTCCATAAGAATTTCCGGTACTGGCACTCAGTAATAGTTGCTAGGGGTTCGGCTTCCACCCATTTGGTGAAGCAGTTTACCGCCACCACACAAAATTGGAGCTACCCTAGGGCTTGAGGCAGCGGTACCACGATATCAATTCTCCATTTGGCAAACGGGATAGCGATAGTGATCGGCGTGTAAAAGGAGGCTGGCCGGGTATCTTTGCGCGCGAATGATTGACACACTGCACATTTCGCCACTCGGTCGTTACAATCTCGAAACATTGTTGGCCAGTAATAGCATTGCAATACCAACTTGCGGGCCAGTGTATGAGCCTCTTGATGGGCGGCACAAATTCCTCGATGGGCTTCTTCCATAACCTGACTGACCTCTGGAGGCAGGAGGCATCTCAACAGCGGTCCGCCGAATGACTTCTTATACATATGACCATTTACGAGCACATAAGCCGGCGACCGTCTCTGAATCTTAGCCGCTTCAGTGGGATCATCAGGAAGCTCTCCCTTTTCCTTATATTTCTTGATCTCTTCTATCCAAAATACTTCAGGGTGTTCTTTAGGATTTATCCCATCTAAAATCTAAGCGACCTTTTGTACGGGCTCGAGATCAATGCCTGCGCGAAGCACCTTTTCTATTTGAAAAATTCTTAGTAGGTGATCCGGAATCCCGCCCAAAGCCATTTTAGATAAGATATCAGCCTCAACATTCTCCGCCCGGGGTACAACTAGCAGAGTCTTTCGTTCTTTGCTTCACACGTTCCGGTAAACTGTCCAACCACCAGCCAGGAGTCGGTCTTAATTCTGATTGTTTGGACTTGAAGTGCCTTGCTAGTCCTAGCCCACCCAACACAGCTTCATACTCGGCCTCATTATTTGAGGCTTTGAAACCGTATTCCAAAGAATAATATAAATGGAACCCTTCCGGCATGGTCAACATAATCCCGCCACCGCAATGATGCTGACTGGCAGCCCCGTCAGCATGCATTTCCCACCAGTCCCCTTCAGCAGGGGCCTTCACACCTAGGCTGAACTCAATCAAATCCAGATAGAGTTCACTCTAGATGCACAGGCTGAAGACAAGGAAACTGTTTCATATCGTCATTACCCATCATAACTTCNGCTTTATTAACAACAGGTCTTTGAACTATTTTTGTTAATGAACGCTTTTTTTTTCCTTAAGCCTCTAATGGTGTAAATGCTCGTAGCTTAAAAGCTTTCCAGACTCGGAATCCGTCCGAGTCCCTCAGTCGCTTAGGATAGGTGTATCGAGGTATTGTACTAACGAATTTGGGCCGCAACTTTCACTCTAAAGCAGATAGACTGCCAAATTCACTCGTCCAGAAGCAATCATGGATCACCTAGGACGGGTATCGCAATGTAAATTCTCAAAAGGGCAGGTATACTGCCAAGCTCACTCGTCCAGAAGCGATCGCAGATCACTTAGGAATTAGGTTAAGTTATCACAACTTAACTTCTCAAAAGGGCAGGTAGACTGACAAACTCGCTCGTCCAGAAGCGATCACAGATCACTTAGGACATAAGTTAGGTTATCGCAACTTAACTTCTTAAAAGGGTAGGTAGACTGACAAGCTCACTCGTCCAGAAGCGATCATAGATCACTTAGGACATTTGATTAAGTTATCGCAACATAACTTCTCAAAAGGGCAGGTAGATTGCTAGACTCTTTTGCAAATAAACTCAAACTTCATTAATTTTTGAACTTTTTTTGAACTTTCATTACAATCCCTTAGGAACGAACCCTCTACTGATAAAATTTCTTCAAACGTATCGCATTCCAATTTCGTTCAATCATTCATCCGTCCATGGTTTCCAGGTGATAGGTTCCGGTAAGGACCTTCCCACTTGATTGCAAACTTTCCTCCCTGGTTAGGTTGTCTAGCCTTTCTATCTCTCAAGACGAAGTTACCTTCCCGAAATTGTTTCTCTTTTACTCGTTTATCGTGATAACGTTTAACCGATTGCTGGTACTCAGCCATCTGTCAGTAAGCTGCATCCCTTCTTCCTTCCAGAAAATTATTTTCCACTTGCAAGTTTTCCTCATTCTCCTCATCATCATATTGTATCACTCGATGAGTCGGTGTGGTGATCTCAGTAGGTACCTTAGCTTCAAACCCACAGGTTAAGGAAAATGGTGATCTCCTTCAATCGCTTTGTTTACTTCAGATTCCGTCCATAATGGTCCGGTTAAAATTTTCCACTTGTCCATTGGCTTGCGGATAGGACACGGAGACCTTGGTATGACGAATTTTGTATTGTTGACAGAATTTCGAGAAGGGCTGGCAATAGAACTGTCGCCCATTGTCACTAACCAAATGTTCGGGGAGTCCGAAGCGACAAATTACTTTCTTCCATAAGAATTTCCGGTACTGGCACTCAGTAATAGTTGCTAGGGGTTCGGCTTCCACCCATTTGGTGAAGCAGTTTACCGCCACCACACAAAATTGGAGCTACCCTAGGGCTTGAGGCAGCGGTACCACGATATCAATTCTCCATTTGGCAAACGGGATAGCGATAGTGATCGGCGTGTAAAAGGAGGCTGGCCGGGTATCTTTGCGCGCGAATGATTGACACACTGCACATTTCGCCACTCGGTCGTTACAATCTCGAAACATTGTTGGCCAGTAATAGCATTGCAATACCAACTTGCGGGCCAGTGTATGAGCCTCTTGATGGGCGGCACAAATTCCTCGATGGGCTTCTTCCATAACCTGACTGACCTCTGGAGGCAGGAGGCATCTCAACAGCGGTCCGCCGAATGACTTCTTATACATATGACCATTTACGAGCACATAAGCCGGCGACCGTCTCTGAATCTTAGCCGCTTCAGTGGGATCATCAGGAAGCTCTCCCTTTTCCTTATATTTCTTGATCTCTTCTATCCAAAATACTTCAGGGTGTTCTTTAGGATTTATCCCATCTAAAATCTAAGCGACCTTTTGTACGGGCTCGAGATCAATGCCTGCGCGAAGCACCTTTTCTATTTGAAAAATTCTTAGTAGGTGATCCGGAATCCCGCCCAAAGCCATTTTAGATAAGATATCAGCCTCAACATTCTCCGCCCGGGGTACAACTAGCAGAGTCTTTCGTTCTTTGCTTCACACGTTCCGGTAAACTGTCCAACCACCAGCCAGGAGTCGGTCTTAATTCTGATTGTTTGGACTTGAAGTGCCTTGCTAGTCCTAGCCCACCCAACACAGCTTCATACTCGGCCTCATTATTTGAGGCTTTGAAACCGTATTCCAAAGAATAATATAAATGGAACCCTTCCGGCATGGTCAACATAATCCCGCCACCGCAATGATGCTGACTGGCAGCCCCGTCAGCATGCATTTCCCACCAGTCCCCTTCAGCAGGGGCCTTCACACCTAGGCTGAACTCAATCAAATCCAGATAGAGTTCACTCTAGATGCACAGGCTGAAGACAAGGAAACTGTTTCATATCGTCATTACCCATCATAACTTCATATATATATTAGCAGCAGCTACAAATATGTACAAGAGTTTCTTACGGCCCATTAGAACCTGAGTTTGGGCTATTCCCGACCTTACTAGCCAACTTGGGACTACCATGACTACAAATAATATTTACACAAAAAGGTCAACTTTGACTTCTTCCCTGGGACACAACCTACTCTAGTGGGCGGTACACTGGGCCGGTATACGTTCCCCAAACAAGGTGCCACTCGCCCTCAAACCAGGTGATATGATCCAGGAAATTACATGGGGTGTTTACCATCATCCACTCGTCAAAACTATCCGGGGGACTAGGGTCCCATGGATAAGGGTAGTGAACAACGAACTCGAGAGGGTCGCTCCCCTCTAAAACCTCGATGGGGTAGAACCCATAACTCGCCTGAATAGCATCAATGAAACTCAATGGACTACTGGGAGCAGGAGGACAGACAGGTACAACCGAGTGAACAGGAGCAGGAATAGGATCAAGAGCATAAGCCGGAGCTGGAGGGTCAGGAGCGAAGCCGGGAGTATACGGGTCGTCACCCGCTAGATACTGCACATAATCATCATAATCTATTATGGGGAACATGAACTCTGATGAACCACCAGAGTTCCCTGGCTGCAAGAGCCCGCGCTAGACTGCATCTGATAAGGGACACAATGAAGTGTAGTTAGCACGACGGCTAAGCAAGGAAATCCATTGTCACTCAAAAGTAAACAAAGGTTTTGGAAATATAATAATTTGAAAGCTGTAAGTTTTACCCATGAGTTGAAAATCTACCTGCAACCATATTATCAACAGTAGAAAGTATAACAGAGTATATGCGTTGAATCAACATATAAAACTTTTCATCTCCAGGAATTTCCATCATTTTTATCTCAAAAGAGAGAGAGTTCAGCAGCACATTTCAGTGCTCAAAATTCGTCACATTTTGTTCTTCAGCATAGTTACGGAGTAACTAAACTTTCATAGTTAAAATTCACTTAGTTTCCCCCTGGGTAAGTGTGAGGCCTTTTTGGAGTGTTTCTTAACTCCCTTCTTCCAGCCCCGGGCCACGGCATTCAAGCCCTCCCGTAGGTCAATCATCTCAACAACCTCGGGCCACGGCATTCAAGCCTCCCGTAGGTCAATCATCTCAACAACCTCGGGCCACGGTATTCAAGCCTCCCGTAGGTCAATCATCTCAACAACCTCGGGCCACGGCATTCAAGCCTCCCGTAGGTCAATCATCTCAACAACCTTGGGCCACGGCATTCAAGCCTCCCGTAGGTCAACCTGGTAAACAACCGCTGGGCTATGGCAATTAAGCCCTCCCGTGGGTTAATCAACTGCTCCACAACTTATCCAGAAACTAAGGTTTTCAAAACATTCTTTCTTTCCTGGATTTAAATAGCATTTCACATAATGTCTCAAAACGATTATTTCTTTCAAACTATATTTCCAAAACAATGTTTGTTCTTTCAAAAAAATTAAACTCAGTTGCCCGTAGGCCTTTCAAACATCATAGCATTCAGGAGCAAAAATTTCGGAAGAAAATTCACTCGAAAACAGATCCGCGCATCATGGACGCGCCAAAGTCCGCACCACCGGACGCACGACGGACGCGCGCGTCCGTGCCGCGTCCGGTCGTTCTGCCATGGTTCCGCCTATTGGACGCCCGACGGACGCGTAGTGGACGCGCGTCCAGGGTCGCGTCCCTGAAATTCTGCCAGTTTTGGGCAGTGAAAACGGTGTGGTAACAACTTGATTTTCCAATATTTCCATAAGTAGAAGCCTATATGGACATAAATATACATATACATGCATATACTAACTATGAACATGTACACAAAAATTACCAAAATCTCAAAGAGTAATCTCATGAGCTAACTAAGAAATCCTCAAGCTTAACACATAATTTCCACATAAATCTCCTAGTCTCATAATTTCACTAGCAATTGTCTATTTTCAAGTGACTAAACCGACTTAAGGAATTTCTTACCTTTCAACATTTTCAAGAATTCTTAACTTAAAATTAAGTTCTAGGAAAGAATTCTAGTCTTTTTACCGAATAAAAATCAAAGTGTTACCTAGTATGGAAGAACTTGTGAAGGAATTGGCTATGGAGTTTCTTGATCACAAGATGAAGATGAAATTTTTCCTCCCTCTTTTTCTCTCTAATTATTTCGGCCACAAGGGGTAGGAATGGGGAAGCTTGGAGATTAAGTTCCTTAGCTAGCAAGACTTATCCCATACTCATCCTAGTTAATTAATTATTTATTACCATATGGTAAATAAATGTGACACTTGTCACAATTCTATGGTAAGTATGGTGAATCTTGAAGAATAAGCCTTGCCTTGACAGTTAGGGGTTAAATCAGATAAAAGTTCGGAGGAATATAATTTAATTCGGGAAAATTTCAATACCAAAATTATTCTAAAAATAATCCCGTCATTAACCACTAAAATTGGACAATCTTCCGGTACATCGCGAAATAAAGCGATACGAAGGTTCGTAATAAATTTCACTCTTACAATTCGTCTAACTTCAACTGAACTAAGTAGGAAGTTCATGCTTAACCATATCATGCATAATAATCCATTTCCTAGGGAAATTCGAACTGTATATACATCCTTAAAAATTTTTACGGTTCGTGACCGGCACGTATGATCGCAGCTTATTAATAACTATTCTTACTTATAAAAATTCTTTAGAAGTATCGGGAGATCATCTCAAGAATGTCATAGCCTAAAGAAATATTTTTCGAACTCTAGACTTATTGGAATAGGTGAGGGGTTACAGTCTTCCCTCCTTAAAAATAGTTTCGTCCCCGAAACTTCCTTCTTGTTATCCATGGTTTCTAAGTAGACTACTACTCACCTTCGTTCACACATAACGAATTCTTAATAGGCCTAATCTTAGCACACAATTTGTTTAGGCACATAACAAGTAGATCGACTCTACGCACCTGAGTTAAACAACTCTGGATAACGTTCTATCAGAACGCTTTCTAATTCCCACGTAGCTTCCTCTGGGCTGTGATTCGACCATTGGACTTTGATCATTTTGACTGATTTCCTCCTTGTATCTCGGGTTTTAGAGTCCAAGATTCGAATTGGTCTTTCTTCGTATACTAACGAATCATCCATCTCCAATTCCTCAGGTTCCAATACATGGGATGCATCAGGTACATACCGCTTAAGTTGAGAAACACGAAATACGTTATGTACCTTATCAAGCTCAATTGGTAGGGCCAGAAATACGTTATGTACCTTATCAAGCTCAATTGGTAGGGCCAGTCGATAGGCTAAATTTCTATCAAGCTCAATTGGTAGGGCCAGTCGATAGGCTAAATTTCCTACAAGCTCAATTGGTAGGGCCAGTCGATAGGCTAAATTTCCTATCCTTTCCAAAATTTCATAAGGTCCTATATAACGAGGGCTCAACTTTCCTTTCTTCCCAAACCTTCTGACTCCTTTAGTGGGTGAGACTTTCAGTAATACCTTCTCCCCAACTTGATATTCGGTGAATTGTCACTTCAAATCGGCATACGACTTTTGTCGATCCTGCGCGACCTTCATCCTTTCTCGAATTACTTTGATTGCCTCAGTAGTCTCTTGTAGGTACTGAGGTCCAAGTATAACAACATTGCTCTTGTCGCTCCAACACAGAGGACTTCGACATTTCCGCCCATATAATGCCTCATAAGGAGCCATTCCTATACTCGCATGGTAGCTGTTGTTATAGGAAAATTCTATTAGATCCAACTGCTCGTCCCATGAACCCTGAAAGTCAAGCACGCAACCTCTGAGCATATCTTCCAACGTTTGTATTGTTCGCTCCGTTTGGCCATCAGTGGCAGGGTGAAAAGTTGTACTTAATTTGCAGCTCCTTCACGATTCACCAAGGTCATGGATTGGAAGAAAATGCAAAGCTTCCAATATGAACTACATCTCGAGTAGGAAACGTTTCTGGAGAAGAGAGAAGCTAGACACTATGAACGGGGCTGCTGATTCAGTGAAGATGGAATTATTCGGGGACAAGACTGGGGGAGAATAATGTTGATTCGCTGAGGATGCATGAGTTTGCTCAAGAGGTGTGGTGGGCTGTGGAGTTGTCGAGTATGAAGAAGGCGGTGGTGGTTCAATTTCCACTTTTGGTAGCTTGAGCTTCTTCTTTGTGGTTGCCTTTGCCTCTTTCTTAACTCTTCGTGTTCGGCTGAGGTTCAGGGTGGATAGATCCTTGAGTGATAGAGGAGTCATAGCCGCTGTTTTCACGATTTCCTCGATCCATTCCATTCTGGCCTGATATCCAGGGCTATGCACAGTTGCGTGACCAAGGGTCCCACAAACACTGAAGTGACCTTTGCTTGTTGTTGTGCTTTCAGCCATCCTTTGCACACCATCCCCATATTCACTGGTGTATTTCTATCCATGCTCCAAAGCGCGAATAAATCAGTTCGGTATACTTTTGCAAAGTTGCATGTGCGCCCTTCCCATGATTGAGCCAAAATTCGCCTAACCACCCGAATATCATCTCTTTTGATTTGTAATTGCAGTACTCTTGCCCCACTCCACTCAATTCCTAGCTTTGCAATTTCCTTCCAATATCTTTTTGGAGTTTCAAAGTCGCCGAAGTCGCAAGGAAGTTGCTTATACCAAGAGCTCTCTTGGTCTTCTTTGCTATAGAATCCAAGTAATACTCCTAAGGTGTTAACAGAAATGTGGTGGGGTTCGTTGAAAAGGGAGAACCGGATTGTAGGACTCCTTGGGTCGCCACTTCTCCTCGTGACCTCAAGAGTAGCCACGAATTCGTAGATTGCATGTGCATATGTTGGGTGGCGCCATCCAAAGACTCTACTCCAATAAGGTTGGTGAATAAGACAGGCTACCAAGTGCCGACACTGAAAAGGATTCAACATGGCTAAGTCGACGAAGTTCCACCCGGTGATTGGGAGATTGAGTAGATATTGAAAACATTTGCTCTCTTTCTCGGTCAAGCGTATTCTACGGCAAGAGTTTCCTTCGTTTCTTTCTTCCTCTATTGCTTTTGGCAATTCTGTCTCCATCATCAGGGCTTTCCCTTTCCTGGCTCTCATTTCCTCTTGATTAGCGGTTGACGATTGCGAAGACATTTCTTGAGGAAAAATGGTCAATAACTTTAAAACATATGGAAATATCCTTCCCTCTTCAAAGGCACTCTCTATCATAGGAAACAATAATTAGCACAAAATTTTGGCATATTCTATTCATGATGTTCATTCCAAATGAGAAAAGGTCACATCATAAATGGACAATATCATATGGAATTCAAAAAGTCAACATAGAAGTCAACTTCATCTTCTTCCCTCAAACTAGGTTGAGGTTGAAAAATGGAGTAGACATGAAAGCTCCAATTTTACCAAATAAAGTGTTGCGAATAGCAATGCAAGGCCTAAGGAGCAAGAAAGTTTGGAACTTTACTATCTATGCTCTCTATTTCATCTTGAATTCCCCCACAACAAGAATATGCCCAAATTACCTAGGGTTTGAAATCTAGATACCAAGAGGATATAAGACTTGAAATTTTCATCATTTAATAGCAATGTGAGCCTCACACAAGTCTTAGAAGTCATTTCTCAACCAAATATCTTAAGAAAAACTTCAAGCAATACAAACCCATAGAGACATGCTTTAAGGAAAATAAGCTCTAACATTCAAGGAAATAAGAGTAAGAGAAGATCTGTTTTACCTTTGGAGTAGCTTTGGGAGTGAAGAAAACTTGAAAAATTTGCAAAGGAATGTCCTGGAGTGGAGTGTTTTTACCTTAGATGAAGTTTTAGCTCGTGGATGTGAGGAAATGAATAAGGGGCAAAGATTAGAACACTTTTGCGCCTCTTTTACGCAACTTATCTGGTGCCCGTCCACGCCATCCACACGCGTGGTTGGTGGCGTGGAAGCACACTGGATTTCATCCACGCCACCCACACGCAGCGTGGAAGCACACTGGATTTCATCCACGCCACCCACACGCATGGTTGGTGGCGTGGACGTGTCCAATTGTCCACTTCGAATTTCTTTACCTCTTTTTGATTAATCAATGACTTGGATGAATAAATTCTCATTGGGNGGCGTGGAAGCACACTGGATTTCATCCACGCCACCCACACGCATGGTTGGTGGCGTGGACGTGTCCAATTGTCCACTTCGAATTTCTTTACCTCTTTTGATTAATCAATGACTTGGATGAATAAATTCTCATTGGGNTAAGACAGGCTACCAAGTGCCGACACTGAAAAGGATTCAACATGGCTAAGTCGACGAAGTTCCACCCGGTGATTGGGAGATTGAGTAGATATTGAAAACATTTGCTCTCTTTCTCGGTCAAGCGTATTCTACGGCAAGAGTTTCCTTCGTTTCTTTCTTCCTCTATTGCTTTTGGCAATTCTGTCTCCATCATCAGGGCTTTCCCTTTCCTGGCTCTCATTTCCTCTTGATTAGCGGTTGACGATTGCGAAGACATTTCTTGAGGAAAAATGGTCAATAACTTTAAAACATATGGAAATATCCTTCCCTCTTCAAAGGCACTCTCTATCATAGGAAACAATAATTAGCACAAAATTTTGGCATATTCTATTCATGATGTTCATTCCAAATGAGAAAAGGTCACATCATAAATGGACAATATCATATGGAATTCAAAAAGTCAACATAGAAGTCAACTTCATCTTCTTCCCTCAAACTAGGTTGAGGTTGAAAAATGGAGTAGACATGAAAGCTCCAATTTTACCAAATAAAGTGTTGCGAATAGCAATGCAAGGCCTAAGGAGCAAGAAAGTTTGGAACTTTACTATCTATGCTCTCTATTTCATCTTGAATTCCCCCACAACAAGAATATGCCCAAATTACCTAGGGTTTGAAATCTAGATACCAAGAGGATATAAGACTTGAAATTTTCATCATTTAATAGCAATGTGAGCCTCACACAAGTCTTAGAAGTCATTTCTCAACCAAATATCTTAAGAAAAACTTCAAGCAATACAAACCCATAGAGACATGCTTTAAGGAAAATAAGCTCTAACATTCAAGGAAATAAGAGTAAGAGAAGATCTGTTTTACCTTTGGAGTAGCTTTGGGAGTGAAGAAAACTTGAAAAATTTGCAAAGGAATGTCCTGGAGTGGAGTGTTTTTACCTTAGATGAAGTTTTAGCTCGTGGATGTGAGGAAATGAATAAGGGGCAAAGATTAGAACACTTTTGCGCCTCTTTTACGCAACTTATCTGGTGCCCGTCCACGCCATCCACACGCGTGGTTGGTGGCGTGGAAGCACACTGGATTTCATCCACGCCACCCACACGCATGGTTGGTGGCGTGGACGTGTCCAATTGTCCACTTCGAATTTCTTTACCTCTTTTTGATTAATCAATGACTTGGATGAATAAATTCTCATTGGGATTCATTTTTGGAATGAAGAATCTGCATGGTTAGTCAAATGAAACTATACAAAAGTCAAAGTTTATCAAAAATAAGAAAAACGAGAATAGACAAGTCAAGTTCTAAATCCTACGGATAACATTGGGAAGGCCTCCCAAGTGCGCCATGGTTTAACGTCTCCGGCTAGACGTAGTGTGCTCTATCCTTCGAAGCACACTGATTTCGGGACCTTACCAAGCGTCCCATGAACTTTAGCCTCAAGCAATGCTCCAAGATGTTGGACATCCTTGAATCCTAAACCAAATAAAGGAAGAACAAGGTGTATAATCGGAAGGTTTTTGGCATCAAACACCCCCCTTGATTCCTCAAAGGTAGTGTGAGCTTCCCCTATTTTCTCATTCTCTCTTCCACCCCTAAAGATCTTTTCATTTTTAGCATAGGTTTGGTACAATATCTCCTTACTCAAATTTTCAATTTCACATTCAGTTACGTTACCCTCCTCAATTCTCTCGATTAGATCAAACGTGAAGATCCCTTCATTTTCCACCATCTCTTCCTCACATTCTCTCCTCTCATTTCCCCACTCTATTTGGCTAAAAGAATCACCATTATCCTTATATGAACAGAACGAAGTAATATCCACTTCACTTATCAACTCATTTCTTCTCAAGTCATAGGATTCATTTTCCAAAAATTTAAAACAATCATATTCGTCTTTAAACAAAGGAGAATCCTTATGATTATCAATCAATATATCACGATTTACTATAGAATCATCCTCCCGAAAATTAAAGTAGTCATAGTCATAAGTAGTAGAAATATCAACACGAAGGGAGTCATCTTTACAAGGAACATAGTTATCTTTATCAAGATTTTCACACTCATTAATAAAATTGTCAACAAAGCCTACGGAATCATACTCCCGAAAATAAAAACAATTAGTATCACAGGCATATAGATCTTTGTTGTTTTCCGAAAAGGAGTCATCCATACGAGTGCCAAAAGTGTTTTGAACATGAGCACAAGGATTTCCAAGAATATTAACGCAGGAAAGATTAGGAATGTTACCACATGTCGGCTCTTCATCTTCCCACACTACTTCGATGTCCTCATCCTCACTCTCCATCTCTACCTCACATCTTTCCAGTCTGGAAATCCTATGTTCCCTCCAACAGATTCTTTTATCCTAGAAGAATATCATAGGAGGAATAAACCCAAACATAAATTATCACAACCTCATCCACCACAGCCATCCTTGCCATTACCTACGTCCCAAGTCCAATCAGATTCCCAAGCAAGATTTTTCTCTACTTGGAAGGTCAGAAATCCGGCTCATCCTTTGCATAACCAAGTTTTTAGACCCTTCACCATCTCAGAACAAACTACAACTCCATCCCAACCAATTGCACCCAAATGATCTTTACCCCCCACCAAACACAACCCAAATGATGTTGCATGAGACAATTACAGATAAGGATCTTTTTGATTCTGTTATCAAAGGTCCAGACCTACCTGACAAAGATCAACCAGTTATGGAAGCTTATACTGCTGGAGAGATATAGGAAGAATCTAGCTATGGATCTAACTGCCAATCTGAAGCAACTTAGTCAGAATCAGAAGGATATACAGAACCAGAAGAGGAAGAGTCCTTTTCTATTTCTGATCGGGATTCGGAGAACCCTGCATTCATGGTAGATCCAGCAAAATCATCAACTGGTGGATACACGACCCAGCAACCAGCTGACAAACCAATGGGTCACACAGAAGAAGAATATTTTGGTGTCGAAAATGCTACAGAAATGGTTATCCACAAAGGAGTGAATTATCAATTCTTCACAATTGATGATCTACCACCAGAGAAATGGGGAGAAAAGTTTGCTGAATTCCATACATGGATGACTACTAGAAACCTAGTAGAAAGAGATACCTTCAAGATCTTAATGGAGTTCACAGCGAAATTCACAGGAATCCTTAAAGATTGGTGGTCTAAAGCAGATGGTGCATTCAAGATAATGTTCTTAGGACTCCCACTCCAAGAGGACATAGCAATGATTTACTTCATATTTCTTGGCAAACATGAAGATGAAGTAGAACAAAAAAGAACGAAGTTTTTCAGAATGAAGTGCCTATCTTACAAGAAGGAGCACTTGGAGGAGCACTTCAAAAGGATGACAAAAGTTTTCTATTTTCTGGGATTTGACAACAATCTCAAGCAAGCTTTTGTTTCATCCTTACCACCCATGTTAGCAGACGGTACAGATCAGCTCATCAAAAAGAATCATGAATCTATAACACACCTCTCAACTGGGCAGATCAGGCAAGCGATATTTGAAAGCCTTGAAAACATTTATCAGATCCACAATAAGTTTCAGACTTTGAAGAGGCATGAGTCTGTTCTTACCAAAGCATGCTAAAAGCCAAATCTCATTATAGGATCTTCCTGTAATGGTGTGTGTGGTGATAAACCCAGACCAAGAAGGAGAAATTTCAATCGTGTCAGAAGAAATCCTCAAAACACCAAAAGAATCGGATTGAAGCCAAGAAAGAGATACTTCAGGAAATCTCATAATCAGAAGGCACAACCAAAAAAGAGAGGAAATAAGGCATCTAATAAATGCTTTATTTGTGGAAAGCCTGGACACTACACTAAAGATTGCAAAGAGAAGCAGGCGGCTAAAATGATATCGGAAATCATGTCCCTTATTGATGACGATATCACTGAAGAAGATATTGATGGATATCTTAGCCCAGAAGACAAACCCTCAGCAGAAACAATCTTTTCCATAAAAGATGAAATTCCATAGGAAGATTTTATTTCATACAATTTTGGGATAAAAGAAGAAGAAGAGTTCAAAGCACCCCATGTGAAAGTCCAAATCAGACACCAGACAAAAAAGCCGTTCGATGCCATAGCCCTTGTTGATACTGGAGCTCAATTCTCAATGATGAACCCAAAGTTACTACCTGAAGAAGCATGGAGACTGTCCCAGAAACGTCTTACATCAGCATCCGGAGATGACTTTGATGCTGGATTTGAGACTAAGGAGCCATTAGAGATTAGCATACTACCGAACTGCAAAATCCAAATCCATGTTCATGGATGCGGCCTTCCAAGAAGAGATTTGCTGTTAGGATTTGATGCTTTTAAGATGATGAACGTGTTGGTTCAATCACAAGGAATCAGCAAATGTAACACCCCAATTTCTGCTCCGACAACTATTACAATATGCGTAATATAACGCTGCGGAAGCTTACATCTTACAGCAGTAAACTGGGTGCTACCGCCACACTTAGAGTGAAGCCTATCACCTCTTTGATAAAACTTCCACTCTAAGTGCACAGGCTAAAAGAAACACACTCAACATCAACACCCCAAACATCAAAATATAATATTCTAGGCATATATATTAATATCAAAAGGTATTTATAAGAATTTGCCCGACGGCTGTTATTTACAAACTTCGGGTCCTCCACTGCCCTAACAGACTAGAGCCAGCCAAAACTAAGGCTACCAAAAGATATATATACACAAAAAGAGAAAACCATCCAAAAACTTCCCAACTCTGGCCCTCTAATCCAAACTTCGGTACACCGGTGTGGTGTACGTGCCCCAAACGAGGTGCCACTCTCCCTCGAACCACATGATGTGATCGAGGAAGCGACACTCGACTAACATCATTGACCACTCGTCACGAAAATCTCGTGGGTCGGAGTCCCACGGACACGGGTAGCGGACAATGAACTCGATAGGGTCAGAACCGGGAATAAGCTCTATGGGGTAGTACCCATACTGAGCATTTAACTCATCTACTAAGTCCAAAAAGGAATAAGGATTGACTGGGCTGACTGGGGTTGCTGGAGTATAGTCAGGGGACGCTGGAGTATAGTCTGGAGAGCTTTGAGAATCGGGTGGAGAATAGGGGTCTCTGTCCGGCGTGTCATGCAAAGTCTGACCAACAAAAGTAGGTCCCGGGCAAACATGATCAGGAGTGTTTGCCGGGCTACAGGATCCTTCACTGGATGACATCTGAAATGACGTACACGGTGAAGTGTAATTAGCACAACGGCTAAGTAAGGTAATCCATTTGTCACTTCCATCAGATAAAAGTTTTGACAAATAATTCATAAAGGTAAATACACATTACCAAATATGGTGTCCATGCCTTTCATTACTGCAATCAACAATTAATGCCATATAATCACAAGCATATAATGAGTATATAAGTCACAACACATTTCCTTATCAAACTTCCTAGTTCATCAAACTAGGTTGCCTTTGATTTCTTTTCATACAGGATAGGTTTTCAGAACTATCCCTGTCTATCACATATGTCAATGCCACAATTATGACTTCTAGTTGTCTTCAATTATGAAAACGTTACTTAGTTTCTGACTAGAAGCAAGAGACCTTATTGAGGATACAAGTTTCTTTGACTAGACCGAAATCGGATCTGGACATGGGGATTACGGTCCTGCCCCAAGTCTCGTTCGTGATCCCTTGGACGAAGGTTCATCATTATGGTCCCTAGTTTGGCCCCACCTAGGTCCATAAAGCTGATACCAACCCGAAAATGACATGAGTATCTATACTTAAGTGTGCACACCCCCACGGCCTACGCCTGACTGAGTGATATAGAAAACTCCCCTGCGCCTGACTGAGTGACGCAGAGCCTCCCTACGCCTGACGAAGTGACGTAGAGACTCCCTACGCCTGACGAAGTGACGTAGAGACTTGGCGAATAGACTTCGCTTTACGTATGAATAAAACCTGCGCCTGACTGAGTGACGCAGAAACTCCCTACGCCTGACGAAGTGACGTAGAGGCTTGGCGTATACTGCCGTACATATATTGAAGAAGACCATCGGTACTATAGCCCGAGGTAATATAAATGACAAGGTCCTCTTTAACTTCTTGAAACTAAGGTTTTAAAAACATTTCCCCTCCTTTCTCATCTTCTTTTGGACATTTTCCACAAAATCAAGTCCCTATTTTGAAAACAATTACCATTCTCAACTTGGTTCACAAGTCTCGTCTCTCAAAACATCTTTCTCAAAACATTTTCCATCATCACACTACACATTTGTATATATGCATACCACATAAGCCTAACACTTTCCACATATTTATGCATATTCACTTAAGGTACACATACCAAATATATACATATTACAACACTCCATTTAAATATACATACATACTCATATATGTACATATATTATAATACACACATTACACGTATATATATATACATACCACATATATATATACTTAATACTCATACCATATATAATATGTATATATTACATATATACACATATGTAGGTTATGCTACACATCCAATATATATAAATATGTAATACTATTTTCATATATATAAATATATCACACACATACATATACAGTATATATATACCACACGCACACATCATATATATATTACACACACTCACAATTATCATTAACACATCAATAATCATACTAAGCGTAATTCAGAAAATTTCAGCTTGGCGCAGTCCGAAAGATTGAGCCGGTAAAAATAGTTCCCGAACTCTTTTTCACTTGAAATTTTTATGGTAGAACCCCAACTTATAGTACTTGATGTCCATAAAAAGTTTTGGTCATTTTGATCCACGAATAAACACAGAAAATTCCATTTTTGCCCTTGGCAGTGGGCTGTCCGGAATTCTGTCTCTCCCTGGACCAGTTTTGGGAAAAATTCCGAAAACCATACTTCCACTACTCCGATCATTATGAACTTTTATATGCGGGTTCTACACTTATAGAAATACATGTCTAAAAAAAAATAGGATTAAAATACCTTACCAATATTTCCCAATAAATCTCGGAAGTTACTGCCAGAATCTACCCTGATTTCCTTTCACTGTTCTCACAAGTATAAGCTCATATGAACATAAATATAACATATACATGCATATCCAAGCTATGAACATGTATAAAAATATTTCCAAAGCTCAAAAAACACCATATTTCCAACAAAGAATCAATTATCCAAATTCAAGTGACTAATTCCAACTTAAGGGAATTCCTTACCTTGTAAAGGATTTCTAACACCTTAGGAAGCAATTTTGGATCCTTTCCCCAATTTTCACCTTAAAACCTAGGTTCAAAATCAACACCATAACATCATGTATCAAGAAATTAAACATAGATTCATAACCTAGGAAGGATTACAAAGCTTTCTACCGAATAATATCGAAAACTTACCGAATAAATTGGAAGTTTAGAAGGATTTGGCTATGGAACTTTGGAAGAAAAAATGGTGGAAGATGATCACACCTCTCTCTCTCTCTTTTTGGCATTTGGGGAAGAAAAGGGAAAAAAAATTCCTTTTATATTTAATCCCAACTTATGGGATAAGCTTTAGGAAAAAAAATAATAAAATAATAAAATATCTCCACAACATATCAGTTGTGGTCCAAACAGATAAAGTTTCGGTGGAAAATAATCCAGAAAGAATAATTTTCGAAACCACAAATTTATTCCAGTCAAAAGCTCCAAAATGGGCTAGGTTCGGTACACTGCGGAAATTTCGCGGTGTACGATCAGAAATAAATTTCGACCCTTATAGCTCATCCAATTTCAACTTAACTAAGCAGGAAGTTCATACTTAGTCATAACATGCCTAATCATCAATTTCTAAGGAAATCCGAGCTGAAAATTCGTCCTCGAAAATTTTACGGTTCGTGACCGGCACGAACGATCGCAGCTTAATGACAACTATACCTCCGTATAAAAATTCCCTTGACATATCGGGAGATCATCTTATGAATGTCATAGCCTAAAGATATATTTTCCGACCCTTAGACTTATCGGAAAGACGAGGGGTTACAGCAAAGGCCCTTATTTCAAGCCCTACGAAGAAGAATGCAGAATGTGGCAACTCAATTTCATGGATACCATCACTCAGATCAAACAACAATTAGTAGAGCAATTATGCGCAAACTCCCATGATGAATTCATGAAGAAACACAGTAAACCCCTCTGGACCAGAGAAAATTTCTTTATCGAACTACCATTCAAAGAAGGAAAGGTCATCAATCACACAAGGAAACTGTTTCATATCGTCATTACCCATCATAACTTCATATATATATTAGCAGCAGCTACAAATATGTACAAGAGTTTCTTACGGCCCATTAGAACCTGAGTTTGGGCTATTCCCGACCTTACTAGCCAACTTGGGACTACCATGACTACAAATAATATTTACACAAAAAGGTCAACTTTGACTTCTTCCCTGGGACACAACCTACTCTAGTGGGCGGTACACTGGGCCGGTATACGTTCCCCAAACAAGGTGCCACTCGCCCTCAAACCAGGTGATATGATCCAGGAAATTACATGGGGTGTTTACCATCATCCACTCGTCAAAACTATCCGGGGACTAGGGTCCCATGGATAAGGGTAGTGAACAACGAACTCGAGAGGGTCGCTCCCCTCTAAAACCTCGATGGGGTAGAACCCATAACTCGCCTGAATAGCATCAATGAAACTCAATGGACTACTGGGAGCAGGAGGACAGACAGGTACAACCGGGTGAACAGGAGCAGGAATAGGATCAGGAGCATAAGCCGGAGCTGGAGGGTCAGGAGCGAAGCCGGGAGTATACGGTCGTCACCCGCTAGATACTGCACATAATCATCATAATCTATTATGGGGAACATGAACTCTGATGAACCACCAGAGTTCCCTGGCTGCAAGAGCCCGCGCTAGACTGCATCTGATAAGGGACACAATGAAGTGTAGTTAGCACGACGGCTAAGCAAGGAAATCCATTGTCACTCAAAAGTAAACAAAGGTTTTGGAAATATAATAATTTGAAAGCTGTAAGTTTTACCCATGAGTTGAAAATCTACCTGCAACCAATTATCAAGTAGAAAGTATAACAGAGTATATGCGTTGAATCAACATATAAAACTTTTCATCTCCAGGAATTTCCATCATTTTTATCTCAAAAGAGAGAGAGTTCAGCAGCACATTTCAGTGCTCAAAATTCGTCACATTTTGTTCTTCAGCATAGTTACGGAGTAACTAAATTTCATAGTTAAAATTCACTTAGTTTCCCCCTGGGTAAGTGTGAGGCCTTTTTGGAGTGTTTCTTAACTCCCTTCTTCTCAAGGGCCCGGCATTCAAGCCTCCCGTAGGTCAATCATCTCAACACTCCACGCCTCCGGGTATTTCAACAACCCGGCATTCAAGCCTCCCGTAGGTCAATCATCTCAACAACCTCGGGCCACGGCATTCAAGTCCCGTAGGTCAATCATCTCAACAACCTTGGGCCACGGCATTCAAGCCTCCCGTAGGTCAACCTGTAAACAACCGCTGGGCTATGGCAATTAAGCCCTCCCGTGGGTTAATCAAGTCCATGGCCTCCACAACTTATCCAGAAACTAAGGTTTTCAAAACATTCTTTCTTTCCTGGATTTAAATAGCATTTCACATAATGTCTCAAAACGATTATTTCTTTCAAACTATATTTCCAAAACAATGTTTGTTCTTTCAAAAAAATTAAACTCAGTTGCCCGTAGGCCTTTCAAACATCATAGCATTCAGGAGCAAAAATTTCGGAAGAAAATTCACTCGAAAACAGATCCGCGCATCATGGACGCGCCTACGAAGAAGAATGCAGAATGTGGCAACTCAATTTCATGGATACCATCACTCAGATCAAACAACAATTAGTAGAGCAATTATGCGCAAACTCCCATGATGAATTCATGAAGAAACACAGTAAACCCCTCTGGACCAGAGAAAATTTCTTTATCGAACTACCATTCAAAGAAGGAAAGGTCATCAATCACACAAGGAAACTGTTTCATATCGTCATTACCCATCATAACTTCATATATATATTAGCAGCAGCTACAAATATGTACAAGAGTTTCTTACGGCCCATTAGAACCTGAGTTTGGGCTATTCCCGACCTTACTAGCCAACTTGGGACTACCATGACTACAAATAATATTTACACAAAAAGGTCAACTTTGACTTCTTCCCTGGGACACAACCTACTCTAGTGGGCGGTACACTGGGCCGGTATACGTTCCCCAAACAAGGTGCCACTCGCCCTCAAACCAGGTGATATGATCCAGGAAATTACATGGGGTGTTTACCATCATCCACTCGTCAAAACTATCCGGGGGACTAGGGTCCCATGGATAAGGGTAGTGAACAACGAACTCGAGAGGGTCGCTCCCCTCTAAAACCTCGATGGGGTAGAACCCATAACTCGCCTGAATAGCATCAATGAAACTCAATGGACTACTGGGAGCAGGAGGACAGACAGGTACAACCGAGTGAACAGGAGCAGGAATAGGATCAAGAGCATAAGCCGGAGCTGGAGGGTCAGGAGCGAAGCCGGGAGTATACGGGTCGTCACCCGCTAGATACTGCACATAATCATCATAATCTATTATGGGGAACATGAACTCTGATGAACCACCAGAGTTCCCTGGCTGCAAGAGCCCGCGCTAGACTGCATCTGATAAGGGACACAATGAAGTGTAGTTAGCACGACGGCTAAGCAAGGAAATCCATTGTCACTCAAAAGTAAACAAAGGTTTTGGAAATATAATAATTTGAAAGCTGTAAGTTTTACCCATGAGTTGAAAATCTACCTGCAACCATATTATCAACAGTAGAAAGTATAACAGAGTATATGCGTTGAATCAACATATAAAACTTTTCATCTCCAGGAATTTCCATCATTTTTATCTCAAAAGAGAGAGAGTTCAGCAGCACATTTCAGTGCTCAAAATTCGTCACATTTTGTTCTTCAGCATAGTTACGGAGTAACTAAACTTTCATAGTTAAAATTCACTTAGTTTCCCCCTGGGTAAGTGTGAGGCCTTTTTGGAGTGTTTCTTAACTCCCTTCTTCCAGCCCCGGGCCACGGCATTCAAGCCCTCCCGTAGGTCAATCATCTCAACAACCTCGGGCCACGGCATTCAAGCCTCCCGTAGGTCAATCATCTCAACAACCTTGGGCCACGGCATTCAAGCCTCCCGTAGGTCAACCTGGTAAACAACCGCTGGGCTATGGCAATTAAGCCCTCCCGTGGGTTAATCAACTGCTCCACAACTTATCCAGAAACTAAGGTTTTCAAAACATTCTTTCTTTCCTGGATTTAAATAGCATTTCACATAATGTCTCAAAACGATTATTTCTTTCAAACTATATTTCCAAAACAATGTTTGTTCTTTCAAAAAAATTAAACTCAGTTGCCCGTAGGCCTTTCAAACATCATAGCATTCAGGAGCAAAAATTTCGGAAGAAAATTCACTCGAAAACAGATCCGCGCATCATGGACGCGCCAAAGTCCGCACCACCGGACGCACGACGGACGCGCGCGTCCGTGCCGCGTCCGGTCGTTCTGCCATGGTTCCGCCTATTGGACGCCCGACGGACGCGTAGTGGACGCGCGTCCAGGGTCGCGTCCCTGAAATTCTGCCAGTTTTGGGCAGTGAAAACGGTGTGGTAACAACTTGATTTTCCAATATTTCCATAAGTAGAAGCCTATATGGACATAAATATACATATACATGCATATACTAACTATGAACATGTACACAAAAATTACCAAAATCTCAAAGAGTAATCTCATGAGCTAACTAAGAAATCCTCAAGCTTAACACATAATTTCCACATAAATCTCCTAGTCTCATAATTTCACTAGCAATTGTCTATTTTCAAGTGACTAAACCGACTTAAGGAATTTCTTACCTTTCAACATTTTCAAGAATTCTTAACTTAAAATTAAGTTCTAGGAAAGAATTCTAGTCTTTTTACCGAATAAAAATCAAAGTGTTACCTAGTATGGAAGAACTTGTGAAGGAATTGGCTATGGAGTTTCTTGATCACAAGATGAAGATGAAATTTTTCCTCCCTCTTTTTCTCTCTAATTATTTCGGCCACAAGGGGTAGGAATGGGGAAGCTTGGAGATTAAGTTCCTTAGCTAGCAAGACTTATCCCATACTCATCCTAGTTAATTAATTATTTATTACCATATGGTAAATAAATGTGACACTTGTCACAATTCTATGGTAAGTATGGTGAATCTTGAAGAATAAGCCTTGCCTTGACAGTTAGGGGTTAAATCAGATAAAAGTTCGGAGGAATATAATTTAATTCGGGAAAATTTCAATACCAAAATTATTCTAAAAATAATCCCGTCATTAACCACTAAAATTGGACAATCTTCCGGTACATCGCGAAATAAAGCGATACGAAGGTTCGTAATAAATTTCACTCTTACAATTCGTCTAACTTCAACTGAACTAAGTAGGAAGTTCATGCTTAACCATATCATGCATAATAATCCATTTCCTAGGGAAATTCGAACTGTATATACATCCTTAAAAATTTTTACGGTTCGTGACCGGCACGTATGATCGCAGCTTATTAATAACTATTCTTACTTATAAAAATTCTTTAGAAGTATCGGGAGATCATCTCAAGAATGTCATAGCCTAAAGAAATATTTTTCGAACTCTAGACTTATTGGAATAGGTGAGGGGTTACAGTCTTCCCTCCTTAAAAATAGTTTCGTCCCCGAAACTTCCTTCTTGTTATCCATGGTTTCTAAGTAGACTACTACTCACCTTCGTTCACACATAACGAATTCTTAATAGGCCTAATCTTAGCACACAATTTGTTTAGGCACATAACAAGTAGATCGACTCTACGCACCTGAGTTAAACAACTCTGGATAACGTTCTATCAGAACGCTTTCTAATTCCCACGTAGCTTCCTCTGGGCTGTGATTCGACCATTGGACTTTGATCATTTTGACTGATTTCCTCCTTGTATCTCGGGTTTTAGAGTCCAAGATTCGAATTGGTCTTTCTTCGTATACTAACGAATCATCCATCTCCAATTCCTCAGGTTCCAATACATGGGATGCATCAGGTACATACCGCTTAAGTTGAGAAACACGAAATACGTTATGTACCTTATCAAGCTCAATTGGTAGGGCCAGTCGATAGGCTAAATTTCCTATCCTTTCCAAAATTTCATAAGGTCCTATATAACGAGGGCTCAACTTTCCTTTCTTCCCAAACCTTCTGACTCCTTTAGTGGGTGAGACTTTCAGTAATACCTTCTCCCCAACTTGATATTCGGTGAATTGTCACTTCAAATCGGCATACGACTTTTGTCGATCCTGCGCGACCTTCATCCTTTCTCGAATTACTTTGATTGCCTCAGTAGTCTCTTGTAGGTACTGAGGTCCAAGTATAACAACATTGCTCTTGTCGCTCCAACACAGAGGACTTCGACATTTCCGCCCATATAATGCCTCATAAGGAGCCATTCCTATACTCGCATGGTAGCTGTTGTTATAGGAAAATTCTATTAGATCCAACTGCTCGTCCCATGAACCCTGAAAGTCAAGCACGCAACCTCTGAGCATATCTTCCAACGTTTGTATTGTTCGCTCCGTTTGGCCATCAGTGGCAGGGTGAAAAGTTGTACTTAATTTGCAGCTCCTTCACGATTCACCAAGGTCATGGATTGGAAGAAAATGCAAAGCTTCCAATATGAACTACATCTCGAGTAGGAAACGTTTCTGGAGAAGAGAGAAGCTAGACACTATGAACGGGGCTGCTGATTCAGTGAAGATGGAATTATTCGGGGACAAGACTGGGGGAGAATAATGTTGATTCGCTGAGGATGCATGAGTTTGCTCAAGAGGTGTGGTGGGCTGTGGAGTTGTCGAGTATGAAGAAGGCGGTGGTGGTTCAATTTCCACTTTTGGTAGCTTGAGCTTCTTCTTTGTGGTTGCCTTTGCCTCTTTCTTAACTCTTCGTGTTCGGCTGAGGTTCAGGGTGGATAGATCCTTGAGTGATAGAGGAGTCATAGCCGCTGTTTTCACGATTTCCTCGATCCATTCCATTCTGGCCTGATATCCAGGGCTATGCACAGTTGCGTGACCAAGGGTCCCACAAACACTGAAGTGACCTTTGCTTGTTGTTGTGCTTTCAGCCATCCTTTGCACACCATCCCCATATTCACTGGTGTATTTCTATCCATGCTCCAAAGCGCGAATAAATCAGTTCGGTATACTTTTGCAAAGTTGCATGTGCGCCCTTCCCATGATTGAGCCAAAATTCGCCTAACCACCCGAATATCATCTCTTTTGATTTGTAATTGCAGTACTCTTGCCCCACTCCACTCAATTCCTAGCTTTGCAATTTCCTTCCAATATCTTTTTGGAGTTTCAAAGTCGCCGAAGTCGCAAGGAAGTTGCTTATACCAAGAGCTCTCTTGGTCTTCTTTGCTATAGAATCCAAGTAATACTCCTAAGGTGTTAACAGAAATGTGGTGGGGTTCGTTGAAAAGGGAGAACCGGATTGTAGGACTCCTTGGGTCGCCACTTCTCCTCGTGACCTCAAGAGTAGCCACGAATTCGTAGATTGCATGTGCATATGTTGGGTGGCGCCATCCAAAGACTCTACTCCAATAAGGTTGGTGAATAAGACAGGCTACCAAGTGCCGACACTGAAAAGGATTCAACATGGCTAAGTCGACGAAGTTCCACCCGGTGATTGGGAGATTGAGTAGATATTGAAAACATTTGCTCTCTTTCTCGGTCAAGCGTATTCTACGGCAAGAGTTTCCTTCGTTTCTTTCTTCCTCTATTGCTTTTGGCAATTCTGTCTCCATCATCAGGGCTTTCCCTTTCCTGGCTCTCATTTCCTCTTGATTAGCGGTTGACGATTGCGAAGACATTTCTTGAGGAAAAATGGTCAATAACTTTAAAACATATGGAAATATCCTTCCCTCTTCAAAGGCACTCTCTATCATAGGAAACAATAATTAGCACAAAATTTTGGCATATTCTATTCATGATGTTCATTCCAAATGAGAAAAGGTCACATCATAAATGGACAATATCATATGGAATTCAAAAAGTCAACATAGAAGTCAACTTCATCTTCTTCCCTCAAACTAGGTTGAGGTTGAAAAATGGAGTAGACATGAAAGCTCCAATTTTACCAAATAAAGTGTTGCGAATAGCAATGCAAGGCCTAAGGAGCAAGAAAGTTTGGAACTTTACTATCTATGCTCTCTATTTCATCTTGAATTCCCCCACAACAAGAATATGCCCAAATTACCTAGGGTTTGAAATCTAGATACCAAGAGGATATAAGACTTGAAATTTTCATCATTTAATAGCAATGTGAGCCTCACACAAGTCTTAGAAGTCATTTCTCAACCAAATATCTTAAGAAAAACTTCAAGCAATACAAACCCATAGAGACATGCTTTAAGGAAAATAAGCTCTAACATTCAAGGAAATAAGAGTAAGAGAAGATCTGTTTTACCTTTGGAGTAGCTTTGGGAGTGAAGAAAACTTGAAAAATTTGCAAAGGAATGTCCTGGAGTGGAGTGTTTTTACCTTAGATGAAGTTTTAGCTCGTGGATGTGAGGAAATGAATAAGGGGCAAAGATTAGAACACTTTTGCGCCTCTTTTACGCAACTTATCTGGTGCCCGTCCACGCCATCCACACGCGTGGTTGGTGGCGTGGAAGCACACTGGATTTCATCCACGCCACCCACACGCATGGTTGGTGGCGTGGACGTGTCCAATTGTCCACTTCGAATTTCTTTACCTCTTTTGATTAATCAATGACTTGGATGAATAAATTCTCATTGGGATTCATTTTTGGAATGAAGAATCTGCATGGTTAGTCAAATGAAA
This sequence comes from Ipomoea triloba, assembly GCF_003576645.1. Classification (NCBI taxonomy): domain Eukaryota; kingdom Viridiplantae; phylum Streptophyta; class Magnoliopsida; order Solanales; family Convolvulaceae; genus Ipomoea; species Ipomoea triloba. The sequence continues at coordinate 10,507,663 of NC_044920.1, read as the reverse complement.
CTATACAAAAGTCAAAGTTTATCAAAAATAAGAAAAACGAGAATAGACAAGTCAAGTTCTAAATCCTACGGATAACATTGGGAAGGCCTCCCAAGTGCGCCATGGTTTAACGTCTCCGGCTAGACGTAGTGTGCTCTATCCTTCGAAGCACACTGATTTCGGGACCTTACCAAGCGTCCCATGAACTTTAGCCTCAAGCAATGCTCCAAGATGTTGGACATCCTTGAATCCTAAACCAAATAAAGGAAGAACAAGGTGTATAATCGGAAGGTTTTTGGCATCAAACACCCCCCTTGATTCCTCAAAGGTAGTGTGAGCTTCCCCTATTTTCTCATTCTCTCTTCCACCCCTAAAGATCTTTTCATTTTTAGCATAGGTTTGGTACAATATCTCCTTACTCAAATTTTCAATTTCACATTCAGTTACGTTACCCTCCTCAATTCTCTCGATTAGATCAAACGTGAAGATCCCTTCATTTTCCACCATCTCTTCCTCACATTCTCTCCTCTCATTTCCCCACTCTATTTGGCTAAAAGAATCACCATTATCCTTATATGAACAGAACGAAGTAATATCCACTTCACTTATCAACTCATTTCTTCTCAAGTCATAGGATTCATTTTCCAAAAATTTAAAACAATCATATTCGTCTTTAAACAAAGGAGAATCCTTATGATTATCAATCAATATATCACGATTTACTATAGAATCATCCTCCCGAAAATTAAAGTAGTCATAGTCATAAGTAGTAGAAATATCAACACGAAGGGAGTCATCTTTACAAGGAACATAGTTATCTTTATCAAGATTTTCACACTCATTAATAAAATTGTCAACAAAGCCTACGGAATCATACTCCCGAAAATAAAAACAATTAGTATCACAGGCATATAGATCTTTGTTGTTTTCCGAAAAGGAGTCATCCATACGAGTGCCAAAAGTGTTTTGAACATGAGCACAAGGATTTCCAAGAATATTAACGCAGGAAAGATTAGGAATGTTACCACATGTCGGCTCTTCATCTTCCCACACTACTTCGATGTCCTCATCCTCACTCTCCATCTCTACCTCACATCTTTCCAGTCTGGAAATCCTATGTTCCCTCCAACAGATTCTTTTATCCTAGAAGAATATCATAGGAGGAATAAACCCAAACATAAATTATCACAACCTCATCCACCACAGCCATCCTTGCCATTACCTACGTCCCAAGTCCAATCAGATTCCCAAGCAAGATTTTTCTCTACTTGGAAGGTCAGAAATCCGGCTCATCCTTTGCATAACCAAGTTTTTAGACCCTTCACCATCTCAGAACAAACTACAACTCCATCCCAACCAATTGCACCCAAATGATCTTTACCCCCCACCAAACACAACCCAAATGATGTTGCATGAGACAATTACAGATAAGGATCTTTTTGATTCTGTTATCAAAGGTCCAGACCTACCTGACAAAGATCAACCAGTTATGGAAGCTTATACTGCTGGAGAGATATAGGAAGAATCTAGCTATGGATCTAACTGCCAATCTGAAGCAACTTAGTCAGAATCAGAAGGATATACAGAACCAGAAGAGGAAGAGTCCTTTTCTATTTCTGATCGGGATTCGGAGAACCCTGCATTCATGGTAGATCCAGCAAAATCATCAACTGGTGGATACACGACCCAGCAACCAGCTGACAAACCAATGGGTCACACAGAAGAAGAATATTTTGGTGTCGAAAATGCTACAGAAATGGTTATCCACAAAGGAGTGAATTATCAATTCTTCACAATTGATGATCTACCACCAGAGAAATGGGGAGAAAAGTTTGCTGAATTCCATACATGGATGACTACTAGAAACCTAGTAGAAAGAGATACCTTCAAGATCTTAATGGAGTTCACAGCGAAATTCACAGGAATCCTTAAAGATTGGTGGTCTAAAGCAGATGGTGCATTCAAGATAATGTTCTTAGGACTCCCACTCCAAGAGGACATAGCAATGATTTACTTCATATTTCTTGGCAAACATGAAGATGAAGTAGAACAAAAAAGAACGAAGTTTTTCAGAATGAAGTGCCTATCTTACAAGAAGGAGCACTTGGAGGAGCACTTCAAAAGGATGACAAAAGTTTTCTATTTTCTGGGATTTGACAACAATCTCAAGCAAGCTTTTGTTTCATCCTTACCACCCATGTTAGCAGACGGTACAGATCAGCTCATCAAAAAGAATCATGAATCTATAACACACCTCTCAACTGGGCAGATCAGGCAAGCGATATTTGAAAGCCTTGAAAACATTTATCAGATCCACAATAAGTTTCAGACTTTGAAGAGGCATGAGTCTGTTCTTACCAAAGCATGCTAAAAGCCAAATCTCATTATAGGATCTTCCTGTAATGGTGTGTGTGGTGATAAACCCAGACCAAGAAGGAGAAATTTCAATCGTGTCAGAAGAAATCCTCAAAACACCAAAAGAATCGGATTGAAGCCAAGAAAGAGATACTTCAGGAAATCTCATAATCAGAAGGCACAACCAAAAAAGAGAGGAAATAAGGCATCTAATAAATGCTTTATTTGTGGAAAGCCTGGACACTACACTAAAGATTGCAAAGAGAAGCAGGCGGCTAAAATGATATCGGAAATCATGTCCCTTATTGATGACGATATCACTGAAGAAGATATTGATGGATATCTTAGCCCAGAAGACAAACCCTCAGCAGAAACAATCTTTTCCATAAAAGATGAAATTCCATAGGAAGATTTTATTTCATACAATTTTGGGATAAAAGAAGAAGAAGAGTTCAAAGCACCCCATGTGAAAGTCCAAATCAGACACCAGACAAAAAAGCCGTTCGATGCCATAGCCCTTGTTGATACTGGAGCTCAATTCTCAATGATGAACCCAAAGTTACTACCTGAAGAAGCATGGAGACTGTCCCAGAAACGTCTTACATCAGCATCCGGAGATGACTTTGATGCTGGATTTGAGACTAAGGAGCCATTAGAGATTAGCATACTACCGAACTGCAAAATCCAAATCCATGTTCATGGATGCGGCCTTCCAAGAAGAGATTTGCTGTTAGGATTTGATGCTTTTAAGATGATGAACGTGTTGGTTCAATCACAAGGAATCAGCAAATGTAACACCCCAATTTCTGCTCCGACAACTATTACAATATGCGTAATATAACGCTGCGGAAGCTTACATCTTACAGCAGTAAACTGGGTGCTACCGCCACACTTAGAGTGAAGCCTATCACCTCTTTGATAAAACTTCCACTATAAGTGCACAGGCTAAAAGAAACACACTCAACATCAACACCCCAAACATCAAAATATAATATTTTAGGCATATATATTAATATCAAAAGGTATTTATAAGAATTTGCCCGACGGCTGTTATTTCAAAACTTCGGGTCCTCCACTGCCCTAACAGACTAGAGCCAGCCAAAACTAAGGCTACCAAAAGATATATATACACAAAAAGAGAAAACCATCCAAAAACTTCCCAACTCTGGCCCTCTAATCCAAACTTCGGTACACCGGTGTGGTGTACGTGCCCCAAACGAGGTGCCACTCTCCCTCGAACCACATGATGTGATCGAGGAAGCGACACTCGACTAACATCATTGACCACTCGTCACGAAAATCTCGTGGGTCGGAGTCCCACGGACACGGGTAGCGGACAATGAACTCGATAGGGTCAGAACCGGGAATAAGCTCTATGGGGTAGTACCCATACTGAGCATTTAACTCATCTACTAAGTCCAAAAAGGAATAAGGATTGACTGGGCTGACTGGGGTTGCTGGAGTATAGTCAGGGGACGCTGGAGTATAGTCTGGAGAGCTTTGAGAATCGGGTGGAGAATAGGGGTCTCTGTCCGGCGTGTCATGCAAAGTCTGACCAACAAAAGTAGGTCCCGGGCAAACATGATCAGGAGTGTTTGCCGGGCTACAGGATCCTTCACTGGATGACATCTGAAATGACGTACACGGTGAAGTGTAATTAGCACGACGGCTAAGTAAGGTAATCCATTTGTCACTTCCATCAGGTAAAAGTTTTGACAAATAATTCATAAAGGTAAATACACATTACCAAATATGGTGTCCATGCCTTTCATTACTGCAATCAACAATTAATGCCATATAATCACAAGCATATAATGAGTATATAAGTCACAACACATTTCCTTATCAAACTTCCTAGTTCATCAAACTAGGTTGCCTTTGATTTCTTTTCATACAGGATAGGTTTTCAGAACTATCCCTGTCTATCACACATGTCAATGCCACAATTATGACTTCTAGTTGTCTTCAATTATGAAAACGTTACTTAGTTTCTGACTAGAAGCAAGAGACCTTATTGAGGATACAAGTTTCTTTGACTAGACCGAAATCGGATCTGGACATGGGGATTACGGTCCTGCCCCAAGTCTCGTTCGTGATCCCTTGGACGAAGGTTCATCATTATGGTCCCTAGTTTGGCCCCACCTAGGTCCATAAAGCTGATACCAACCCGAAATGACATGAGTATCTATACTTAAGTGTGCACACCCCCACGGCCTACGCCTGACTGAGTGATATAGAAAACTCCCCTGCGCCTGACTGAGTGACGCAGAGCCTCCCTACGCCTGACGAAGTGACGTAGAGACTTGGCGAATAGACTTCGCTTTACGTATGAATAAAACCTGCGCCTGACTGAGTGACGCAGAAACTCCCTACGCCTGACGAAGTGACGTAGAGGCTTGGCGTATACTGCCGTACATATATTGAAGAAGACCATCGGTACTATAGCCCGAGGTAATATAAATGACAAGGTCCTCTTTAACTTCTTGAAACTAAGGTTTTAAAAACATTTCCCCTCCTTTCTCATCTTCTTTTGGACATTTTCCACAAAATCAAGTCCCTATTTTGAAAACAATTACCATTCTCAACTTGGTTCACAAGTCTCGTCTCTCAAAACATCTTTCTCAAAACATTTTCCATCATCACACTACACATTTGTATATATGCATACCACATAAGCCTAACACTTTCCACATATTTATGCATATTCACTTAAGGTACACATACCAAATATATACATATTACAACACTCCATTTAAATATACATACATACTCATATATGTACATATATTATAATACACACATTACACGTATATATATATATATACCACATATATATATACTTAATACTCATACCATATATAATATGTATATATTACATATATACACATATGTAGGTTATGCTACACATCCAATATATATAAATATGTAATACTATTTTCATATATATAAATATATCACACACATACATATACAGTATATATATACCACACGCACACATCATATATATATTACACACACTCACAATTATCATTAACACATCAATAATCATACTAAGCGTAATTCAGAAAATTTCAGCTTGGCGCAGTCCGAAAGATTGAGCCGGTAAAAATAGTTCCCGAACTCTTTTTCACTTGAAATTTTTATGGTAGAACCCCAACTTATAGTACTTGATGTCCATAAAAAGTTTTGGTCATTTTGACCACCTGTCCGGAATTTGTCTCTCCCTGGACAGTTTGGGGAAAAATTCCGAAAACCATACTTCACTACTCCGATCATTATGAACTTTTATATGCGGGTTCTACACTTATAGAATACATGTCTAAAAAAAAAT
>NC_044920.1:10471482-10501896 GCF_003576645.1 Ipomoea triloba | reverse complement strand
GGCTGTCCGGAATTCTGTCTCTCCCTGGACCAGTTTTGGGAAAAAATTCCGAAAACCATACTTCCACTACTCCGATCATTATGAACTTTTATATGCGGTTCTACACTTATAGAAATACATGTCTAAAAAAATAGGATTAAAATACCTTACAATATTTCCCAATAATCTCGGAAGTCTGGAAGTTACTCCAGATCTACCCTGATTTCCTTTCACTGTTCTCACAAGTATAAGCTCATATGAACATAAATATAATATACATGCATATCCAAGCTATGAACATGTATAAAAAATATTCCAAAGCTCAAAAAACACCATATTTCCAACAAAGAATCAATTATCCAAATTCAAGTGACTAATTCCAACTTAAGGGAATTCCTTACCTTGTAAAGGATTTCTAACACCTTAGGAAGCAATTTTGGATCCTTTCCCCAATTTTCACCTTAAAACCTAGGTTCAAAATCAACACCATAACATCATGTATCAAGAAATTAAACATAGATTCATAACCTAGGAAGGATTACAAAGCTTTCTACCGAATAATATCGAAAACTTACCGAATAAATTGGAAGTTTAGAAGGATTTGGCTATGGAACTTTGGAAGAAAAAATGGTGGAAGATGATCACACCTCTCTCTCTCTCTTTTTGGCATTTGGGGAAGAAAAGGGAAAAAAAATTCCTTTTATATTTAATCCCAACTTATGGGATAAGCTTTAGGAAAAAAAATAATAAAATAATAAAATATCTCCACAACATATCAGTTGTGGTCCAAACAGATAAAGTTTCGGTGGAAAATAATCCAGAAAGAATAATTTTCGAAACCACAAATTTATTCCAGTCAAAAGCTCCAAAATGGGCTAGGTTCGGTACACTGCGGAAATTTCGCGGTGTACGATCAGAAATAAATTTCGACCCTTATAGCTCATCCAATTTCAACTTAACTAAGCAGGAAGTTCATACTTAGTCATAACATGCCTAATCATCAATTTCTAAGGAAATCCGAGCTGAAAATTCGTCCTCGAAAATTTTACGGTTCGTGACCGGCACGAACGATCGCAGCTTAATGACAACTATACCTCCGTATAAAAATTCCCTTGACATATCGGGAGATCATCTTATGAATGTCATAGCCTAAAGATATATTTTCCGACCCTTAGACTTATCGGAAAGACGAGGGGTTACAGCAAAGGCCCTTATTTCAAGCCCTACGAAGAAGAATGCAGAATGTGGCAACTCAATTTCATGGATACCATCACTCAGATCAAACAACAATTAGTAGAGCAATTATGCGCAAACTCCCATGATGAATTCATGAAGAAACACAGTAAACCCCTCTGGACCAGAGAAAATTTCTTTATCGAACTACCATTCAAAGAAGGAAAGGTCATCAATCCCACCAAAGCCAGCCACTCAGGAATGAACCCACAACATCTCAAAATGGCAGTTCAAGAATGCAAGGAGCTGCAAAAATTAGGATTAATCACAGAATCCAAATCCTCATTGGCATGTGAAGCATTCTATGTGAACAAGCGAGCAGAACAAGCAAGTGGAAAGTTGCGGCTTGTGATCAATTATCAACCCTTGAATCAATGTCTCAAAGATGTCAAGTTTCCATTACTAAGGAGATCTATGATGTTCTCATATCTCCCAGGAGCCCAATGGTTTTCGAAGTTCGATCTCAAAGCAGGATTTTGGCAGATAGGAATCAGGCCATAAGAAAGATACAAAATAACTTTTTGTATCCCAGGATATCATCTTGAATGGAAGGTAATGCCATTTGGTCTCAAAACTGCGCCCAGTGAATTCAAAAAGGCGATGACCAAGATCGTTGAGCCAATCCTTGACAGAGCTTTAATCTACATTGATGATATCTTACTATTCAGTAAGACCATGGAGGAACACATCCAGCTGATCAAACAATTCATCGAGATATGCCAAGAATTTGGAATCATGTTATCTGAAAAGAAGATGATTCTAGCTCAGCAGAAGATCCAATTTTTAGGAATGGACACAGACCAAGGAAGATTTCAACCAGGAAAACACATTGCTCAAGAGTTACTCAAATTTCCTGATGAAAACCTCACGAAGCAGCAGGTTCAACAATTTCTTGGTAAAATTAATTATATCCGAGATTTTGTTCCCAACATAGCCCCTCATGTGAGCACTCTCACCAAAATGTTGAAGAAGTCACCACCCAAATGGAGCACAGAGCAAACCAAAGCAATACAATGGATGGAAGAGCACACCAAGGAATTACCGCCACTACACATCCCAGCAGGAGAAGGACTCAGAATCCTACAAACAGACGCCAGTGATTACTATTGGGGAGCAATACTCTTACAAGAAGTCAATGGAAAAAGGCTTGTTTGTGGTACTCCAGCGGCAGATTCAAAGATTCAGAACTTCATTACCACTCCACCTACAAAGAGATTTAGCCGTGAAAAATGGAATTAAGAAACTTCATTACCACTCCACCTATAAATTTCTCATTGAATTAGATATGTCAGCCTTTCCAAAAATGTTGCAGTTCAAAAGAAAGGAGATCCCTCAAGCTCAAGCTTTAAGATGGCAACAATGGTTTTTCAGATACAACTATGATGTTCGCCATATTCCAGGAAAGAAAAATGTGGTTGCAGACCTCTTATCTAGACCACAGCAAGTTCCTCAACTCCAGTTCCAGTCCAAGCTCAATGAAGTCTATATGCCAGAGCACCTCATGAAATGCAGATTTTCCACCAGACATTGATGTCAACCAGTTCCCATGGAGCCATGAATACCTTGAAGAAAGTAGAACAGATTGGGACGTCAGGCTATTCAGATACCATGGAGGTCACATGCTACAACCATACGGTATTCATCCTAAATATCCGTTTGCTTAAATCTTTATTGCTCAGGTTCAAGATTGGCCAGAAGAGTTAAATTGGATATTTTGGTACTTATGCCATGAGTATCATATTTTAATGGAATTCCATAGGCGTAGTTTAAGAAAAGAGTTAGATTTTTCTGTTGAGAAAAATTTGATAAAATTCTTAACCTGGTTCTACCCATTAAAATACTGGAAGAAGTTATGCCAAGAAGGCCCAGAATTCTTCACAGTCTATCTACATCGAGAAGTCACAGCATGGGTATCCAGATTCTTAGAACGACATGCAGAACCATTCATGAAGAATTATGAGCAGCATAGAGAATCTATTATGGTTCGAGAAGAAGATTATCCAGAACTACAAAGGTACATCTTTGCCCAAAACAAAGTCATTCCAAAAGAAATTTGGCCCAGAGAAGGAATTCAACCAGATGTCAGACAAGATGATGAGATCTACTATGAGAGAATCGAGTCAGCAAGCAATCAATACAACTATGAGCTAAGCCAAGTCCAGAAAGAAGATATCTGGTCACAAGACCCTTGGAATTTTGATGATATAGATTCTGTTCTTGAAGAAGTTGAGAAGATTGAAAGAGCTTGTGCCCATAAATCCCAAAAGAAGATACCAGAGCATAAGAGCCAATGGAGCAAAGATGTTTAGAGAACAAAAAGGAAGCAATCTGGAATGGATCGACAGGAATGGGTTAACTACATGGGTTACCCCAGCTACTCCAACTACTCCACAGAAAGTGACACAGCATCTGATGAAGATTCTGCAATGGATCTTCAATTTCATGGAGAATGAATGATCATGAAGACAAAGCAACCAGATTGGGACCCACAAAACTGCAAAGGAAGGAGATTTATGAGCGAAGGATAAGATTTGATCTTATCTCCCCAGCAAAGCAAATCTGATCTACAGCAGAGAAATCTTATCTTTGAAGATAAGATTCCCGTCCTGACAGGGTCATGTCAGCGTTATCTTATCTTATCAGTTTGGCGTGCATTACTTGACAGCTTTATTAAAGTATCTTTACTTTATGTCAATGAGGCCATCACACTTTGTCGGCCACATGTATTATAATAATTGTAAACAACTGTATTCCTATTCCAAGAACCATCCTTCATCCCTATAAAAGGAGTTCAGTGTGTTTTGTAAGATATCGCAGTTTGAAATATAAAATTCCACAGTTTGTAAAATCATGAATTTCTAAGTTTTCAGTTGTTGGAGGTTTTTGAATATATTTATGGTTTTGTTCCTGCTATCGAGTCTCAGATAATCTCTACTGGTAGGGAAGCTAGGTTTCATAAAGTGGTTCAATAGTCTTATTGTTATGCCCAGGGGAGGCTTTTAGTTTTCTGTCACCTTATCTTGACCCTAGTTCCTTACTAGTTTGAGTAACTCCCCCGATTTGGTATCAGAGCCGGAGTATAACAATCTACTTTCTCTTCAACACTCACCTTTTTGCTAACATTGTGTTCATTTTCAACCTCTTGTATAATCCTTGGATGGGCTTCCAAAATTGGGAGATTATCTTCAAGTGGGTAATCTACCCGTGATGAACTTGTCCTCATGAACTCCTCCATCATTGATAGCGTTTTAGTCTCAGTTTCTTCCAATGGAAGTCCTTCTTTCCGGAGGGTAGCGAGATAATCTTTTAATTCGCTCTTGATTTCAGCTCTTAAATTGGTCGTATCCTCCTTGGCCGTCCTTGTGAATGCTTCTATTTTGTCTTTAAGAATCTCAATCTCGTCTTTGGCTGGTGGGATATAATCACAAGGATTAGTATGGGTAAGATATGGGGAAGAGGGTGGTGTTTCAAAGAAATGTATAGTATTGTTTCCTTTACGAAATTGGGATGGAGGTGGGTAATGGGTGTTTAGGTGGGCATTGGGGAATGAATTTAGCTCGTGAGTATAGCTTGGGTCAATTGTTCTCATCATTTGTACAAGCTTACTCTCAATATTTTGGGATATATCTTTAGAGCTTAACGAGTCCTCTTCTTGATATGGTGGAATTGGGTGTGCATATAATGGTGGGTGATGGCTATTTATATAAGATGGATAAAAATTTTGAGGTGGTAAGTAGTGGTGTGGAAATGGGTAAGGATTTGGAGGTAGGTAGTGATAGATTGGTGGAGGGTAAGCATATGTAGGATGGGGGTAATAGGGATATGGTTGGGGTGGAGTGTAGTTCAATGGATTTCCTTCATGGTGTGGGTAACCATGGGGATGCATATAAGCCCTCATTGGCAAGCTTTTACGTGATTTTCAACAAAAATTTCTTGCACAAACCTTAGCCAACAACAAATTTTTGCAACTAAAAGTAGTTGCAAGTGAGCAACAAGATATTCAAGATATTTAAGCTCACTTCTTCAATCAAGTAATGAAAATGAGAAAACAAATTGAACAAGAGAAAAAACAATTCAAGAACTCTTAAAAATCAACTTCAAAAATGTCAACACAATTCAAAAACCGTTTGTCATCCCCGACAACAGCGCCATTTTTTGACGATGATGTAGTTTATGGGGTGAGGTGTGATGAGTGGTAAGGAAGTGGTAAAACGAAGAGTCAAGACTCCCCGAGTGTCGTGTCTCTGAATGATGACAAATTGGAGCGAATTAGTGTAGACATTTATGAGGGGAATGGATAAGAGTAGGAAGAATTACTAATGGTCATTTAGATGATATGTTGGGGGTTTTGAGAACAAGATTAAACTAAACAATATAAAGGGAAAGAGGGGTGCATGCCACAGCTAGCCAAGCGATTGATTATCATATGGGAATTTGAAAATGAGTTTCGCGATTGAACTAGGGAGTTACGGTATTTGTATCGAGTTGCGTCACACTCAGACTCTCAATCCTCATTCGGTTGAGGCATTTCATCGAACACCTTTCCTACCTCTCCTCCCAGACCTTGTCCTTTCGGACTAAGGGTAGGGATGTAGATGAGTTGGGCTCATGAGAGGCCGCTATCGCGCACATTCTCACTTCCACTTAGTTCACTAACTATTTCGGCCGAAATAGAAGCAAAGCGTGAAGAACATCACCCACACAAGACTACAATCCTACTCCACATCTCCATAAATATAGGATATCAACAATATTGGTTCAAAAATTTTCAATTTGGTGTAAATTGTATTTCCAAGGCATATTTCAAACATTCATTCGGCACAAGATTAGGAGCTCTCCTGGATAGTGTCGACGATAACACGCTCTCTAATTCCTATACCCTAACACTCGATCAATCAACTGATTCAAGTAATACGCAGTACCCATCCTTTCCACACTTAAAAGATAACATCGTCCTCGATTTTGCCATGAGGATTAGTGGAAAAGAAGTAGGGTCCCAAAGGTGTCTCACACAAGCCCCTTTCCACACTTAAAAGCGTTTCCCGGGCTAGAATAATTCTACTAATAAAATTACACCTGATATGAACAAAATCATGCAACTCATCATTTGTGAATCCAGATAAAGCAATGTATAACTATTTTCAATCAAAAATCAAACGGGACATTGAATTTGAAGGAGTGATGAAAAGTATACTTACAAAGCATATCCCTGTCAATAATCATATACGCTCTTTGCTGCCCTTCAAGAAGTTTGTTAAATCAAAGGTGGGAAATGAATAAGGAAATTAGAATTTACCTTTTAGCTTCTTCTGGGTGTAAGCTATTTGGTGGTCTCTTCTTCTTCTTATGCTTGGGGTGCCTCCCAAGAGCTCCACATTTAACGTCTTTTGCTAGACGAAACGTGCAGTTCATAAAGCAACATTCAAAAACAAATATAAACAAAAATAAAGATAAAATGATTGTCCACAATCATAGTTTGTCAAAGCAACACTCCTCAAAATCATTTGAACAAAATTCCGCCAAATATCCTCACATCTTCTTTTTGGATGTGGCAACCTCCTTTGCTAGTTCTTCAAGTCTTTGCATCCGCTCCAGGTGCAGCTGGTATTGGAATATCTAAAGAGATTTCCAATCTGTGACTGTTATAAACCGGCTTGGAATTTCAAAGCTTGTAGACTGAGAATTTTGTGCCTCGATGGGTGGTGAAGACGATGGTGGTGCAAATCGGGGAGTCTCTAAAAGCAGTGGAGAATTAGGACCAAAGGTGAGAGAAAACTAAAAGCCTCTCCGGGGCATGACAACAAGACTCTCGAACCACTTCCTAACTTCTCTACATCCGCTCCAGGTGCAGCTGGAGAGATAAGATCAAATCTTATCCTTCACTCATGAATCTCTTTCCTTTCCAGTTTTGTGGGTTCCAATCTGGTTGCTTTGTCTTCATGACCATCCATTCTCCATGAAATTGAAGATCCATTACGGAGTCTTCGTCTGATGCTGTGTCGCTTTCTGTGGAGTAGCCAGAGTAGCTGGGGTAACCCATGTAGTTAACCCATTCTTGCCTATCCATACCAGATTGCCTTCTCTTCGTTCTCCAAACATCTTTGTTCCACTGGCTCTTGTGTTCTGGCCTTTTCTTTTGAGACTTTTGAGCATAAGCTTTCTCAATCCTTTCAACTTCTTCAAGCACTGAATCTATATCATCAAAGTTCCAAGGGTCTTGTGACCAGATATCTTCCTTCTGGGTCTGGTTTAGCTCATAGTAGTACTGGTTTTTTGCTGACTTGATCCTTTCATGGTAAATCTCATCATCTTGTCTCACATCTGGCTGAATCCCTTGAGCCAAATCGGGGACTCTCTAAAAGCAGTGGAGAATTAGGACCAAAGGTGAGAGAAAACTAAAAGCCTCTCCGGGGCATGACAACAAGACTCTCGAACCACTTCCTAACTTCTCTACATGTTAGAGATTACTTGAGACTTAGCAGGAACATAACCATAAATCTATTCAAAACCTTCAACTGAAAAACTTAGGAACTCATGATATTTTGCAAACTGGGAAATTTTATATTTCAAACTGCGATATATTACAAAGCAAACTGAACCTCCTTTTATAGGGATCAAGGATGGTTCTCGAAATACAATACAGCTGTTTACAATTATTACAATACATGTGGCCGACAAAGTGTGATGGCCTTCTTGACATAAAGTAAAGCTACCTTTTAATAAAGTTGTCTAATAATTCATACAACACGCCAAACTGATAAGATAACGCTGACATGACCCTGTCAGGACGGGGATCTTATCTTTGAAGATAAGATTTTTGTTGCAGATGAGATTTGCTTTGCTGGGGCTTTGCTGGAGAGATATGATCAAATCTTATCCTTCACTCATGAATCTCTTTCCTTTCCAGTTTTGTGGGTTCCAATCTGGTTGCTTTGTCTTCATGACCATCCATTCTCCATGAAATTGAAGATCCATTACGGAGTCTTCGTCTGATGCTGTGTCGCTTTCTGTGGAGTAGCCAGAGTAGCTGGGGTAACCCATGTAGTTAACCCATTCTTGCCTATCCATACCAGATTGCCTTCTCTTCGTTCTCCAAACATCTTTGTTCCACTGGCTCTTGTGTTCTGGAATGATTATAGGGGTGAATACAATTCTGGAGGGGATAGAGAAAGGAATGACATTGGTGAGGACGAAGGTCGGATGTCATTAGCGTGTCAAAATGATCTCCGGCCATCTCCTCATCCTCCCTTGTTCGCTATAGATATCTCAAGTTTAATCTTGAAACGTCTCCCAAAGATAGAGGAACAATTTGTGCCCCCTGCACTCGGTATTTGAACCAGTTGATTTTCATTTGGTGTCCTAGGGCAATGCACAGTCTCGTCACTAGTGGTTCTATGAAGATAGTCCTTGCCGATTCTTGCTGCTGAGCGAGAAGCCAATTCTACAAATGATGCTCATGTTTACTGAGCTCCCGGTGTCCATGCTCCATAGCATAAACAAGTTTGCTTTAGAGACACGGTCATATGTTGCCGGCCTTCCGCTCCAAGAGTGTGCAATAATCTACCACAACACTTTCAAATCTTCCCTTACGATCAGAGATACTCTAACTCTTGACCCGACCCAATCAATTCCTGGTCTGGCAATCATGGCCCAGTATTTTCTAGGGATGTCCCTGTCACCAAAGTCATATTTAAACCTTCGGTACCAATGTTTGGCTTGGTCTTCTTCCTCATAAAATCCCAGTAGGACTCCTAGTGTGTTAGCCGAGATGTTGTCACTCCTGTGACTTGCAGGCTTGCTACGAATTCGTGGACTAACGGTGCGAACGTGTCTTGCCTCCAGCTTAACAAGTTATTCCAGTATGGTTCATGGATTAACCTCTCAAGTCCATACTTGCATTCGTACGATTCTAGAACAGATAGATCGAAATATTTCCATTGTGTAATCGGAAGTTGGAGGATTTGCCTATACCGGTCTCGCATCGAAGGTGTCATCAACAGTATTTGGTTTCCGGTTGGTACCTCAACATATCTCATTCCTTCAGGTATTCTGCTGGTTTCCCCCATTGGGGCCTTTCCTTTGTGGATTCTTTGAGCGTCTCTTTGTGCCATAGAGCTTTGGGATGACATGTTCCTATAAGATAAGTAAACACACACAATGCAAGGAAAACATTTCCCATTCTTAATACGAACTTCATTAATATGGCACACATTATAAAATCAAATATCCTCATAACAACAACTTGATATTTTCCATATGATGATCAATATACAACTTTTCATATTCTATGGGCAATTTCTATTCTAAAAAGTCAACATAAGAGTCAACTTCATATTCTTCCTCAAGAGTCAAGACTAGGTTGAGGTTGAAAAATGGAGTAAACATGAAAGCTCAAATTTCATCAAATAAAATGTTGGAAATGACAATGTAACATCTAAGGAGCAAGAAAGTTTCAAACTTTGCTACTTATGCTCTCTATTTCATCTTGAAATCCAACACAACAAGAAAATGCCCAAATCACATAAGGTTCAAAATCTAGGTACCAAGAAGTTGCAAGACATGAAATTTTCATCTCTTAATAAAAAATGTAAGCCTCACACACGTCTTAGAAGTGATTTCATAACCAAATATCTTTAGAAAAACTTCATGCAATAAAGACCCATAGAGATATGCTTTAAGGAGAATGAGCTCTAGCGTTTAAGCAAATAAAAGTAAGAGAAGATATGTTTTACCTTTTGGAATAGCTTTGGAAGATGAAGAAAGCTTAGAAACTTGCAAAGAAATGTCTTGGAGTGAAGTATTTTTACCTTGGAGGAAGTTTTTGCTCGTGGATGTGACGAAATGAGGTGGGGAAGGGTTTTAAACTACCTCGCGTGAAATTCCAGCGAAGCATCTGGTGCCCGTCCACGCCAGCGCCACGCGTGGTGGTGCGCGTGGACAGTTACTGGTTTTGGTCCACGCCATTGCCACGCGTGGTGGTAGGCGTGGATGGCTACTGGAAAACCCCCCACGCCTTCCACACGCGTGTTCTAGGCGTGGACGCGTTATGTGCGTTTTACCTTGGTTCCTTTCCCTTCTTTTGCTAATGGTGATGATTTGTTGATGGATTGTGGTCAATCTACGCCTCTCGGATGCATAATCTGCACTTGTTAGCTTAAACGAGGCTATATAAACAATATTAAAGCAATTAAAAGAAAAACAACTTAATAGTGTAAGTAAAAGATTTGATTAAATAAAAGATAACATTGGGATTGCCTCCCAAGTGCGCCATGGTTTAACGTCTCTGGCTAGACGTGGTGTGTACTATCCTTCGAAACACACCGATTTTGGGATCTTACCAAGCGTCCCATGAACCTTAGCTCCAACGTACGCCCGAAGATGGGGTATATCCTTGAATTCATGAATTAAGAAGAGGAAAACAAATCCTATTGATAAGTAAGCATTGGATGTTACCCCAAACCGTTTAACGATAGCTTGCCCTTTTTCTCTGTCCTTCTCATATATTCCATCTCCTAAAAAGTTATCGTTAAGAACATTCCAATGAATAAACGTTCCACCATATAGTCCATCTAAAGTGTATACGGCATCTCTAGAATGATCAAATTCATAAAACTCACTTTCACAAGAATAGTAAGACCGGTTATCCTCACTCCCTGAATCATTATCACAAAATCCAAAGGAATCACACTCCCAAGAGCAAAAAGAAACTTTATCACACTCATCAAGATTATCATTATAAATCATAAAGGAGTCATCCTCACAAATATCATAAGTATTCTCAATAAGAGTTGGAGCAAAGCTATTTGCAAGAATAGATGTGTAAGAAGGGTCCAGAATATTACCTTGCACGAGCTTTTCTTCTTCCCACACAAGCTCAATGTTATCATCGTCTTCACTCTCAATCTCTTCCCGTTGTTGTGTGTTCAACTCAAGAGTTGAAATTTCTTGAAGCACAGGGGTGTCGGTCTCTATTGATTCTTCCACACTCACCTCTTCGTAATTAATTCTTCTTTCCATCTCATCAACAATCCTTGGATCGGTTGCCATTGTTGGGGGGTCATCTTCGGATGGGTTGTTAACCCGTGGTAGCAGTTTCTTAATGAACTCCTCCGACATTGATAGCATCTTAGTCTCAATCTCATCTAGTGGAAGTCCTTCCTCTCGAAGAGTGACAAGATGTTTCTTCATTTCGCTTCTAATTTCATTCCTTAAGTTGATTGTGTCCTCCTTGGCCATTTGTATGAACATTTCTAGTTTGTCCTTCAAGATTTGAATTTCA
Source organism: Ipomoea triloba (assembly GCF_003576645.1). Classification (NCBI taxonomy): domain Eukaryota; kingdom Viridiplantae; phylum Streptophyta; class Magnoliopsida; order Solanales; family Convolvulaceae; genus Ipomoea; species Ipomoea triloba. The sequence goes on along the minus strand of NC_044920.1, from coordinate 10,490,405 downwards.
TCATTAACCGGCGGAAGGTACTCACAGGATGATATTTCATATGGCACAGGTTGGGTGAAATTTTGAATGAAATGTGGTGTTTCATAAAGATGTCTATCACTTTGTTCTTCATGAAATTGTGGTGGGGATGGATAGTAAGAATTGGAATACAAATTTTCCTCATGATTATAGTTGGATGGAGGGTTGTAACAAGGTGGAGGTTTAACATATATAGGAGCTACGGCCTTTAGCGCTGGTTCACAATTCGGGTCAATCTCCTTCATGACTTGAACAAGTCGGTTGTTAATACTCTCCGCTATAGAGCTCAATGATTCCTCTCCATCTTGAAATGTTGGTTTCTCAATTCTTTCATGATAAAGCATAGAGGAGGTAACACATGGATATGGTTCATAGTTAGGATAAGGTAGAGTATTTATAGTTAGGTATGAATTGGTGGTGGTGGATACATATAAGGATTTGGATAATAATAGGGGTGTTGTTCATAGGTCTGGGGTGGAATATTTCGTCGATATTGTCTTCCACGGTATGGGTAACCATGGGAATACGTGTAAGTACTCATTTGTAAGCTTCAATCGATTGATGATAGCAAATTTCCTGCGCAAAGATTAGCCAATAACAATTTCTTTACAACTAAAAGTAGTAGCAAGTGAGTAGTAAAATATGCAAAACAAAGCACACTCACTTTTCCAAACAAGTAACTTAAAATAAGAGAATAAAACAAATAAAAGAAAGCTATTCAAGAACTCTTAATATCCTACTTCCTAGATGTCAAAACGTAACTCAAAAACCGTTTTCCTTCCCCGGCAACGGCGCCAATTTGAAGGGTAGTTGTTTTGCGGTGAGGTAAATGTCAGGTATGGAAGTGGTAAAACAAAGAGACAAAACTCCCCGAGTGTCGTGTCTCTCAAGGAAGGTAGGTTATAGGGTTTTGAGGTTTTAAAAGGTGAGTTTAAGGAAAAGGTAAAATGGAGATTGCGCCTCGTGGCTAGTCTACGTGGTCTACTCTCTAATGGTTTTGCAAGCAAATGATTTGGATTCAACTAAGGAGTTCATGGCACTTCACCAAGTGGCGTCACACTTGGACTCCCACATCTTCATTCGGTTGGGGCATTTTATTAAACACCTTGTCTACCACTCCACCCGGACCTCTTCCTTTCGGATTAAGAGCGGGGATGTGAATGAGTAGGACTCGTGAGTGGCCGCTATCGCGCACACACTCACTTTCATAGGGTTTGCTACGTAATGTTGCCACACTTAGGCACAAAACATATCAAACATCATCCACACAAGTATTCAAATCCAAGAACATCAAGCTAACAATTTTAAAGCAATTTCTTCAAGATCTCAACCACATAGCTAGTTTCGGGGCCACCAATCCCCTATCTAATCTAAACAAACATTAAAATAAGGAAACAAGAAAAAGCAATAGAAGATTCAAAGAAAACAAAAACGAAATCAAAATAGATAGTGAAAAGAAGAGTTACCATCCATGGAGAATGGGTTCTATTACATTTTTGTCTTCAAACTTCTACCCTCTAGCTTGTTTCTTGAATCTATCTAAAAAGAATGGAGTTATCCCCCAAGAGGGGAGAAAACCTAAAGGAACTTCAGACCTAAACCTATTTTCTAGACTCCTCCTCCAACTTTCCGAAAAAGGGGTTTAAATAGGCAACTCGAAACCAAAAATCCCGAAATGGCCCCTATGGCCAGACCACGCCAGCACCACGCGTGGTTGGGGGCGTGGATAGCTACTAGAATAGATCCACACCACCCACACGCGTATTGGCTGTGTGGACAGTCCCTGCTTCGTGGCTTCTTTGCTTTCTACTTCTTTTGGCTTTGAATCCCTTTTCAATCTGTGGAAATAACTTCAAAACTTCTTCTAAAGTTGTGTTAGAGGTTTTTGATCACATCTGAGTTTAAAATGCACGAAATTGTTATAAACGGGTGGCAAAACTTCCTATTCTATCCTACTTTTGACCCTTATACTATTCTTGGTGTTTATCAAAGACTAAAATGGAGAAGTCTATATGATGGGATGAAGTCTTGGGCTATGAATCCTAAACCTAAACTGACTCATTGACCGAGTAGTAAAGTTTTTAGTCTGAGTGCTATGTAGCACAAGGACTTATGGAAGGATTATATGAGTTAAAGGATGAGGAAAGGAAGTGGAGATGATCATTGACAGAAGTATAAAAACCACGAAGACTAGGCCGAACTCTTCTTTTAACCGAAGTCTTGATATCAATAAAAGAAGCTTACACAAGGAGTTGTTTATCAGCTCGGGTACTCTCATAACCGAGGACTAGATAAGCCAAATCCTCAAAGTCAGTCAACATTGGATAAACCCAAGTCAATAGAAGGAAGGTTTGATGACCGTTGATCAAAAGAGAAAGTGGATGGGATCGTGTATTAACACGTGTCACATTCTGATTTGGTTCAAGAACGAAGCATGCGCTCCACTATCTCTTTGAACTGACGAACCGTCAGAATTGAAAGAACATGCATTTATGGTAAATAAGGAGTAATGAGTACTTTCTCTCTCCGCATTTAATGCCACTTTCACAATATGGGATGTTGTCATTTGTGGTATTGCCGGTCAAGGGTGTTTCTTACCTATTATACCCTTTTGATCAAGGGCATTAACGGTGTTTTGTCTTTTATACATAACTTATTACCCGAACCCGTTTAAGAAACCCAGCCCGCCTTTACCCATAATAAAGATAAACCGTTCCAAAACTCTTTCACTTTTACCCTCACAACCCTTACAACTACTCTAAACCTTTTTTCCTCCCAAAGTTTCCTTCCCAACCCAAAAAACCTTTAACACTCAAAAATGGCGATCGTAGAGGAAAACTCATATACTTCATCCGCTGAGACCCGTACGGTTCCAGAAACTGAAAAGCCTACAGAACCACCGAAGAAAGAGGTGTATTGACCACCTATCATAATCACTCGTCTATGCAATGATGTGAAAATCTTCAACTGGTTTTTACGACAGCTAGAAGGACAGGATAAAAAAGAGAGCTTAGTAAAAGCATGTAACACCCCAATTTTCCACTCTTATACTTTATTACAAGTCAGTAATCAGACGCTGCGGAAGCTTACATCTACTCAACAGAAAACTGGGTGCTACCGCTACACCTAGAGTGAATTCTATCACCTCTTTGACGAACTCCACTCCAAGTGCTAAGGCTAAACTTACAACACCAACATACTACAACAACATCATAGTAGACCTCAACCTGCACTTCTCTTCTATTCTGAGCTCATCGGCTACAGAGGTACTCACTAAACTACATCTGATAAAAACAATACACATTGAAGTGTAGTTAGCGCGACGGCTAAGTAAGGATATCCACGGGTTATTCAAAACTAAATAAAGGTTTTGTAAAAAAAATTGTTACATCAAAACCCTATCCTTACTCATCAGCCGAGGTTCTACCTGCAACAGTTACACATAGCAACGTGCACACATAATAGGCAACAATTTCAATATCAATCTTGAATCACTTTCCCTCTAGATGAGGTCATACAATAATCATTTACTTACTCAAAGCATATATTGCTAAACATTTAAGCATATAAGCAAGTAATGGAAAAACACAAATTCCACTTTTTTGTTCTCAATCACTTTCTTTGAAAAACATTTCCCTCATAAGGAAATTCTCTTCACTTTTCACCTTTCAGAGAGATCACCCACAACCTTTGGGTACTTAAATACTTGTCACATCTTTCTTTCCCGTAGCTACGGCGTAACTACATTCATATTTCAAAATTCCACTTAGTCCTAGATAGAAAGTGTGAGGCCTTTGGAGTCCTTTCTCCACTTTTGACTGACCACTTGGATCGTTCAACTCGGGTTCAGTGGTCATCGCCCGGTCTAATACTGATCCCCTGGACTTATAGGAGCGTTAGAATGATTCCTAGCTAGACTCACTAGGTTCATAAGAACGACACCTACCCGAAAATAGAGTGACTATACTTAAGTGTGCACACCCCCGCAGGAGACCCTTTTCCTTCCGGGTGATATAGTACTCGGCGAATAGATTTCGCCCACAGTATGAACTGGTCATACAATAACATAACCACCATACGGGTGAGGCATTTTAAGCTCATCTTTATCCCGTAGGCTACAAGACAAGGTCCTTCACCACTTTTACTAGAACAAAGGTTTGAAAACATTTTCCTTCCTTTTCCCTTTCCTTGAGTCAAAAATCACTTTTTGGACATTTTCCACAAAATCAAGTCCTCCTTTGAAATCAATCACCATTCTTAACTTAGTTCAAAAGTCTTGTCTCTCAAAACATTTTGCTCAAAACATTTTCCATCGTCACACTACACATATGTATATATGCATTCAACATAACATTTTCCACATTTATGCATACTCACATAAAGTACACATACTATATATATATATATACATAATACTCATACCATATATAATATGTATATATTACTTATATACACATATATAGGTTATGTCACACATACAATATATATATAAATATAATATGCATTACTACCTACAAACATATATTTAACACACACACACTTACACAGGATATATATATATCATGCTACACACACACAATATATATATATACATAACACGGCACACACACACCCACGTACATAAAACATACAATGCTAGCCGTGAATGAACATATTACGTACATAAATATACAAACAATTACTACCACCAATTATATATATACACATACGCATACATAGATTCCACAATGTATAGATTCAGGTAAATCCAATTCTTATAGTAATTATATATATATATATATATCACACCACACACCCACACATACGTAATATATATATATATATCACACCACACACATAATATATATATATATATATATGTTTCACATCACACACACACATACACTATACACATATATATATATTACGTCACACACACATACACCATATATATATATTCACGACATATATATATATATTTATACATAAATACATAATTTCCCTATTGCACATAACTCATACGTTTCATGTACACCAATCAACAACAATTCATAAGCTAGCTATCAATTACCTAGTTTCAAATAACCTCAACCAAATAAAGGGATTCCTTACCTCAAGAAGGTTTACTAACACCGTAGGAACAACTCTTGGATCTTTTCCCCAAATTCACCTTAAATCCTATGATCAAAATCAACACCATAACACAATATTTTAAGAAACTAAGCTTAGATTCAAGCTCTAGGAAGGAATGCAAAGCTTTCTACCAAATAAAAATCGAAATCTTACCGAATAATCTTGAGAGTTGTGAAGAAATTTGGCTATGGAAGCAAGGTTTTAATGGTGGAGGAAGATGAAGAATCACACACTCTCTCACCCTTTCTCTCTTTTCGGCAATTTTGAAGGGAAATGGGGAAAAATAAATGGGAACAAAGCTTTTATATTTTCCCTTATGTGATAAGAATGAGGAGTCTTGAAGACTAAGTCACATTGGATCATCCCTTATAAGATAAGAATGAGGAAGATGTGGATAAAATTGTGACACTTGTCAAAGTCTTATGGTTCCTCAAGAAAAATATCTTCAATTGGACTGGTAAGGGTTAAAACAGATGAATTCTCGGTAGAAAATAATCTAAATCCAATAATTTTCGAAAGCACAAATTTATTCCAGTCTAGACCTCAAAATTGGGCTAGGTTCGGTACACCGCGAAATTTAGCGATGCTACGATCACAATAAATTTTCGCTGCTATGGACCAACTTAATTAAATAGGAAACTCAAGAATAATAATATAGTGCCTAATAATCCATTTCCTAGGACAAACGGGTCCGAACACAAGTTCCTAAAAATTTTACGGTTCGTGACCGGCACGCATGATCGCAGCTTATTGGAATTAGTGAGGGGTTACAAAGCAGGCTCCATACTTGATGTTGACGGATTATTGGGGAAAGTTATTGACAAGAAGTTTATAGAGAAAGTTATACAATGTCTCAAGGATGGAGACTTGTATGCATTTGTAACTTTTCCTCACAAGGCGTTTTATGTTGTTGATGTCGCACAGTTTTACATCAATGCTAGTTTACATGCAACAAATGGCATTGATGAGATCAGGTCAGTTGTTCATGGATCAAACGTGACCATAACTTATAGGGATATTCAAACTGCCTTTAATTTCCCGGTTCGGGAAGAAGGATATCAAAAGGATTATTCTGCAAAGGAATATGACAAGGTGAAGCTATGGAAGGACATTAAGGGATACAATAAGCCCTCAAAGGTTCCGTTCCCAATCAAGAAGAAGATGCTCAAGATGGATTTGGAGTTCACTATTGACATATTGAACAAAATCATCGAGAGCAAGCAATCCGGCATAGATGACATCTCCGAAGAGAAGTTGAAGATGCTATGTGCTTTAATGAAAAACTTGTGACACCCCTAAAATTTCACGCTGAGATAGGCATAATCTTAATATAAAAGCTAGCAATCTCAGAACTAACGACATAACAAAGCGGAAGCATACTAATACTCAAAAGGGTGTCATGCCACATATAGGCAAATCTGAACCTAGATGCATAGGCTAAGAATCCACAATACTATTCCATAAGGAAACAAAACTGAAATAGTCAATACATAAAACATAGTCTAAGGCACACAGGCCTAAAAAACATCTAAACAGGTCACTAGACTAAGCATAGGGCGAGGTAGATCTATCTCTAGCGCGCTCTCGGCTCAATCTACTCCATACCTGGAAAACAATTAGGAAATCATTAGCAAAGAAATGCTAAGTAATCAACCACTCACACTCGTGAGAAATACATAATATAGCATAGGTTGTAAATAGGTTTACACACACGTATATAATATACACACCAACGAAACTGTTCTTTATTTAAATCAGAGACTCAACATCAACAAGCTGAATGAATTACAAACCAAAGACTCTTCCAAATGAATCCAATATCAAGTAACGAATGCATAAGACAAAAATTCTATAACAAGATACCAACTAAGGCATAAGTGCAATAGAATAACCACAAATGAAACCAACCAAACACAATCTCACATCACTCTCTCAGAGTGACCCCAAACCACTAAAACAAAGGATAAGATCCGAACCACCACCACCAAACCACCATACCAAACCATCATACCAATGTCCCAATCACAGAGGCATACAATGCCCAATCACAAAGGCACGAAGCCCAATCACAGAAGCACGAGGTCCAATCACAGAGGCACGAAGCCCAATCACAGAGGCACGAAGCCCAAACAATTCCTCTCATAATACCAACCACAAGTAAAGCCATAATCCCACCAACCACTTCCCAAAGGATATCAAAGACTCAATAAGCCAAAGGATACCAAGTCCGTCAAGGGCGATTACCTAGAGTTAATATTAGACCAAGGAGACTAAATGAAGTTGTTGAACATGATGAGCTAGACTTGCCACAAGAGGAGGAACTACAAGAGGATTTGGGCAATTTCAAGCTTGAATTACCTAAATTCAATGGTAAAGGTGATCCCGGAGATTATATAGAATGGGAAGATGCTGTACAAAGTGTGTTTGATTGTAAAAGATATAGTGAACTAACAAAAGTTAGACTAGCTATCTCATCTTTTAAGGGTTTTGTAGTTACTTGGTGGAAACAACAGGAGCAAGAAAGGGAGTTTACTCATGACGCACCAGTTGCTACGTGGGATAGGCTAAGAACAATGCTTAGGCATACGTTCCGACCTGCTACATACTACTTTGAGCTTGAGAAACAACTACATGGGATCCATCAAGGTAATAAGACTATTGATGAATATTACAGGGAGATCCAGACTTTGAAGACTCGGGCTATGGTGCGTGAGAGTGAAGATAGAGCAATTGCTAGATTTTTGCAAGGGCTCAATCGTGACATCTATTGTGTAGTAAACATGCATCGTTACTACACCATGGATGATGCCTTGTATGCTGCTCGGCAAGTTGAGAAGACAAATAAGGAGATAAAGGCTTATAGATCTCAAGCTAGCGGTTCAAGGTGGACAACACAAAGATCAAATGCACCACCGAGGCGTGAGGATGTCCGACCAACCTGTGAACAGCCTAAGGAGGACAATAGGGATAGCGGAAAGGCAAAGGTGATTGAGGCTCCAAGACCCGCTCGGGATCGTGACCTTGTTTGTTGGAAATATCAAGGTCGTGGTCATATGGCTAGAGATTGTCTTAATAAGAGGAATATGAAAGTCTCCAAGCAAATGGAGGCTGTGGCAGCAACAATCCAGTATGAGTCTGAGGAGGAGGGAGATGAACAAATTAAGCTGTTTGAGCAAGATGTGCTATTGCCCCTTGATCCGACACGTGCTGCTGATGATGAACATGGTTCCAATAAGCATGCCTTTGTTGAAGGCAAGAAAGATCCGAATTAATCATCTCAAGGCAATCCGACTTAAATTAGCAATCAACTTGTCGGGAAGGAAAATAAATTTGAACAAGGCCTACTGGCAAGATTTTTTTTACATGTGGAGTATGGAGAAGGAAGCGGATGTCAACATTGTAGCCCATGTGAAGAAGTGGCTTGCCTCTCAAAATAAGACCAATGTTCAATCCGTTTTTATAGGACCGTTGGTAACGGAGTTATGCCTAGGATTAAGGCTTGATGCGGATCTTAAGGGTGAGAAAGTTGAAGCCGAGATGAAAGCGTTTACCGTCCAAGACTTCTTTGCTATGAACCTTAGGTTGGGAGGTGATGATGCCCCGCGATGTCAACATTGTAGCCCATGTGAAGAAGTGGCTTGCCTCTCAAAATAAGACCAATGTTCAATCCGTTTTTATAGGACCGTTGGTAACGGAGTTATGCCTAGGATTACCGCTGAGATAGGCATAATCTTAATATATAAAGCTAGCAATCTCAGAACTAACGACATAACAAAGCGGAAGCATACTAATACTCAAAAGGGTGTCATGCCACATATAGGCAAATCTGAACCTAGATGCATAGGCTAAGAATCCACAATACTATTCCATAAGAAACAAACTGAAATAGTCAATACATAAAAAGTCTAAGGCACACAGGCTAAAAAACATCTAAACAGGTCACTAGACTAAGCATAGGGCGAGGTAGATCTATCTCTAGCGCGCTCTCGCTCAATCTACTCCATACCTGGAAAACAATTAGGAAATCATTAGCAAAGAAATGCTAAGTAATCAACCACTCACACTCGTGGAGAAATACATAATAATAGCATAGGTTGTAAATAGGTTTACACACACGTATAATATACACACCAACGAAACTGTTCTTTATTTAAATCAGAGACTCAACATCACAAAGCTGAATGAATTACAAACCAAAAGACTCTTCCAAATGAATCCAATATCAAGTAACGAATGCATAAGACAAAAATTCTATAACAAGATACCAACTAAGGCATAAGTGCAATAGAATAACCACAATGAAACCAACCAAACACAATCTCACATCACTCTCTCAGAGTGACCCAAACCACTAAAACAAAGGATAAGATCCGAACACACCACCAAACACCATACCAAACCATCATACCAATGTCCCAATCACAGAGGCATACAATGCCCAATCACAAAGGCACGAAGCCCAATCACAGAAGCACGAGGTCCAATCACAGAGGCACGAAGCCAATCACAGAGGCACGAAGCCCAAACAATTCCTCTCATAATACCAACCACAATAAAGCCATAATCCCACCAACCACTTCCCAAAGGATATCAAAGTCAATAAGCCAAAGGATACCAAGTCGTCAAGGGCGATTACCTAGAGTTAATATTAGACCAAGGAGACTAAATGAAGTTGTTGAACATGATGAGCTAGACTTGCCACAAGAGGAGGAACTACAAGAGGATTTGGGCAATTTCAAGCTTGAATTACCTAAATTCAATGGTAAAGGTGATCCCGGAGATTATATAGAATGGGAAGATGCTGTACAAAGTGTGTTTGATTGTAAAGATATAGTGAACTAACAAAAGTTAGACTAGCTATCTCATCTTTTAAGGGTTTTGTAGTTACTTGGTGGAAACAACAGGAGCAAGAAGGGAGTTTACTCATGACGCACCAGTTGCTACGTGGGATAGCTAAGAACAATGCTTAGGCATACGTTCGACCTGCTAAAATACTACTTTGAGCTTGAGAAACAACTACATGGATCCATCAAGGTAATAAGACTATTGATGAATATTACAGGGAGATCCAGACTTTGAAGACTCGGGCTATGGTGCGTGAGAGTGAAGATAGAGCAATTGCTAGATTTTGCAAGGGCTCAATCGTGACATCTATTGTGTAGTAAACATGCATCGTTACTACACCATGGATGATGCCTTGTATGCTGCTCGGCAAGTTGAGAAGACAAATAAGGAGATAAAGGCTTATAGATCTCAGCTAGCGGTTCAAGGTGGACAACACAAAGATCAAATGCACCACCGAGGCGTGAGGATGTCCGACCAACCTGTGAACAGCCTAAGGAGGACAATAGGGATAGCGGAAAGGCAAAGGTGATTGAGGCTCCAAGACCCGCTCGGGATCGTGACCTTGTTTGTTGGAAATATCAAGGTCGTGGTCATATGGCTAGAGATTGTCTTAATAAGAGGAATATGAAAGTCTCCAAGCAAATGGAGGCTGTGGCAGCAACAATCCAGTATGAGTCTGAGGAGGAGGGAGATGAACAAATTAAGCTGTTTGAGCAAGATGTGCTATTGCCCCTTGATCCGACACGTGCTGCTGATGATGAACATGGTTCCAATAAGCATGCCTTTGTTGAAGGCAAGAAAGATCCGAATTAATCATCTCAAGGCAATCCGACTTAAATTAGCAATCAACTTGTCGGGAAGGAAAATAAATTTGAACAAGGCCTACTGGCAAGATTTTTTTTACATGTGGAGTATGGAGAAGGAAGCGGATGTCAACATTGTAGCCCATGTGAAGAAGTGGCTTGCCTCTCAAAATAAGACCAATGTTCAATCCGTTTTTATAGGACCGTTGGTAACGGAGTTATGCCTAGGATTAAGGCTTGATGCGGATCTTAAGGGTGAGAAAGTTGAAGCCGAGATGAAAGCGTTTACCGTCCAAGACTTCTTTGCTATGAACCTTAGGTTGGGAGGTGATGATGCCCGCTAATTGGTGATAGGAAGAAGAAGAGGAAGAAGATTATGAAGGAAATGAAGATGAACAACAACAAGGTGGAGAGGGTGTTCAACATGGTGGACCCGTGATGATGGTTAGTGAATCCACGAGAGCCTTTCATAAGCAAGTGCACCAATAACAAATGGCGTTTCTATAACCCATAGGCACTAGGCAAGATGAGAATTGCACGGATTAGATATGAAGGGAGCATACCACGAGAATGATTGAGGAGGCTTGATGCGGATCTTAAGGGTGAGAAAGTTGAAGCCGAGATGAAAGCGTTTATCGTCAAGGTGGAGAGGGTGTTCAACATGGTGGACCCGTGATGATGGTTAGTGAATCCACGAGAGCCTTTCATAAGCAAGTGCACCAATAACAAATGGCGTTTCTATAACCCATAGGCACTAGGCAAGATGAAGAATTGCACGGATTAGATATGAAGTGGAGCATACCACGAGAATGATTGAGGAGCTCCAAGCACAATTGGCTAACCAATTCCATCCACTATCATATGGAGGCCAATGAAGGAATCCACCACTCCAAAGCCAAAGAAAGGAAGATATTTGAAGAAAAAAAAATCAATGATTGAAAGATGTTTGTGTGAGATGTGTCCCACTAAAACATTAGGTTCCCTATGCGTGGGGTTAAGACATACATTTCCCTATTTTCCATGCAGTTTACCGCTTTTTTTAGGAAACGGGAAGAACCAAAGAGCAAGCCAAGAAAAGGAATTATGAGGAAGCAAGCACAAGCCGAACAAGGGCTAGAGCACAACCACCACCTCCACCACCACAAGTTGATCCTATGCAATAGGAACAAGGGTCCTCCGAGGCTTAACTCATGAACAATTGGCGCTTGTGGATGTGTATAAGTCAAAAAATTTAGTTGGAGAGAAATACTTTGAGCAAAGTTTTCGATTGGAGAGGGCCGACATATACTCCGGTTACCTATGAGTTTGTTGCTTCCTTGGACATAAAGAAAGAGCCAAACAATGCCAAGAAATCCATTTCTTATGTGCTTTTCGGGAATAGATATAATCACTCCGTTGATGAGCTAGCTTTGATACTTGGGTTACATACCCGTGATGAGATGAGCATGCCTTATTCGGAGGTACCATGTGGAGTTTGATTCCGATAGAGATGACGCGACATATTGGGGCCATATTACGAATGATGCGGAGTATAACACTTGCAATTTGAAGGCAAGAAAGATCTGAATGAATCATCTCAAGGCAATCCGACTTAATTTAGCAATCAACTTGTCGGGAAGGAAAACAAACTTGAACAAGGCCAACCGGCAAGATTTCTTTTACATGTGGAGTATGGAGAAGGAAGCGGATGTCAACATTGGAGCCCATGTGAAGAAGTGGCTTGCCTCTCAACATAAGCCCAATTTCCAATCCGTTTTTATAGGACCGTTGGTAACGGAGTTATGCCTAGGATTAAGGCTTGATGCGGATGTTAAGGGTGAGAAAGTTGAAGCGGAGATGAAAGCATTTACCGTCCAAGACTTCTTTGCTATGAACCTTAGGTTGGGAGGTGATAAGGAAGAGGAAGAAGAGGAAGAAAAGGAAGAAGATTATGAAGGAAATGAAGAGGAACAACAACAAGGTGGAGATGGCGTTCAACATGGTGGACCCGTGATGATGGATAGTGAATCTACGAGAACCTTTCATGAGCAATTGCAACAATAACAAATGGCGTTTCTATAAGCCATTGGCACTAGGCAAGATTAAGAATTGCACGGATTAGATATGCGGTGGAGCAAACCACGAGAATGATTGAGGAGCTCCAAGCACAATTGGCTAACCAATTCCGTCCATCATCATATGCAGGCCAATGAAGGAATCCACCACTCCAAAGCCAAAGAAAGGAAGAGATTTGAAGAAAAAAATCAATGATTGAAAGACGTTTGTGTGAGATGTGTCCCACTAAAACATTAGGTTCCCTATGCGTGGGGTTAAGAATTACATTTCCCTATTTTCCATGCAGTTTACCGCTTTTTTTAGGAAATGGGAAGAACCAAAGATCAAGCCAATAAAAGAAATTATAAGGAAGCAAGCACAAGCCGAACAAGGGCTAGAGAACAACCACCACCTCCACCGGGTCCTCCGAGGCTTAACTCATGAACAATTGGCGCTTGTGGATGTGTTTAAGTCAAAGAATTTAGTTGGAGAGAAATACTTTGATCCGACTGTGCTAAGGGAATTTCGTTGCGAAGACATGGTAAATCTGTTGCTAAGACACCCGCAATGGAGCAAAGTATTTGATTGGAGAGGGCCGACATATACTCCGGTTACCTATGAGTTTCTTGCTTCCTTGAACATAAAGAAAGAGCCAAACGATGCCAAGAAATCCATTTCTTATGTGCTTTTCGGGAAGAGATATAATCACTCCGTTGATGAGCTAGGTTTGATACTTGGGTTACATACCCGTGATGAGATGAGCATGCCTTACTTTCGGAAGTACCATGTGGAGTTTGATTCCGATAGAGATGACGCGACATATTGGGGCCATATTACGAATGATGCGGAGTATAACACTAGCAATTTGAAGGCAAGAAAGATCCGAATGAATCATTTCAAGGCAATCCGACTTAAATTAGCAATCAACTTGTCGGGAAGGAAAATAAATTTGAACAAGGCCTACCGGCAAGATTTTTTTTACATGTGGAGTATGGAAGCGGATGTCAACATTGTAGCCCATGTGAAGAAGTGGCTTGCCTCTCAAAATAAGACCAATGTTCAATCCGTTTTTATAGGACCGTTGGTAACGGAGTTATGCCTAGGATTAAGGCTTGATGCGGATCTTAAGGGTGAGAAAGTTGAAGCCGAGATGAAAGCGTTTACCGTCCAAGACTTCTTTGCTATGAACCTTAGGTTGGGAGGTGCCAAATCGGGGAGTCTCTAAAAGCAGTGGAGAATTAGGACCAAAGGTGAGAGAAAACTAAAAGCCTCTCCGGGGCATGACAACAAGACTCTCGAACCACTTCCTAACTTCTCTACATGTTAGAGATTACTTGAGACTTAGCAGGAACATAACCATAAATCTATTCAAAACCTTCAACTGAAAAACTTAGGAACTCATGATATTTTGCAAACTGAGAAATTTTATATTTCAAACTGCGATATGTTACAAAGCAAACTGAACCTCCTTTTATAGGGATCAAGGATGGTTCTCGAAATACAATACAGCTGTTTACAATTATTACAATACATGTGGCCGACAAAGTGTGATGGCCTTCTTGACATAAAGTAAAGCTACCTTTTAATAAAGTTGTCTAATAATTCATACCGCTGACATGACCCTGTCAGGACGGGGATCTTATCTTTGAAGATAAGATTTTTGTTGCAGATGAGATTTGCTTTGCTGGGGCTTTGCTGGAGAGATAAGATCAAATCTTATCCTTCACTCATGAATCTCTTTCCTTTCCAGTTTTGTGGGTTCCAATCTGGTTGCTTTGTCTTCATGACCATCCATTCTCCATGAAATTGAAGATCCATTACGGAGTCTTCGTCTGATGCTGTGTCGCTTTCTGTGGAGTAGCTAGAGTAGCTGGGGTAACCCATGTAGTTAACCCATTCTTGCCTATCCATACCAGATTGCCTTATCTTCGTTCTCCAAACATCCTTGTTCCACTGGCTCTTGTGTTCTGGCCTTTTCTTTTGAGACTTTTGAGCATAAGCTTTCTCAATCCTTTCAACTTCTTCAAGCACTGAATCTATATCATCAAAGTTCCAAGGGTCTTGTGACCAGATATCTTCCTTCTGGGTCTGGTGTAGCTCATAGTAGTACTGGTTTTTTGCTGACTTGATCCTTTCATGGTAGATCTCATCATCTTGTCTTACATCTGGTTGAATCCCTTTTCTGGGCCAAATTTCTTTTGGAATGACCTTGTTCTGGGCGAAAATGTACCTCTGAAATTCTGGATAGTCTTCTTCTCGGACTATGATAGATTCCATGTGCTGCTCATAAATCTTCATAAATGGTTCTGCATGTCCTTCTAAAAATCTGGATACCCATGCTGTGACTTCCCTATGCAGATGAACTGTGAAGAATTCTGGACCATCTTGGCATAACTTCTTCCAGTATTTTAATGGATAAAACCAAGTTAAGAATTTTATTAAATCTTTCTCAACAGAAAGATCTAACTCTTTTCTTAAGCTAGGCCTGTGGAACTCCATTAAAATATGATATTCATGACATAAATACCAAAATATCCAATTTAACTCTTCTGGCCAATCTTGAACTTGAGCAATAAGGATTTTAGCAAATGGATATTTAGGGTGAATACCATATGGTTGTAGCATATGACCTCCATAGTATCTGAACAATCTGACTTCCCAATCTGTTCTTCTTTCTTCAAGGTATTCATGGCTCCATGGGAACTGGTTGACATCAATGTCTGGTGGAAAATCTGCATTTGATGAAGTGCTCTGGCTGGAACTTCCTTCATTGAACATATAGACTTCACAGAGCTTGGACTGGAACTGGAGTTGAGGAACTTGCTGTGGTCTGGATAAAAAGTCTGCAACCACATTCTTCTTTCCTGGAATATGGCGAACATCATAGTTGTATCTAGAAAACCATTGTTGCCATCTTAGAGCTTGAGCTTGTGGAATTTCTTTCCTCTTGAACTGCAACATTTTTGGAAAAGCTGACATGTCTAACTCAATAAGAAACTTATAACCGATCAAATGAAAATTAAATTTTTTAATTCCATTTTTCACGGCTAAAATCTCTTTATAAGTGGAGTGGTAATGAAGTTCTGCATCTTTGAATCTACCATTGGAGTAGCCGCAAACAAGCCTTTTTCCTTTGACTTCCTGTAGGAGTATTGCTCCCCAATAGTAATCACTGGCATCTGTTTGTAGAATTCTGAGTCCTTCACCTGCTGGAATGTGCAATTGTGGTAATTCCTTGGTGTGCTCCTTCATCCATCGGATTGCCTTGGTTTGTTCTATGCTCCATTTTGGTGGTGACTTCTTCAACATCTTGGTGAGAGTGCTAACATGAGGGGCTATGTGGGAACAAAATCTCGGATATAATTAATTATACCAAGAAATTGTTGAACTTGCTGCTTCGTGAGGTTTTCATCAGGAAATTTGAGTAACTCCTGAGCAATATGCCTTCCTGGTTGAAACTTTCCCTGGTCAATATCCATGCCTAAAAATTGGATCTTCTGCAGGGCTAGTAACATCTTCTTTTCGGATAACATGATTCCAAATTTTTGGCATATCTCCATGAATTGTTTGATCAGCTGGATGTGTTCCTCCATGGTCTTACTGAATAGTAAGATATCATCGATGTAAATGAGGGCTTTGTCAAGAATTGGCTCAAAGATTTTGGTCATCACTTTCTGGAATTCACTGGGTGCAATTTTAAGACCAAAGGCATTACCTTCCATTCAAGATGATATCCTGGGATACAAAAAGCTGTCTTGTATCTTTCTTCTGGCTTGATTCCTATCTGCCAAAATCCTGCTTTGAGATCGAACTTTGAAAACCATTGGGCTCCTGGGAGATATGAGAACATCATAGATCTCCTTGGTAATGGAAATTTGACATCTTTGAGACATTGATTCAAGGGTTGATAGTTGATAACAAGTCGTAACTTTCCCCTTGCTTGTTCTGCTCGCTTGTTCACATAGAATGCTTCACATGCCCATGAGGACTTGGATTCTGTGATTAGTCCTAACTTTTGCAGCTCCTTACACTCTTGAACCGCCATTTTGAGATGCTGTGGATTCATTCCTGAGTGGCTGGCTTTGGTGGGGTTGATCACCTTTCCTTCTTTGAATGGTAGTTCAAATCAGCCCTATTATTTGTATTCATCATTATTTTAAATTGTTTGGCATGAAAGAGAAAACACTAGTTTGTATTTAGAAAGGATTCCTTAAATCCCTTTCTAAATAGGACTATATTTACTTGCTTTTTAGATTAGGTTTAGGACTCTTTTTCCAATTGTATTTAGGATTATAATGATGTCCTTATACTTATAAATAGGGCACAATCATATCAGTTTAGACAGACTTTCATTCAATAAAATTCTTAAGTTTTTTCTTTACACTTGTGTAAGAAACCTTATAGCTAATTGTGGACTCAATTAGCGGCTAGTCGTGAACTCAACTAGCAAATTGATTCGTGGACTCGAATCAATCTTTCTTTCTTCAACCTTAGATTTAGGTTCGTGGACTCGTTCTTGAATCGAAGGAAACTAGATCCGACTCTAGTTGATTGAAGATTGCATCATCGAGGTACTTGAAGCTACAATGGGATTCTTCTAAGTCTTTGAGGATTCGAGACTAAGGGTTTCTTGTGAGGTCTAAGGTATTTCGATCCATCTCTATCCTTACTTTGGGAGCTATCTTAGGACAATACTCCATCTTTATTTGAACCTTGGACTAGGTTCATATCAATTTGGTATTCAGAGCCTAGGTTTATTGATGCAAACCAGCCCACACATGATCCATTAAGAGTCCCTATTGGTCCTATTACTAGGTCCAAGACTAAACTCTTAAGACAATTATACATTGGGTTTGTGCAACATTGGTGGAAGATTCATGAATACCCAATAAAGAGTCCAAGTGATGATGGTGGATACTTAGAACATTTTTCATGCATAAGAGCTAATTTTGAAGAGCCCATAAATACCATCTAAGATGTCCAAATTCGTGGCTTTGCTTGGGAGGGTACAAAAGAGGTTGAAATAATTCACCAAAATCAGATTTTGAGGCACATGGACATGCTTTGGCATATTAGGAAGACTATTGGTCTTTCCTAGACAAGTTATGACATTTAATCTCCTTGATAGTGATGTATTTTTACTATTGATGTCTTTTGATCTCCTTGATGTACTTTTACTATTGATGACATTTGGAGTCCCCTAGCATGTGTATAAATAGGGTGTGTATTTCCTTTGATGATCAAGCATTTTTCAGAATTAATCAAAACTTCCTAAGTCTTCTTTACATTTGTGTAAGAATTCTTTCTTCTATTCGTGGTCCTATCGAATAGTGTTCTTGATTCGTGGCCCTATCGAATCAAACCCGCATTCTACCAACCTTAGATTTTAGGAATTGTGGTTCTATCAATTCATAGAATCAAGGGAACTACTAGAGAACCCACTCTAGTTGTTTGAAGATTGCGTTCTTGAGGAACTTGAGGCGTGCTAAGGGTTGTTTCTTGGTTCTTCGTGGAATCGGGGCTCAAGGGTGATCTTGTGTGCACCAAAGGTAACTCCTTATCTATTGAATTTGAGAACATCTTGGGCAATAATTCCTTGTTACGGATCCTCCTTACGAAGATTCGTATCAATTTGGTATCAGAGCTTAGGTTTCGTTCTCAATTCTTTGCTATCTTATTTTTTGCATATCCATAACAAAAAACCTCAAAAAAAATCTCTATTGTGTCTTTGATTGTTTTCTTGTATTCCTTGTCCATTTTCTTATTGTTATAAAAAAAAAACACACAAAAAAAGTGAAAAAAAAAAAAATTCAAGTCTTTGGCAGTGACTATCCAGAAAGTTTCTTCCCGGCGCAGTCAAGTTCAAAAATTCGTGAAAAATACTTCCAAACCTTATTTTCCATTGAATTTTTTTCTGGAAGTCCTACTCTTGTTGAAATTGATATCTGGAGATTTTGGTCCAAAAAATTCCTTACCAATATTTCACAGAAAATTCTTAAAGTTTGCTCAATTTTCTGTTTAGTACTGTCCAGAATTTCTGCCTAGCGCAGTCAGGAAAGAAAATTCAAAAAAAATAATTCAAATATTCTTTTTAACTTGAATTTTTTTTCT
>NC_044920.1:10428016-10471457 GCF_003576645.1 Ipomoea triloba | reverse complement strand
TGAGGACGTCAACTTATAATACTTGAAATCCATAAAAAAGTTTGGGTAGAAAAGTTGCTCCAATAAACACAGAAAATTCCGTGAACTTCTTGGCAGAATCTGGTAGTTTTTGTTCCTGACTAAAGCAGTGTTCTTGAATTGAAATTCCTTGTTCCTTTATTCTTCTTTGTTGTTATTGCTCTATTTCTTGTTGTTGTTCTCAAACATTACCTTATTATTTGGATTACCCTTGTTCTTCAATTCCCGAAGACTACGAGGCTCCGGAGGTAAGTCTTTTGTACTTTGAGGGCGAATCCACAACAACCTGAGCAACGACTCTACATTCCTTTGTAAAAGACTGGTGAGACTATTTGTCATTAAGAGGGATACACGAGAGGAGTGGTGAGTGTGAGCTGTGTGTAGCGAACTTCACAACCTAAAACAACCCCAAACCCGTGAGTAGAGCGAAGCAAGGGAGAGATCTTTGTTTATACTAACTTGATTTCCTAATTGTTTGTTTCTTGTTTTTGTGTTTCTTTTGGAGTCCCCTAGCATGTGTATAAATAGGGTGTGTATTTCCTTTGATGAATCAAGCATTTTTCAGAATTAATCAAAACTTCCTAAGTCTTCTTTACATTTGTGTAAGAATTCTTTCTTCTATTCGTGGTCCTATCGAATAGTGTTCTTGATTCGTGGCCCTATCGAATCAAACCCGCATTCTACCAACCTTAGATTTTAGGAATTGTGGTTCTATCAATTCATAGAATCAAGGGAACTACTAGAGAACCCACTCTAGTTGTTTGAAGATTGCGTTCTTGAGGAACTTGAGGCGTGCTAAGGGTTGTTTCTTGGTTCTTCGTGGAATCGGGGCTCAAGGGTGATCTTGTGTGCACCAAAGGTAACTCCTTATCTATTGAATTTGAGAACATCTTGGGCAATAATTCCTTGTTACGGATCCTCCTTACGAAGATTCGTATCAATTTGGTATCAGAGCTTAGGTTTCGTTCTCAATTCTTTGCTATCTTATTTTTTGCATATCCATAACAAAAAACCTCAAAAAAAATCTCTATTGTGTCTTTGATTGTTTTCTTGTATTCCTTGTCCATTTTCTTATTGTTATAAAAAAAAAACACACAAAAAAAGTGAAAAAAAAAAAAATTCAAGTCTTTGGCAGTGACTATCCAGAAAGTTTCTTCCCGGCGCAGTCAAGTTCAAAAATTCGTGAAAAATACTTCCAAACCTTATTTTCCATTGAATTTTTTTCTGGAAGTCCTACTCTTGTTGAAATTGATATCTGGAGATTTTGGTCCAAAAAATTCCTTACCAATATTTCACAGAAAATTCTTAAAGTTTGCTCAATTTTCTGTTTAGTACTGTCCAGAATTTCTGCCTAGCGCAGTCAGGAAAGAAAATTCAAAAAAAATAATTCAAATATTCTTTTTAACTTGAATTTTTTTTCTTGAGGACGTTCAAATATTCTTTTTAACTTGAATTTTTTTTCTTGAGGACGTCAACTTATAATACTTGAAATCCATAAAAAGGTTTGGGTAGAAAAGTTGCTCCAATAAACACAGAAAATTCCGTGAACTTCTTGGCAGAATCTGGTAGTTTTTGTTCCTGACTAAAGCAGTGTTCTTGAATTGAAATTCCTTGTTCCTTTATTCTTCTTTGTTGTTATTGCTCTATTTCTTGTTGTTGTTCTCAAACATTACCTTATTATTTGGATTACCCTTGTTCTTCAATTCCCGAAGACTACGAGGCTCCAGAGGTAAGTCTTTTGTACTTTGAGGGCAAATCCACAACAACCTGAGCAACGACTCTACATTCCTTTGTAAAAGACTGGTGAGACTATTTGTCATTAAGAGGGATACACGAGAGGAGTGGTGAGCTGTGAGCTGTGTGTAGCGAACTTCACAACCTAAAACAACCCCAAACCCGTGAGTAGAGCGAAGCAAGGGAGAGATCTTTGTTTATACTAACTTGATTTCCTAATTGTTTGTTTCTTGTTTTTGTGTTTTCTGTTCTCTTTAGTGTCAATTTCTAACAATGGCTGAAGGGAGTGAACAACCAAATTTAGAACAACAAATGACCACCATGATGAGGATGTTGGAACAAATGCGTCAAGATGTGGACAGTCTAATGGCACGATCACAGAATCAACCTATTGAGGTGAGTAATGCACCAAGAAATACTGAAGCTGCAGGTTGGGTGAACCAAGTGCGTCAAGGCCGATTACCTAGAGTTAATATTAGACCAAGGAGGCTAAATGAAGTTGTTGAGCATGATGAGCTAGATTTGCCACAAGAGGAGGAACTACAGGAGGATTTGGGCAATTTTAAGCTTGAATTACCTAAATTCAATGGTGAAGGTGATCCCGGAGATTATATAGAATGGGAAGATGCTGTACAAAGTGTTTTTGATTGTAAAAGATATAGTGAACTAACAAAAGTTAGACTAGCTATCTCATCTTTTAAAGGTTTTGCAGTTATTTGGTGGAAACAACAGGAGCAAGAAAGGGAGTTCTCTCATGATGCACCAGTTGCTACGTGGGACAGGCTAAGGACAATGCTTAGGCATACGTTTCGACCTGCCACATACTATTTTGAGCTTGAGAAGCAACTACATGGGATCCATCAAGGTAATAAGACTGTTGATGAATATTACAGGGAAATCCAGACTTTGAAAACTCGAGCTATGGTGCGTGAAAGTGAAGATAGAGCGATTGCTAGATTCTTGCAAGGGCTCAATCGTGACATCTATTGTGTAGTAAACATGCATCGTTACTACACCATGGATGATGCCTTGTATGCTGCTCGGCAAGCTGAGAAGACAAATAAGGAGATGAAGGCTTATAGATCTCCTGCTAGCAGTTCAAGGTGGACAACACAAAGGCCAAGTGCACCATTGAGGCGTGAGGATGTTCGACCAACCCGTGAACAGCCTAAGGAGGACAATAGAGACAACGGAAAGACAAAGGTGATTGAAGCCCCAAAACACGCTCGAGATCGTGACCTTGTTTGTTGGAAATGTCAAGGGCGTGGTCATATGGCTAGAGATTGTCCTAATAAGAGAAATATGAAAGTCTCCAAACAAATGGAGGCTGTGGCAGCAACAATCCAGTATGAGTCTGAGGAGGAGGTCGATGAACAAACTGATGTGTTTGAGCAAGATGATGAGGATGTGCTCTTACCCCTTGATCCGACCCGTGATGATGATGATGGACATGTTTCCAATAAGCATGCCTTTGTTGTCAAAAAGATTTTGAGCGCTAAGTCCATTCCTGAGCAAGAAGAGAGCCAAAGAGAAAACATATTCTACGCAAAGGGAAGGATTCATGGGATGCGTTGCAGTGTCATTATTGATTCAGGGAGTTGCACGAATGTGGCTAGCGCTGCTATGGTAAGTCATCTTAAATTACCTCTTATTGATCACCCTCATCCATATAAATTGCAATGGCTTACTGATTTGGGGGAGATAAAGGTGACTAAACAAGCACTGGTGCCTTTTTCGGGGGAGATAAAGGTGACTAAACAAGCACTGGTGCCTTTTTCTATTGGTAAGTACAAGACTAAACAAGCACTGGTGCCTTTTTCTATTGGTAAGTACAATGATGAGATTCTATGTGATGTTGTACCAATGCAAGCAACACATGTGTTGCTTGGACGGCCATGGCAATATGATAGACAAATCTACTTTGATGGAGTTGCGCCATGGCAATATGATAGACAAATCTACTTTGATGGAGTTGCCAATACATACACTGTTACATGCAATGGTGCTAAGCATACGCTTAGACCTTTGACCTCAAAGGAAGTAGAGGAAGAGCAACTGAGGTTGAATAAAGCTCGCCAACCAGTCTTGAAGAAGGAGGATACTAAAGGGAACAAAATTGATTCTTCCCTTTTGGAGATAAAAACACCATACAAATCCAAGGATGCAGCAAATGGTGTGCTAAGGCAATCTCTTCTTGCAAGCAAAAAGGATATTAAGCAAGCAATAAGAAGGGGAGATACTTTCTACTTACTTTTTTTTCAAAAAAATGTTTTTGATTATGTTGAAATTGATAACTCTATTAATGACTTGCTTGCTGAATTTGCAGATGTTTTTCCCAAAGAGATGCCTAAAGGATTACCACCTATTCGGGGAATAGAGCATCAAGTTGATTTGGTTCCTGGTGCCACACTTCCAAATCGTCCGGCTTATAGGACAAACCCAGAGGAGGCCAAAGAGATTCAACGACAAGTGGAAGAGCTTTTGGAGATGGGACACATTCGAGAAAGTTTGAGTCCATGCGCTGTCCCAGTTCTCATTGTTCCGAAGAAAGATGGTACTTGGAGAATGTGCGTTGATTGTCGCGCAATCAACAACATTACGGTAAAGTATAGATTTCCTATCCCAAGACTTGATGATATGCTTGATGAACTCTATGGTGCTAAGCTCTTCAGCAAAGTAGACTTGAGGAGGGGATACCATCAAATTCGAATGAAGGAAGGAGATGAATGGAAAACTGCCTTCAAAACGAAACATGGTTTGTATGAGTGGTTGGTTATGCCTTTTGGCCTCACCAATGCCCCTAGCACATTCATGAGACTAATGAACCATATTTTGAGGAGGTTTATTGGTATTTTTGTGGTAGTCTATTTTGATGATATTTTGATTTATAGTAAGTCTAAAGGTGAGCATATGGCACATCTTCGACTAGTTTTTGAAGAACTACGAAAAGAGAAGTTATATGCTAATCTTGAGAAGTGTTGTTTTTGTGCTGAACATGTTGAATTTCTTGGTTTTGTTGTGAGTTCTCAAGGCGTACAGGTTGACACACGAAAGGTGCAAGCCATTCTTGAATGGCCAAATCCAACTAGTGTTAGTGAGTTGAGAAGTTTCCTTGGTTTGGCAGGATTCTACCGCAAGTTTGTGCGTGACTTTAGCTCCATTGCAGCACCACTCCACGAGCTCGTGAAAAAGGATGTCAAATTCACTTGGGGTCCAAAACAAGGGCATGCATTCCAAACCTTAAAGGAGAAACTCACTACTACCCCGGTTTTAGCACTACCTTGTTTTGATAAGACTTTTGAGTTAGAGTGTGATGCCTCAAGTATAGGCATAGGTGCTGTTCTCATGCAAGAGGGACGCCCCTTAGCTTATTTCAGTGAAAAATTGAGTGGTCCTAGCCTCAATTATCCCACATATGACAAGGAACTTTATGCTATCATCCGTGCCATGGAGACGTGGCAACATTATTTGTGGTTTAAAGACTTTGTCCTTCACACTGACCATGAGGCCCTTAAACATCTCAAGGGGCAAGGTAAGTTGAACAAGAGACACGCCAAGTGGCTTGAGTTCATTGAGGGGTTTCCTTATACGATTAAGTACAAGCAAGGTAAGGAAAACAAGGTTGCTGATGCTTTATCTCGTAGACATACTCTACTTGCTACTATGCATGTTAGATTCCTTGGTTTTGATTTCATTAAATCTTTATATGCTACTGATTCTGATTTTCGTGGACTCTATGAAGCATGCTTGAAAACTCCTTTTGCAAAGTTTTACTTATTTGATGGGTATTTATTCAAGGAAAATAAGATTTGCATTCCCTTTTGTTCATTGCGTGATAGCCTTATTGTTGAATCACATGGGGGCGGACTTATGGGGCATTTTGGTATAGCTAAGACTTATGATGCATTGCATGAGCATTTTTATTGGCCAAAGATGAAAAAGGATGTTGAGTCTTATGTTAACACCTGTGTTACTTGCCACCATGCTAAATCTAAATCCTTACCACAAGGTCTTTACACACCGCTTCCAGTTCCGAGTGGTCCTTGGCTTGATATTTCTATGGATTTTGTACTTGGCTTACCATTGAGTTCTAGGAAGAAGGATTCTGTGCTTGTTGTTGTTGATCGTTTTAGCAAGATGGCTAGATTTATTCCTTGTACAAAAACTAATGATGCTTCTCATATTGCTAATCTTTTCTTCTCTGAAGTTGTTAAGTTGCATGGTGTACCCAAGAGCATTGTTTCCGATAGAGATGCTAAGTTTCTTAGCCACTTTTGGCGCATTCTATGGGCAAAAATTGGAACAAAGTTGTTGTTTTCAACTACTTGTCATCCTCAAACGGATGGACAAACTGAAGTAGTCAATAGAACTTTGTCACAATTACTTCGTAGTGTCTTGTCAAAAAACTTGAAATCTTGGGAGGAAAGTTTGCCTCATGTTGAGTTTGCTTATAATAGGGCAGTACATTCCACTACAAACATGTCTCCATTTGAAGTAGCTTATGGTTTTAATCCCCTCACCCCTGTAGATTTACTTGCTTTACCTATTGATTGTAGGGAAAGTTTGGATGGAGCAACTCGTGCCAAAAAAATCAAGGAGATGCATGAACGAGTTAAGGTTCAAATTGAGCAAAGAAATACAAAGGTGGCTGAACGTGTTAACAAGACAAGGAAGAAGATCACGTTCCAACCTGGAGATTGGGTTTGGATCCACCTAAGGAAGGAGCGTTTTCCTCAGCAAAGGAAGTCCAAGTTGCAACCAAGAGGAGATGGTCCCTTTGAAATACTAGAGAAGATTGGAGACAATGCCTACAAAGTTGATCTTCGTGGAAAGTACAACGTCTCCTCTACATTCAATGTTTCTGATTTGGCCTTATTTGAAGATTCTGATTCGAGGTCGAATCTCTTTCAAGAAGGGGAGGATGATGCAAACCAGCCCACACATGATCCATTAAGAGTCCCTATTGGTCCTATTACTAGGTCCAAGACTAAACTCTTAAGACAATTATACATTGGGTTTGTGCAACATTGGTGGAAGATTCATGAATACCCAATAAAGAGTCCAAGTGATGATGGTGGATACTTAGAACATTTTTCATGCATAAGAGCTAATTTTGAAGAGCCCATAAATACCATCTAAGATGTCCAAATTCGTGGCTTTGCTTGGGAGGGTACAAAAGAGGTTGAAATAATTCACCAAAATCAGATTTTGAGGCACATGGACATGCTTTGGCATATTAGGAAGACTATTGGTCTTTCCTAGACAAGTTATGACATTTAATCTCCTTGATAGTGATGTATTTTTACTATTGATGTCTTTTGATCTCCTTGATGTACTTTTACTATTGATGACATTTGGAGTCCCCTAGCATGTGTATAAATAGGGTGTGTATTTCCTTTGATGAATCAAGCATTTTTCAGAATTAATCAAAACTTCCTAAGTCTTCTTTACATTTGTGTAAGAATTCTTTCTTCTATTCGTGGTCCTATCGAATAGTGTTCTTGATTCGTGGCCCTATCGAATCAAACCCGCATTCTACCAACCTTAGATTTTAGGAATTGTGGTTCTATCAATTCATAGAATCAAGGGAACTACTAGAGAACCCACTCTAGTTGTTTGAAGATTGCGTTCTTGAGGAACTTGAGGCGTGCTAAGGGTTGTTTCTTGGTTCTTCGTGGAATCGGGGCTCAAGGGTGATCTTGTGTGCACCAAAGGTAACTCCTTATCTATTGAATTTGAGAACATCTTGGGCAATAATTCCTTGTTACGGATCCTCCTTACGAAGATTCGTATCATTTATCTCATAATCATTACAAATTTGGTTCCCTAGGTTTCCTAGGTTTTATCAAAAAAAAAAAAGAATAAAAAACACATCATTCCTATCTCACTTTTCTTTTCTTATATACATCACAAAACCCCAAAAAAAAATTCGTGCATTCTTGATTGTGTTCTTGAATCTTGATATTTGTTCTTGAGTTTCTTGAAAAACTATCTCAAAATAGTTTTCCAATTTTTCCCACCCAATATCAACGAAATCCCACCCCTCTCAACCACCATATTACCAAAAATTCTGTCAAGAAAACAAAACCATCTCACTCTTACTTATATCCAAAGCACATTTACGCACAATCACGTTGAAAGCACACCTTGTCCAGATTTTCGCATTCTGTGACCAGTTTCAGAAATTGACCTATATCTAGAGATATGCCGATTAGTTTTATGTGAAAGTTTGATATGTTGTAGATCTCTTCTTGGGCGTTCTTTTGATATATTATACACTTGCTAATTCATTCTGGTCTATGAGATATTGATCTTCAAAGTCACCTAGCGTTTCTGTTTTTCTGGGCGATTCTTGAAATTCTTGATTTCTGTTTTGAAGGGCTTGTGTGATCCTCTTGGTCCGAAATTTTTTTTGCGATATTTTCATTACTTATTTGGAGGATAATTATAAAAAAAAATCAAAGAAAAAGCAAAAAAAAATCAGGAAAGTTAAAAAAACAAAACAAAACAAAAGAGAAAGAATAAGGTTGGGGAAAGAATCTGGTTGGTAGGAGAATCTTGGAGGGAAAAGGAAGGGGAAAAGTATACGGTTGGAAGGAGTTCTTGATTCCTATTTGGTTGTGGTACACTTGAACCCTGTTACATTTTATTTGTGTCTACCTTCTGATATTGGTCTTGCATACCTTTCTGCCATACTCCTTTCTTTACTCTCATTTTTCTTTCAAATCCTTCTTAGTTTCTTTACTTGTATTGTCCTTTTTCTTTGCTTCTTGCTCTCAATTTTATTACCTACCTCTCGATATACCCTTACTCTCAAAGGCTTGTGAAGTTTTCCAAGGTACATTTCTTGAACTTTGAGGTTGAATCCATATCAACTTGAGTTTAGGACTAGAAATTTTCCTTTTTGGAAAAAGGCTTGTGAGAGTATTTGCCACCCCGAGTGATACACGAGTGGAGTGTGTGTTTGTAAGAGTGTGTAGTGTACCTCCAGAGCCATATAATCCACCTCTTACCCGTGAGTTGAGAATAGTTAGGGAGCGAGCCAACTTTTTGGTTTAACTAACATGACTACTCACATATCTTCTTGTTTTTAGATTTTGTTTTTCCTCTACTGATGGCTGAACAGGTTCGAAACACACCTCAGATATTAGAGCCCAAAATAGATGCTCTAACTTTCGCCATGGAAAGGTTACTCACACGAATAACTAATTTGGAGCAACACCCTCAGCAAGTGCAATCACTGCACAATGATGAGCGACACCTACCACTAGCAGGAAGAGTGGATCCTAGATGTCAAACGATCCAACAGCGTATTGTAGAGTTAGGAAACATTAACCTTGAAATTCCTAACTTTACTGGTGAGAAAGGACCAATCGAATACATAGAATGGGAGAATGTTGTTAGGAACCAGGACACATGGAACCCAATAAGGGTCCATAGTGTGGTCATCACAAGGCCTATCACTACATCCTTAAAGCATCATTGGTGGAAGAAACAAGAATGCCCAAAAATAATTCCATTTGATAGAGGAAAGAATTATAGTGGCCCATTTCAAGTGATATCACAGATTGAAGACAATGCTTATAAGATTCGAGGTCGAATCATTTTTAAAGAAGGGGAGGATGATGCGGCGCAACATAATGAAGATCCATTAAGAGTACCAATTGGGCCAATCACAAGGCCCAAGTCCAAACAATTAAAGCAACTCTTCATTGGTGATGTTCAAAGATGGTGGAAATCCAAGTCAAGCCCAATTGCAAAAGATGAAGAAGAACTCAAGGCTTTTAGTGCTAATTTTGGGATTTAAATTCGGCCAAAATCAGCCCTATTATTTGTGTTCATCATTATTTTAAATTGTTTGGCATGAAAGAGAAAACACTAGTTTGTATTTAGAAAGGATTCCTTAAATCCCTTTCTAAATAGGACTATATTTACTTGCTTTTTAGATTAGGTTTAGGACTCTTTTTCCAATTGTATTTAGGATTATATTGATGTCCCTATACCTATAAATAGGGCACAATCATATCAGTTTAGACAGGCTTTCATTCAATAAAATTCTTAAGTTTTTCTTTACACTTGTGTAAGAAACCTTATAACTAATTGTAGACTCAATTAGTGGCTAGTCGTGGACTCAACTAGCAAATTGATTCGTGGACTCGAATCAATCTTTCTTTCTTCAACCTTAGATTTAGGTTCGTGGACTCGTTCTTGAATCGAAGGAAACTAGATCCGACTCTAGTTGATTGAAGATTGCATCATCGAGGTACTTGAAGCTACAATGGGATTCTTCTAAGTCTTTGAGGATTTGAGACTAAGGGTTTCTTGTGAGGTCTAAGGTATTTCGATCCATCTCTATCCTTACCTTGGGAGCTATCTTAGGACAATACTCCATTTTTATTTGAACCTTGGACTAGGTTCACCCACCGGCAAGATTTGTTTTACATGTGGAGTATGGAGAAGGAAGCGGATGTCAACATGTGAACCCAAGTGAAGAAGTGGCTTGCCTCTCAAAATAAGCCCAATGTTAAATCCGTTTTAGGGGACTGTTGGTAACGGAGCTCTGCCTAAGATTAGGGCTTGATGCGGATCTTAAGGGTGAGAAAACTGAAGCCGAGATGAAAACATTTACCGTCCAAGACTTCTTTGCTATGAACCATAGGTTGGGAGGTGATGATGCCCCGCTAATTGATGATAAGGAAGAGGCACAGCAACAATAACAAGGTAGAGAGGGCGTTTAACAGGTGGACCCGTGATGGTGGATAGGGAATCTCCAAGAGCCTTTCATATGCAATTGCACCAAGAACAAATGGCATTTCTACAAGCCCATAGCACAACAGAAGATGAGGAATTACACGGATAAGAGATGCGGTGGAGCACAACACGAGAATGATTGAGGAGCTCCAAACACAATTGGCTAACCAATTCCATCCACCATCATAAGGAGGCCAATGAAGGAATCCAACACTCCAAGGCCAAAAAAAGGAAGAGATTTGAAGAAAAAAAACAATGATTGAATGATGTTTGTTACTAAAACATTAGGTTCCTTATGTGTAGGTTTCCGACTTACATTTCTTTATTTTTCATGCTCTTTACTGCTTTTTTAGGAAATGGGAAGAACCAAAAAGCAAGCAAAGAAAAGGAATTATGAGGAAGCAATCACTAGCCAAACAAGGGCTAGAGCACAACCACCACCTCCACCACCACAAGTTGATCCTAATGCAAGAGGAACAAGGGTCCTTCGAGGCTTAACTCATGAACAATTGGCGCTTGTGGATGTGTATAAGTCAAAGAATTTAATTGGAGAGAAATACTTTGATCCGAGTATACTAAGGGAATTTGGTTGCGAAGACATGATAAATCGGTTGCTAAAACACCCGTAATGGAGCAAAGTATTCGAAGGAAGAGGGCCGACATATACTCCGGTTACTTATGAGTTTCTTGCTTCCTTGAACATAAAGAAAGAGCCAAGCGATGCCAGGAAATCCATTTCTTTTGTGATTTTCGCGAAGAGATATAATCACTCCGTTGATGAGCTAGCTTTGATACTTGGGTTACGTACCCGTAGTGAGATGAGCATGCCTTACTTCCGGAGGTACCATATGGAGTTTTATTCCGATAGAGATGATGCGCCATATTGGGGCCATAGCAACCTTTAAGCAAGAAAGATCCGAATGAATCATCTCAAGGCAATCCGACTTAATTTAGCAATCAACTTGTCGGGAAGGAAATCAAATTTGAACAAGGCCCACAGGCAATGATATGAACCTATTCGAAGGTTCAAATAAAGACGGAGTATTGTCCTAAGATAGCTCCCAAAGTATGGATAGAGATGGATCGAAATACCTTAGACCTCACAAGAAACCATTAGTCTCGAATCCTCAAAGACTTAGAAGAATCCCATTATAGCTTCAAGTACCTCGATGATGCAATCTTCAATCAACTAGAGTCGGATCTAGTTTCCTTCGATTCAAGAACGAGTCCACGAACCTAAATCTAAGGTTGAAGAAAGGAAGATTGATTCGAGTCCACGAATCAATTTGCTAGTTGAGTCCACGAGTAGCCACTAATTGAGTCCACAATTAGCTATAAGGTTTCTTACACAAGTGTAAAGAAAAAAACTTAAGAATTTTATTAAATGAAAGCGTGTCTTAGACTGATATGATTGTTCCCTATTTATAGGTATAGGGGCATCATTATAATCCTAAATATAATGAGAAAAAGAATCCTAAACCTAATCTAGAAAGCACGTAAAGATACCAAAATAATAAGGTTGATTTGGGCATAACTTAATCCCCAAAATCAGCACTTAAACAATTATAAAAAGCCTTGAGTTCTTCTACATCTTTTACAATTGGGCTTGAATTGGATTTTCCACCATCTTTGAACATAACCAATGAAGAGTTGTCTTAATTGTTTGGACTTAGACCTTGTGATTGGCCCAACTGGTACTCTTAATGGATCTTCAGTAGTTTGGGTTACATTATCCTCCCCTTCTTGAAAACGATTCGTCCTCGAATCTGTGCAATCATATGGGGACAAGTCTGAAACATTGAAAGTAGAAGAGACATTGTATTATCCTCTAAGATCAACCTTATAAGTGTTGTCTCCAATCCGTGATATAACTTGAAACGGGCCATCTCCACGTTGGTTCAACTTACACTTCCTTTCGTGCGGAAAACGGTTTTTGCGCAAGTGAATCCACACCCAATCGCCAGGCTCAAACGTGATCTTTTTCCTTGTCTTGTTCACTCGAGCAGTTATTTGTTCGTTCCTTCTTTCTATTTGTTCTTTGACTTTAACGTGCATCTCCTTGATCTTCTTGGCACGTTGTTCCCCATCTAAGCTATCCTGCATATTGTAAGGTAAAGCAAGTAAGTCTATAGGAGATAATGGATTGAAACCATACACAACTTCAAAAGGAGACATGTTAGTGGTTGAATGTATTGCATGATTATAAGCAAACTCAACGTGAGGCAAACATTCTTCCCATGATTTCAGATTTTTAGAGATCACACTTCTAAGTAATTGGGATAAGGTTCTATTAACGACTTCTGTTTGTCCATCCGTTTGAGGATGACAAGTAATAGAAAATAGCAACTTAGTCCCAATTTTAGCCCACAGAACACGCCAAAAGTGGCTAAGAAATTTAGTATCTCTATCTGAAACAATAGTCTTAGGATGCCATGCAGTTTGACAATCTCAGCAAAGAAAAGATTAGCAATATGAGTTGTTGCATCATCAGTTTTAGTGCAAGCAATAAATCTGACCATCTTACTAAAACGATCAACTACAACAAAAATGGAATTTTTTCTCTTAGAACTCATAGGTAACCCTAGAACAAAATCCATCGAAATGTCAAGCCATGGGNAGGCCAATAAAAGTGTTCATGCAATGCATCATAAGTTTTAGAGATACCAAAGTGTCCCATAAGACCACCTCCATGTGATTCAGAGATCAAACTCACACGCAAGGAACAATTAGGAATGCACACTCTATTTTCCTTAAACAAAAACCCATTTGATAAGTAAAACTTTCCAAAAGGAGATCGTACACAAGAGGTGTAGATCTCTCCAAATACTGTATCACTAGCATAGAGAGACTTAATGAAATCAAAACCAAGAAACTTAGCATGTAAAGTAGCAAGTAAAGTATATCTCCTAGATAAAGCATCAAACACTTTGTTTTCCGTACCTTTCTTGTAGGCAATTTTATAAGGAAAAGCTTCAATGAACTCGAGCCACTTAGCATGTCTCTTATTCAACTTACCCTGGCCTTTCAATAATGTTGCCATGTTTCCAAGGCTCTTATAATGGCATAAAGTTCTTTATCATAGGTGGGATAGTTTAGTGTTGCGCCACCCAACTTCTCACTAAAATAGGCAGCAATGGGGCGTTTATCCTGCATCAGTACAGCACCGATTCCAATGCCAGAAGCATCACATTCTAGTTCAAAAGTTTTATCAAAACAAGGCAAAACTAGAACTGGAGCGGTGGTGAGTTTTTGTTTCAATGTAGCAAAAGCTTGTTCTTGTTTAGGCCCCCATTTGAAGATGGTGTCTTTCTTAATCAACTCATGCATAGGGGTTGCTATGGAGCTGAAATCACGAACAAACTTTCTGTAGAAACCTGCTAGCCCAAGAAAACTACGCAAGTTAGATACATTAGTTGGTGTTGGCCAACTTGTGATAGCTTCAACCTTTTTTGAATCCATGGTCACACCTTCTATACTGACATGAAATCCAAAAAACTCAACACTCTCAGACATAAAAGAACACTTCTCAAGATTGGCATACAACTGTGCAGCCCTAAGTTCAAGAAAGACTAATCGAAGGTGTTTCAAGTGTTTTTCTTGTGACTTGCTATAAATCAGAATATCATCATAGTAAACAACAACAAAATTACCAATAAATTTCCTAAGGGCGTTAGTTAAGCGAAAAGGCATGACTAACCACTCATATAAACCATGCTTTGTTTTGAAGGCAGTTTTTCACTCATCACCTTCCTTCATCCTGATTTGATGATATCCTCGTTTCAAATCCACTTTGCTAAAGTACTTAGGTCCATGAAGTTCATCAAGCATATCATCAAGTCGAGGAATGGGAAATATATACTTAATAGTTATATTGTTAATTGCACGACAATCAATACACATTCTTCATGTACCATCTTTTCTTGGGACAATGAGAACTGGAACGGCACACGGACTCAAGCTTTCTCTAATATGGCTGATCTCAAGAAGCTCTTCAACCTGTTTCTGGATCTCCCTTGCTTCTACTGGATTGGTTTTGTAAGCTGGTCGGTTTGGCAAAGTAGATCCGGGGACAAAGTCGATTTGATGCTCAATACCTCTAAGTGGTGGCAATCCTTTTGGCATCTCTTTAGGGAATAAATCTGAAAAATCAGCAAGCAATTCATCAAATAGAGGCATTACGAATACATGATTCAGAGTGTAACAAAGAGTTAATACCCAATATAGTCCTCGACTATAGTGGTTTTACTCAANAGGCCAATAAAAGTGTTCATGCAATGCATCATAAGTTTTAGAGATACCAA
Organism: Ipomoea triloba; assembly: GCF_003576645.1. Taxonomy (NCBI): domain Eukaryota; kingdom Viridiplantae; phylum Streptophyta; class Magnoliopsida; order Solanales; family Convolvulaceae; genus Ipomoea; species Ipomoea triloba. The sequence goes on along the minus strand of NC_044920.1, from coordinate 10,456,653 downwards.
AGTGTCCCATAAGACCACCTCCATGTGATTCAGAGATCAAACTCACACGCAAGGAACAATTAGGAATGCACACTCTATTTTCCTTAAACAAAAACCCATTTGATAAGTAAAACTTTCCAAAAGGAGATCGTACACAAGAGGTGTAGATCTCTCCAAATACTGTATCACTAGCATAGAGAGACTTAATGAAATCAAAACCAAGAAACTTAGCATGTAAAGTAGCAAGTAAAGTATATCTCCTAGATAAAGCATCAAACACTTTGTTTTCCGTACCTTTCTTGTAGGCAATTTTATAAGGAAAAGCTTCAATGAACTCGAGCCACTTAGCATGTCTCTTATTCAACTTACCCTGGCCTTTCAATAATGTTGCCATGTTTCCAAGGCTCTTATAATGGCATAAAGTTCTTTATCATAGGTGGGATAGTTTAGTGTTGCGCCACCCAACTTCTCACTAAAATAGGCAGCAATGGGGCGTTTATCCTGCATCAGTACAGCACCGATTCCAATGCCAGAAGCATCACATTCTAGTTCAAAAGTTTTATCAAAACAAGGCAAAACTAGAACTGGAGCGGTGGTGAGTTTTTGTTTCAATGTAGCAAAAGCTTGTTCTTGTTTAGGCCCCCATTTGAAGATGGTGTCTTTCTTAATCAACTCATGCATAGGGGTTGCTATGGAGCTGAAATCACGAACAAACTTTCTGTAGAAACCTGCTAGCCCAAGAAAACTACGCAAGTTAGATACATTAGTTGGTGTTGGCCAACTTGTGATAGCTTCAACCTTTTTTGAATCCATGGTCACACCTTCTATACTGACATGAAATCCAAAAAACTCAACACTCTCAGACATAAAAGAACACTTCTCAAGATTGGCATACAACTGTGCAGCCCTAAGTTCAAGAAAGACTAATCGAAGGTGTTTCAAGTGTTTTTCTTGTGACTTGCTATAAATCAGAATATCATCATAGTAAACAACAACAAAATTACCAATAAATTTCCTAAGGGCGTTAGTTAAGCGAAAAGGCATGACTAACCACTCATATAAACCATGCTTTGTTTTGAAGGCAGTTTTTCACTCATCACCTTCCTTCATCCTGATTTGATGATATCCTCGTTTCAAATCCACTTTGCTAAAGTACTTAGGTCCATGAAGTTCATCAAGCATATCATCAAGTCGAGGAATGGGAAATATATACTTAATAGTTATATTGTTAATTGCACGACAATCAATACACATTCTTCATGTACCATCTTTTCTTGGGACAATGAGAACTGGAACGGCACACGGACTCAAGCTTTCTCTAATATGGCTGATCTCAAGAAGCTCTTCAACCTGTTTCTGGATCTCCCTTGCTTCTACTGGATTGGTTTTGTAAGCTGGTCGGTTTGGCAAAGTAGATCCGGGGACAAAGTCGATTTGATGCTCAATACCTCTAAGTGGTGGCAATCCTTTTGGCATCTCTTTAGGGAATAAATCTGAAAAATCAGCAAGCAATTCATCAAATAGAGGCATTACGAATACATGATTCAGAGTGTAACAAAGAGTTAATACCCAATATAGTCCTCGACTATAGTGGTTTTACTCAATTTAGTCCTAAATGACTTTTTGTACTTAATTTAGTCCTCGACTTTGATGGTTTTACACAATTTAGTCCTCTTGTTAAAAATTTTATTAGTTGACTATTAGAAATAGGGCCATAATGGTAATTTCTCATCATTCATCCCATTTGGGATGATTCCTTACTCTTCCCCTTATTAAGATCAACGCAAAAATGCAAATGTTCATACCAAATCAACTTCAACCCTAAATAAATAAATACAGTGTAAATAAATATTTGGGTATAAAGATTTACATTTTTGCGTGGATCTTAATAAGGGGAAGAAGCAAATGGGACGAAGGATGAGAAATTACCATTAGGACCCTATTTTTAAGCGTCAACTAACAGAATTTTTAACAAAGGACTAAATTGGGTAAAACCATCAAAGTCGATGACTAAATTGAGCACAAAAAGTCATTTAGGACTAAATTGAGTAAAACCACTATAGTCGAGGACTATATTGGGTATTAACTCGTGTAACAAAAGAGAAGAATCAAAATCAGAGGTAAGCTTATGAATGAAAAGTAAGTGGCAAAAAGAGAGGGTTGATGTGGTGTTTCTTTTGCTGGTTTTGGAGATGAAAATGGCGTGGAAAGGGAGATTGGAGGAGGTGGAGGCTTTGATTTTGGATAGGGGGAAGATGGCACTGATTTCGCCTCTCTTGACACCTTCCTCGATTTCGATAGTATTTCTTCCACCTGTTTAGGAACCAAAGGAGATAAGACATATCTAGCTCCATCCATGTGAAACACATAAGTGTTCGTCATTCCATCAAAGTTGATTTTTCTATCAAATTGCCACGGTCTACCTAACAACACATGAGCAGCCTGCATTGGGACAATATCACACAGAATTTGATCAGAGTAACTGTTAATAGATAAAGGAATAAGAGCCTGTTTGGTTACTCTAACTTCTCCTGCATCGGATAACCATTGCAAACGATAAGGATTCGGGTGATCAAGCAAAGGTAATTGAAGAAATTTAACCATAGCTGCACTAGCCACATTTGTGCAACTTCCAGAATCTATTATCACAGTACAAGCATTCCCTCTAATTGACCCTTTAGCATAAAAGATATTTTCTCTTTGGGACTCATCTTCTTTTTAGGGGTGAACACTCAAGACCTTCTTAACAACAAGAGTATGAAAGGGGTGAACACTCAAGACCTTCTTAACAACAAGAGTATGAACAGACTCACTATCAGCATCCTTCTTAACAACAAGAGTATGAACAGACTCACTATCAGCATATTCAGAATCAAAATCTAGAGGTAAGGATGGTTCCTCCTCAACATGTTCATTGGGGGTTTCAAAATTGTCACAAACCTCATCCTCAGACTCATTGGGGGTTTCAAAATTGTCACAAACCTCATCCTCAGACTCATATTCAAGGCAAGAAGCAAATTTTTCAAATTGTTTTGTTATCTTAACTACCCTCTTGTTAGGGCAATCAGGAGCCAAGTGACCTCTTTCGTTACATCTATAACAAATCAATTCTCTATCACGTTGAGGTCTCATTGCCTCATTTACCTTTTCTTTACCTTTGTCTCGTGAATCATCTCTTGGGGGAGGACGCTCATCACGCCTTTGAGGGGTAGAANTTGCGGAGGAAGGTGGCGGAGGGGGCAGTTCCGTGACTCTGTTCCGCCAGGTCTTCTTGGATTATGGTTCCAGAGAGTTGTTCTGTGATCTGTTGTCTATTTGTTCCGCCTTTGATTCTGGATTTCTATTGGGATATTTTGTTGAGTATATGATCATGTTTTGGAGTGTTTATTCACGTCTCTTGGTTCATTATATGAGTCTATTTAGTTGGTTGAATTCTTGGTTGTATTCTCTGGGAGTTGGTGGTGTTCATATTTTGAGATGAACACTGTNACGCCTTTGAGGGGTAGAACGAGTGTTGTTCCATCTTGATGTACCATTGTTGGGTTTGTAAATCTTCATCTCTTTGATTTTTGCTTCAGATTCACGTGCAGCATACAAGGCATCATTAAGGGTGTCATATCTCTGAGTACTCATTCCCCACCGGATGTCTTTGTTCAATCCATGTAAGAAGCGAGCAACAGTTCTTGCGTCTTCCTCATGTATGCCCCCTTGTTCAAGTAAAATATTGATATCTTCCTCATGTATGCCCCCTTGTTCAAGTAAAATATTGATAGTTCGGTGGTACTCATCAACTGACATGGATCCTTGCACAGTTCCCTGGTGGTACTCATCAACTGACATGGATCCTTGCACAGTTCCCTGCAATTTTCTTTCAAGATCATAGAAAAAAGATTTAGGGCGAAAGGTTAGGCGCATACCGTCCCTTACTTGAAGCCAAGATTCATAGGGAATAAGATCAGCAACTCTCTCTCTATTTCTTTTTCGCCACCAAGATACTGCATACCCCTTAAAGGATGTAACAACTAGTCTAATTTTTGTGAGATCAGAATAGTGCTTTAAATAAAAAAGTGTTTCAACAGCATTCTCCCATTCTATATACTCAGTAGGTCCTTTCTCACCAGAGAAGTCAGGAATTTCAAGTTTAATGTTTCCTAACTCCTCATTAGGCTGTTGGATCCTTTGACATTTAGGATCAACTCTCCCTGTTGGTGGAAATTGTCGCTCATCATTGTGTGGTCGTTGCACTTGCTATGAGCGTTGCTCCAAATTAGTTATTCGTGTGAGTAACCCGTCCATGGTGAAGGTTAGAGCATCTATTTTTTGTTCTAATGTCAGGGGTGGGGTTGGAACTTGTTCAACCATCTGCAGGGGAAAAAAAATCTAAAAACAAGAAGATGTGTGAGTAGTCACGTTAGTGAAATCAAAAAGTTGGCTCGCTCCCTCACTATTCTCAACTCACGGGTAAAAGGTGGATTATATTGCTCAGGAGGTACGCTACACACTCTTACAAACACACACTCCACTCGTGTATCGCTTAGGGTGGCAGATACTCTCACAAGCCTTTTTCCAAAAAGGAAAATTTCTAGTCCTAAACTCAAGTTGATATGGATTCAACCTCAAAGTTCAAGAAACGTACCTTGGAAAACTTCACAAGCCTTTGAGAGTAGGGGTGTATCGAGAGGTAGGTAATAAAATTGAGAGCAAGAAGCAAAAAAAAAAAAAAAAGGACAATACAAGCAAAGAAACTAAGCAAGATTTGAAAGAAAAATGAGAGTAAAGAAAGAAGTATGGCAGAAAGGTATGCAAGACCAATATCAGAAGGTAGACACAAATAGAATGTAACAAGGTTCAATGTACAACAACCAAATAGGAATCAAGAACTCCTTCCAACCTTATACTTTTCCCCTTCCTTTTCCCTCCAAGATTCTTATAATAAATGAGGGGTTATTTTCTTATTAAAATAATTATAAGTATAATTATTTCCTAATGGGCTTGGAAATACTACATTCTCGTATAAGCTATTATTATTGAGCTACCAAATTACCTTAGCCCAATATATATATAGAAATATATATTTCATACTATATGATTTTCACTATGGGGCTATGGACCTAATAAATTACCCTTAAGCTCAATCTTTAATTATTAGAATTCTTCTAAGCCCAAATGAAATTCTGTACATATATGTATATGTATTTTAGCCTTGACCCAAAGTTGACCCAACTTCCATAAGTGACATAGCCCAAAATGGAAACTTACCCTAGCCATAAATAGAAACTTCTAAATATGGTAGCCTATGTGATCAGCAGCCAAAATCCTTCTTCATCACTGCCTCTCTATTCTCTCCGGTCTCGCATCTCTCTCCTCCTCACCATTCCCTCGTCCAAGCTTCAACCAACGAACAACAATGGCGAACCAAGGTTCCACCTTCTTCCCACTCGGTGGCAGAGAGTGCATGGCAACAATGGAGGGTCCCGGCGGTCTCAAGGTATCTGGATGTGCTTTCTCCGGCCAACAGCTCTATTCTCTTTTGTGTCACCTTTTCTTCCCCAGTGGCGGTGAGGCGAGGAGTGGCAGCGGCAACTTCCGTGGTTCATTCGGTGAAGAACAACGCAACGCGAAGGGACTCCTCTGTTCGTGACAGCAGCAGCGGCAACGGGATCGTGGCCGGTGACATTCCACGACAACAAATTGCTAGCTCGAGCGGCAAAGAGCGTGTGAGCCTTCGGCGATCTCTGGTCCGTTTCTCTAGTGAGCAGCGGCAGCTTCGCGGGCAGCAGCGACGGGTGTCTCTTCTCCGCGAAGTTCCTCCGGCAAGAATGGCGCAGCGATAAACGTTAGTGGAGATGGTTTCCCTTCCCTTTCTCGTTGGCGGCATCCTCTTGTCCGTTTATGATGACCGGAGGATCGTCTGAAGGGTGTTGGTTTTGTAGTCGCACGACATAGCAGAAAGAGGCGAAGTGGTTTAGTGGCTTGGTCCTTAGGTGTTGAGCACGGGTTCGAATCCTTGCAAAGCTATGTGTTGGGTTGGCTTGATGATTAAGGTAATATTCCTTTTAAGCTTTTATAATCAGTTTATGTTAATCCTTAAGGTTATTAAGTAATGATTGGGTTATTATGGTCTTAGTAGCTAGTGATCTTGATGCTTAATATTATAGCTTAGGTAATCGTGACCCTTATCATGCTTTGAAATAATTAAGGATTAATTATAGGTTCCGGGTGATGATTATAATGGACCAACTAGGAATGTTAATATCATTGTTATTAATAGTTAGTGACGGTGTTAGATTGATTAATCTCAGGTTCATAAGTATGGACTTGCTTTTGAGACAAGCTTAAGTTTGGTGTTGCTTGTGGGTTAATACGCTTCAAGAGGTAACCACTATGTCCACTAAAACCTATTTTTCACACTCTCAATCTATGATATTATTTGGTGTATTGGAATCCTGATAATTTCTTTGCTGTTAGCCTATTATTGTTGTCTGTGAAGTCATTTTTGATGGATTATGGACTTGTGTTCTTGATCCTTTGCATATAGATGTTTATGGATATTTATTGGTATAGATTCCTTGTTTATTTGGCTTCTGGGAGATGTAATCTGGACATTCTGATCTTATTTTTGCATTCTGGAAATGAACATTCGTATTCTGATTTGAGTCTGGGAATAGTGCGTTGGGTTTGCTCTTGCGGTGCACCCTAGCGGTATAATGTGTCCCGCTAGAGTCTTCCGCAAGAGTGTGGCGGTAGAGGTTGGCGGGGGAAGGTCTTCCGCCGGTGTACTCCGTGTGCTTCTTGCGGAGGAAGGTGGCGGAGGGGGCAGTTCCGTGACTCTGTTCCGCCAGGTCTTCTTGGATTATGGTTCCAGAGAGTTGTTCTGTGATCTGTTGTCTATTTGTTCCGCCTTTGATTCTGGATTTCTATTGGGATATTTTGTTGAGTATATGATCATGTTTTGGAGTGTTTATTCACGTCTCTTGGTTCATTATATGAGTCTATTTAGTTGGTTGAATTCTTGGTTGTATTCTCTGGGAGTTGGTGGTGTTCATATTTTGAGATGAACACTGTGTGTTGTTTGTTCTTGGGATGAGTTTGAGGATGGATATGGAGTGGTGGATCCTTGAGTACCTTTTGGTTGTTGGTGGGTGAACTAATTGTGGACACTATTTGACTATGTGGGACTGATTTTGGGCTTTGGCCTCTGCGATTGGGTTTTACCCTTGTGGTTGGGTTCTTACCTCTGTGATTGGGCTCTCGCCTCTGTGATTGAGTTTATACCTCTGTGATTGGGTTTATACCTCTGTGATTGGGCTTTCGCCTTTGTGATTGGGTCTTTACCCCCATGAACTAACTTCGGGTTTGGTGATTGGTGTGAGAATTGGTACTTGGGTTGGAAGTTAAGGTTTTGGTGCTTATCCTTGGGTTGAGGTCTGGTCGGTTCTTTGTTGACTCTTGAGTTGTATTGTATCCTGTTGATTTTTGGTTATTCTTGGATATATTGCAGTTTGGTTGTTTCTTATGAGTATTCGGTTGAGTTTGTGATTCGGTTGGATATTGGTATTGATGAGAAGTCTTGGTTTATATATTCTTTCAGCTTCTTGTTGTTGAGTATCCGATTTTAAATGCTGAACAGTTCGTTGGTGTGTATATTCTATATGGGTGTGTAAACCTACTTACAACTTACTATATATATCTATACTTCATTGCGGGTGTGAATGGTGGTTGCTTAGCAGTCTTTTGCTAATGGTTTCTTGTATGTTTTCCAGGTATGCAATAAGTATAAGTGTGAGCACGATAGAGATATATCCGTATGAGGCAGCTTAGATTAGTTTGTTATGTTTTAGACTTATGTTTTGGGCCTGTGTGCCAATATGAGATTCTATATACTCTTGTTTTAGATTTGGATGTTTTGGGATATGTTTTGAGGATTTATATATTATGCAGTTTAGTTTTTGTTTAGCCTGTGCATCTAGGTCGTGTTTTTCTTACCTAGATGTGGCATGATACCCACTTAGGTTATAAATCGCTTCCGCTATGTGTGTTTGATAGTTGAGATAGGCAGCTTTTGTGTTGAAGTTTAGCTATCTCGACTTCTGAAAAGTTGGGGTGTCACATCAGTTTTTATAGGACCGTTGGTAACGGAGTTAAGCCTAGGATTAGGGCTTGATGCGGATCTTAAGGGTGAGAAAGTTGAAGCCAAGATGAAAGCATTTACCGTCCAAGACTTCTTTGCTCTTAACCTTAGGTTGGGAGGTGATGATGCCCGCTAATTGGTGATAAGGAAGAGGAAGAAGAAGAGGATTATGAAGGAAATGAAGAGCAACAACAACAAGGTGGAGAGAGCGTTCGACATGGTGGACCCGTGATGATGGATTGGGAATCTACAAGAGCCTTTCATATGCAATTGCACCAAGAACAAATGGCGTTTCTACAAGCCCATAGGACAAGGCAAGATGAGGAATTGCACGGATTAGAGATGCGGTAGAGCACAACACGAGAATGATTAAGAAGCTCCAAGCACAATTGGCTAAACAATTCCATCCACCATCATATGGAGGCCAATGAAGGAATCTACCTCTCCAAGGCCAAAGAAAGGAAGAGATTTGAAGGAAAAAAAAATCAATGATTGAAAGATGTTTGTTTGAGATGTGTCCCACTAAAACATTAGGTTCCTTATGCGTGGGGTTCAGACTTACATTTCCTTATTTTTCATGCATTTTACCGCTTTTTTTAGGAAGCGGGAAGAACCTAAGAGCAAGCCAAGAAAAGGAATTATGAGGAAGCAAGCACAAGCCGAAATCTATCTTGATTTTTTTCAATATTTCCACAAGTATAAGCCTATATGGACATAAATATAATATGTACATGCATATACAAGCTATGAACATGTATACAAACATATTCATAAAACTCCTAATCTCATCATTCACTAGCAATTGTCCATTTTCAAGTGACTAAACCGACTTAAGGGATTCCTTACCTCCTTGAGAGTATATTAACACCGTCGGATGAATTTTGGATCTTTTCCCCCAATTTACTCAAAACCCTAAGATCAAAATCAACACCATAACAACAAATATTACGAACTTAAGCTTAGATTCATGCTCTAGGAGGAAAAACAAAGCTTTCCACCGAATAAAATCGAAGTTTTACCGAATAGTTTGACACTTGTGAAGAAACTTGGCTATGGAAGCAAGCTTTAATGGAGGAAAAATGGTGAAGAAGATGAAGATGATCACACTTTCTCTCTCTCTCTTTGATTTCGGCAATTTGAAGGGAAATGGAAAAAAAATTAAAGACAAAGCTTATATATTATATGAGGGAGCTTGTAGGATAAGCCACATTATTTGGATCATCTTCAAGAATTAATTAAATAATAACATGTGGCTAGAAATGGTGACAAGTGTCAAAATCTTATGGTAACTCAAGAAAAATATCTTCAATTGGACTGGTAAGGGTCAAAACAGATATAATTTCGGTAGGAAATAATTTAAATAGTAATAATTCCGAAACTAAAAATTTATCTCAGACTNGGTACGTACGATCGCAGCTTAATAACAACTATACTCACTTATAAAAATTCTTTTGAAATATCTGAAGATCATAACTTATGAATGTCAACGCCTTAGGATAAAATAATAATGTTTGGAAAATACGGGGTATTACAGCCTCTCAAAATAAGCCCAATGTTCAATCCGTTTTTATAGGACCGTTGGTAACTGAGTTATGCCTAGGATTAGGGCTTGATGCGGATCTTAAGGGTGAGAAAGTTGAAGCCGAGATGAAAGCATTTACTGTCCAAGACTTTTTTGCTATGAACCTTAGGTTGGGAGGTGATGATAAGGAAGAGGAAGAAGAGGAAGAAGATTATGGAGGAAATGAAGAGGAACAACAACTAGGTGGAGAGGGCGTTCAAAATGGTGGACTCGTGATGATGGATAGTGAATCTACGAGAGCCTTTCATAAGCAATTGCACCGATAACAAATAGCTTTTCTATAAGCCATAGGCACTAGGCAAGATGAGGAATTGCACGGATTAGATATGCGGTGGAGCAAACCACGAGAATGATTGAGGAGCTCCAAGCACAATTGGCTAACCAATTCCATCCAGCATCATATGGAGGCCAATGAAGGAATCCACCACTCCAAAGCCAAAGAAAGGAAGAGATTTGAAGAAAAAAAAATGAATAATTGAAAGACGTTTGTGTGAGATGTGTCCCACTAAAACATTAGGTTCCCTATGCGTGGGGTTAAGACTTACATTTCCCTATTTTTCATGCAGTTTACCGCTTTTTTTTAGGAAACGGGAAAAACCAAAGAGCAAGCCAAGAAAAGGAATTATGAGGAAGGAAGCACAAGCCGAACAAGGGCTAGAGCACAACCACCACCTCCACCACCACAAGTTGATCCTATGCAATAGGAACAAGGGTCCTCCGAGGCTTAACTCATTAACAATTGGCGCTTGTGGATGTGTATAAGTCAAAGAATTTAGTCGGAGAGAAATACTTTGATTCGAATGTGCTAAGGGAATTTCGTTGCGAAGACATGGTAAATCTGTTGCTAAGACACCCGCAATGGAGCAAAGTATTCAATTGGAGAGGGCCGACATATATTCCGGTTACCTATGAGTTTCTTGCTTCCTTGAACATAAAGAAAGAGCCAAACGATGCCAAGAAATCCATTTTTTATGTGCTTTTCAGGAAGAGATATAATCACTCCGTTGATGAGCTAGCTTTGATACTTGGGTTACATACCCGTGATGAGATGAGCATGCCTTACTTCCGTAGGTATCATGTGGAGTTTGATTCTGATAGAGATGCCTCGACATATTGGGGCCATATTACGAATGATGCGGAGTATAACTCTAGCAACTTGAAGGCAAGAAAGATAATAATGAATCATCTCAAGGAAATCTGACTTAATTTAGCAATCAACCTGTCGAGAAGGAAAACAAATTTGAACAAGGCCTACTGGCAAGATTTGTTTTACATGTGGAGTATGGAGAAGGAAGCGGAAGTCAACATGGGAGCACAAGTGAAGAAATGGCTTGCCTCTCAAAATAAGCCCAATGTTCAATCAGTTTTTATAGGACCGTTGCTAAAGGAGATAAGCCCAGGATTAGGGATATATGCGGATCTTAAGGGTGAGAAAGTTGAAGCCAAGATGAAAGCATTTACCGTCCAAGACTTCTTTACTCTTAACCTTAGGTTGGGAGGTGATGATGCCCGCTAATTGGTGATAAGGAAGAGGAAGAAGAGGAAGAAGATTATGAAGGAAATGAAGAGCAACAACAACAAGGTGGAGAGAGCGTTTGACATGGTGGACCCGTGATGATGGATTGGGAATCTACAAGAGCCTTTAGTATGCAATTGCACCAATAACAAATGGCGTTTCTTCAAGCCCATAGGACAAGGCAAGATGAGGAATTGCACGGATTAGAGATGCGGTGGAGCACAACACGAGAATGATTGAGGTGATTCACGCACAATTGGCTAACCAATTCCATCCAGCATCATATGGAGGCCAATGAAGGAATCCACCACTCCAAGGCCAAAGAAAGGAAGAGATTTGAAGGAAAAAAAACAATGATTGAATGATGTTTGTTTGAGATGTGTCCCACTAAAACATTAGGTTTCTATGCGTGGGGTTCAGACATACATTTCCTTATTTTTTATTTAGTTTACCGCTTTTTTTAGGAAACGGGAAGAAGCAAAGAGCAAGACAAGAAAAGGAATTATGAGGAAGCAAGCACAAGCCGAACAAGGGCTAGAGCATAAACACCACCTCCACCACCACAAGTTCATCTTATGCAATAGGAACAAGGATCCTCCGAGGCTTAACTCATGAAAAATTGGCGCTTGTGGATGTGTATAAGTCAAAGAATTTAGTTGGAGGGAAATACTTTGATCCGAGTGTGCATTTCATTGCGAAGACATGATAAATCTGTTGCTAAGACACCCGCAGTGGAGCAAAGTATTCGAATGGAGAGGGCCGACAAATACTCCGGTTACCTATAGATTTCTTGCTTCCTTGAACATAAAGAAAGAGCCAAACGATGCCAAGAAATCCATTTCGTATGTGCTTTTCAGGAAGAGATATAATCACTCCGTTGATGAGCTAGCTTTGATACTTGGATTACATACCCGTAATGAGATGAGCATGCATTACTTTCGGAGGTACCATATGGAGTTTGATTCCGATAGAGATGACGCGACATATTGGGGCCATATTACGAATGATGCGGAGTATAAAACTAGCAATTTGAAGGCAAGAAAGATCCGAATGAATCATCTCAACGCAATCCAACTTAATTTAGCAATCATCTTGTCGGGAAGAAAAACAATTTTGAACAAGCCCTACCGGCAAGATTTCTTTTACATGTGGAGTATGGAGAAGGAAGCGGATGTCAATATTGGAGCCCATGTGAAGAAGTGGCTTGCCTCTCAAAATAAGCCCAATGTTCAATCTGTTTTTATAGGACCGTTGGTAACGGAGTTATGCCTAGGATTAAAGCTTGATGCGGATCTTAAGGGTGAGAAAGTTGAAGCGAGATGAAAGCATTTACCGTCCAAGACTTCTTTGCTATGAACCTTAGGTTGGGAGGTGATGATATCCCGCTAATTGGTGATAAGGATGAGGAAGAAGAGGAAGAAGATTATGAAGGAAATGAAGAGGAAGAACAACAAGGTCGAGAGGGCTTTCAACATGGTGTACCCGTGATGATGGATAGTGAATCTACGAGAGCCTTTCATAAGCAATTGCACCAATAACAAATGGCGTTTCTATAAGCCATAGGCACTAGGCAAGATGAGGAATTGCACGGATTAGAGATGCGGTGGAGCAAACCACTAAAATGATTGAGGAGCTCCAAGCACAATTGGCTAACCAGTTCCATCAACCATCATATGGAGGCCAATGAAGGAATCCACCACTCCAAAGCCAAAGAAAGGAAGAGATTTGAAGAAAAAAAATCTATGATTGAAAGATGTTTGTGTGAGATGTGTCCCACTAAAATATTAGGTTCCCTATGCGTTGGGTTAAGACTTACATTTCCCTATTTTTCATGTAGTTTACCGCTTTTTTTCGGAAACAGGAATAACCAAAGAGCAAGCGAAGAAAAGGAATTATGAGGAAGGAAGCACAAGCCGAACAAGGGCTAGAGCACAACCACCACCTCCACCACCACAAGTTGATCCTATGCAATAAGAACAAGGGTCCTCCGAGGCTTAACTCATGAACAATTGGCGCTTGTGGATGTGTATAAGTCAAAGAATTTAATTGGTGCGAAATACTTTTATCCGAGTGTAATGGGTTGCTAAGACAGCCGCAATGGAGCAAAGTATTCGAATGGTGAGAGCCGACATATACTCCGGTTACCTATAAGTTTCTTGCTTCCTTGAACATAAAGAAAGTGCCAAACGATGCCAAGAAATCAATTTCTTATGTGTTTTTGGCGAAGAGATATAATCACTCCGTTGATGAGCTAGCTTTGATACTGAAGAGATATAATCACTCCGTTGATGAGCTAGCTTTGATACTTGGGTTACATACTCACTCCGTTGATGAGCTAGCTTTGATACTTGGGTTACATACCCGTGATGAGATGAGCATGCCTTACTTCCGGAGGTACCATGTGGAGTTTGATTCCGATAGAGATGACGCGACATATTGGGGCCATATTACGAATGATGCGGAGTATAACTCTAGCAACTTGAAGGCAAGAAAGATCTGAATAAATCATCTCAAGGCAATCCGACTTAATTTAGCAATCACCTTGTCGGGAAGGAAAACAAATTTGAACAAGGCTTACCGGCAAGATTTGTTTTGCATGTGGAGTATGGAGAATGAAGCGGATGTCAACATTAGAGCCCATGTGAAGAAGTGGCTTGCCTCTCAAAATAATCCATTGTTCAATCTGTTTTTATAGGACCGTTGGTAACGGAGTTATGCCTAGGATTAAGGCTTGAAGCGGATCTTAAGGGTGACAAAGTTGAAGCCGAGATTAAAGCATTTACCGTCCAAGACTTCTTTGCTATGAACCTTAGGTTGGGAGGTGATGATGCCCCGCTAATTGGTGATAAGGAAGAGGAAGAAGAGGAAGAAGATTATGAAGGAAATGAAGAGGAACCACAACTAGGTGGAGAGGGCGTTCAACATTGTGGACCCGTGATGATGGATAGTGAATCTACGAGAGCCTTTCATAAGCAAGTGCACCAATAACAAATGGCGTTTCTATAAGCCATAGGCACTAGGCAAGATGAGGAATTGCACGGATTAGATATGCGGTGGAGCAAACCACGAGAATGATTGAGGAGCTCCAAGCACAATTGGCTAACCAATTCCGTCCATCATCATATGCAGGCCAATGAAGGAATCCACCACTCCAAAGCCAAAGAAAGGAAGAGATTTGAAGAAAAAAAAATCAATGATTTAAAGACGTTTGTGTGAGATGTGTCCCACTAAAATATTAGGTTCCCTATACATGGGGTTAAGACTTACATTTCCCTATTTTTCATGCAGTTTACCACTTTTTTTAGAAACAGGAAGAACCAAAGAGCAAGCCAAGAAAAGGAATTATGAGGAAGCAAGCACAAGCCGAACAAGGGCTAGAGCACAACCACCACCTCCACAACCACAAGTTGATTCTATGCAATAGGAACAAGGGTCCTCCGAGAGTTAACTCATGAACAATTGGCGCTTGTGGATGCGTATAAGTCAAAGAATTTAGTTGGAGAGAAACACTTTGATCCGAGTGTGCTAAGGGAATTTCGTTGCGAATACATGGTAAATCTGTTGCTAAGACACCCGCAATGGAGCATTGTATTCGATTGGAGAGGGCCGACATATACTACGGTTACCTATGAGTTTCTTGCTTCCTTGAACATAAAGAAAGAGCCAAACGATGCCAAGAAATCCATTTCTTATGTGCTTTACGGGAAGAGATATAATCACTCCGTTGATGAGCTAGCTTTGATACTTGGGTTACATACCCGTGATGAGATGAGCATGTCTTACTTTCAGAGGTACCATGTGGAGTTTGATTCCGATAGAGATGACGCGACATATTGGGGTCATATTACGAATGATGCGGAGTATAACACTAGCAATTTGAAGGCAAGAAAGATCCGAATGAATCATCTCAAGGCAATCCGACTTAATTTAGCAATCAACTTATCGGGAAGGAAAACAAATTTGAACAAGGCCTACCGGCAAGATTTGTTTTACATATGGAGTATGGAGAAGGAAGCGGATGTCAACATTGGAGCCCATGTGAAGAAGTGGCTTGCCTCTCAAAATAAGCCCAATGTTCAATCCGTTTTTATAGGACCATTGGTAACGGAGTTATGCCTAGGATTAAGGCTTGATGCGGATCTTAAGGGTAAGAAAGTTGAAGCGGAGATGAAAGCATTTACCGTCCAAGACTTCTTTGCTATGAACCTTAGGTTGGGAGGTGATGATGCCCCGCTAATTGGTGATAAGGAAGAGGAAGAAGAGGAAGAAGATTATGAAGGAAATGAAGATGAACAACAACAAGATGGAGAGGGCGTTCAACATTGTGGACCCGTGATGATGGATAGTGAATCTACGAGAGCCTTTCATAAGCAAGTGCACCAATAACAAATGGCGTTTCTATAAGCCATAGGCACTAGGCAAGATGAGGAATTGCACGGATTAGATATGCGGTGGAGCAAACCACGAGAATGATTGAGGAGCTCCAAGCACAATTGGTTAACCAATTCCATCCAGCATCATATGGAGGCCAATGAAGGAATCCACCACTCCAAAGCCAAAGAAAGGAAGAGATTTGAAGAAAAAAAAATCAATGATTGAAAGATGTTTGTGTGAGATGTGTCCCAATAAAATATTAGGTTCCCTATACGTGGGGTTAAGACTTACATTTCCCTATTTTTCATGCAGTTTACCGCTTTTTTTAGAAACAGGAAGAACCAAAGAGCAAGCCAAGAAAAGGAATTATGAGGAAGCAAACACAAGCCGAACAAGGGCTAGAGCACAACCACCACCTCCACAACCACAAGTTGATTCTATGCAATAGGTACAAGGGTCCTCCGAGACTTAACTCATGAACAATTGGCGCTTGTGGATGTGTATAAGTCAAAGAATTTAGTTGGAGAGAAACACTTTGATCTGAGTGTGCTAATGGAATTTCGTTGCGAATACATGGTAAATCTGTTGCTAAGACACCCGCAATGGAGCAAAGTATTCGATTGGAGAAGGCCGACATATACTCCGGTTACATAAAGAAAGAGCCAAACGTTGCCAAGAAATCCATTTCTTATGTGCTTTACGGGAAGAGATATAATCACTCCGTTGATGAACTAGCTTTGATACTTGGGTTACATACCCGTGATGAGATGAGCATGCCTTACTTTCGGAGGTACCATGTGGAGTTTGATTTCGATAGAGATGACGCGACATATTGGGGCCATATTACGAATGATGCGGAGTATAACACTAGCAATTTGAAGGTAAGAAAGATCCGAATGAATCATCTCAAGGCAATCCGACTTAATTTAGCAATCAACTTGTCGGGAAGGAAAACAAATTTGAACAAGGCCTACCGGCAAGATTTCTTTTACATGTAGAGTATAGAGAAGAAAGCGGATGTCAACATTTGAGCCCATGTGAAGAAGTGGCTTGCCTCTCAAAATAAGCTCAATGTTCAATCCGTTTTTATAGGACCTTTGGTAACGGAGTTATGCCTAGGATTAAGGCTTGATGCGGATCTTAAGGGTGAGAAAGTTGAAGCGGAGATGAAAGCATTTACCGTCCAAGACTTCTTTGCTATGAACCTTAGGTTGGGAGGTGATGATGCCCCGCTAATTGGTGATAAGGAAGAGGAAGAAGAGGAAGAAGATTATGAAGGAAATGAAGAGGAACAACACCAAGATGGAGAGGGGTTCAACATTGTGGACCCGTGATGATGGATAGTGAATCTACGAGAGCCTTTCATAAGCAAGTGCACCAATAACAAATGGCGTTTCTATAAGCCATAGGCACTAGGCAAGATGAGGAATTGCACGGATTAGATATGCGGTGGAGCAAACCACGAGAATGATTGAGGAGCTCCAAGCACAATTGGCTAACCAATTCCGTCCATCGTCATATGCAGGCCAATGAAGGAATCCACCACTCCAAAGCCAAAGAAAGGAAGAGATTTGAAACAAATCAATGATTTAAAGACGTTTGTGTGAGATGTGTCCCACTAAAACATTAGGTTCTCTATGCGTGGAGTTAAGACTTACATTTCCCTATTTTTCATGCAGTTTACCGCTTTTTTTAGTAAACGAGAAGAACCAAAGAGCTAGCTAAGAAAAGAAATTATGAGGAAGCAAGCACAAGCCGAACAAGGGCTAGAGCACAACCACCACCTCCACTACCATAAGTTTGTCCTATGCAATAGGAACAAGGGTCCTTCGAGACTTAACTCATGAACAATTGGCGCTTGTGGATGTGTTTAAGTCAAAGAATTTAGTTGGGGAGAAATACTTTGATCCGACTGTGCTAAGGGAATTTCGTTGCGAAGACATGGTAAATCTGTCGCTAAGACAACCGCAATGGAGCAAAGTATTCGATTGGAGAGGGCCGACATATACTCTGGTTACCTATGAGTTTCTTGCTTCCTTCAATATAAAGAAAGAGCCAAACGATGCCAAGAAATCAATTTCTTATGTGCTTTTGTGGAAGAGATATAATCACTCCGTTGATGAACTAGCTTTGATACTTGGGTTACATACCTGTGATGAGATGAGCATGCCTTACTTCCGGAGGTACCATGTGGAGTTTGATTCCGATAGACATGACGCTACATATTGGGCCATATAACGAATGATGCGGAGTACAACACTAGCAACTTGAAGGCAAGAAAGATCCGAATGAATCATCTCAACGCAATCCGACTTAATTTAGCAATCAACTTGTCGGGAAGGAAAACAAATTTGAACAAGGCCTACCGGCAAAATTTGTTTTGCATGTCGAGTATGGAGAAGGAACCAACAAGGTAATCCCAATTCTTCAAACAAACTCAAGGGCATCATATTAATAGAAGCTCTGAGATCGGCAAGAGCTTTTGGAAATTCAATGTGATTGATAGAACACGGAACTACGAAAGCTCCCCGGTCATTCTTCTTTATGGGGCAACCCGTAGTCACCAATGCCGATGTTTCTTTGCCAAGACATGCATAATCCTCAATGGTATCACTTTCAAATTGAGTATCATAAAAGAATTTTTGCATGAAAGCATGAATTGTACATTTCCTCGCCATTTCCTTCCTTTTTGAGGTAATGGATTCGTGCTTTGGAAACACGGCCTCTTTGACTTCATGATCACAAGAGGTGATCTCCTCATGATTCTCCTTCACATCTCCTTCATGGTTACAAGATGTAACCTTGCTTTCTCCTTCAAATTTTGGAATTTCACAAGAAGCGTTTTCAATTGCATCTTCAAGGTTTTGACTGAGATAAGTATTAAACTTAAGGCAAAAGCTATCAAATCTTAACGGAATCATATAAATGCGGAAGCGTTTAACTAAACCCACACGGGGTGCTACGCCACATCCAGGCTAACCATCACCTAGATGCTAAGGTAACATCCAACATTAGTATAAAAAAATCCTCAAATGGAACAGAATCTAAACAAGTCAATAGAAAACATGAGTCTAAGTCATGCAGGCCTGAAATGTCTCAACATTCTCAATAAGCTCTAAGCTAAGCATAAAGGGAGAAGTAGATCTACAGCTAGCGCTCTCTCGTGCACAATGTACTTCATACCTGGAAAACAGTTAGAAATATTAGCAAAGAAATGCTAAGCAATCCACCACTCACAGTCGTGAGAAATACAATAGTATAGCATAGGCGGCATAACTTTGTAAATGTATTTTACACACGCATATAGAATATATGTAACGAAACTGTCCTTTGTTTAAAAGACAGGTGACTCAACAACAATAGGCTGAATGAATCACAAACCAAGGACACCTCAAATGAATCCAATATCAAGGAACGAATCCACAATACAAAAATTCCATAATAAGATACTCAAACGAATGCACAGGCTCAACTGAACAACACAAGTGAAACCAACCAACCAACAATCCTCACATCACTCTGTGCTTTATCACGCTCATGCAACTTTCTCTTAGGATGCTTAACATAAGTTGCTCCAATTAACTTTATCCTTCTTTTCTCTTGCTTACTATCCTTTTTAGTTACCAAGAGAGGCTGCACTTTGACAACTTGGGCTGGTCTTTTCAATTGTATCATTGATTGTGGTCCCTTTGTTTGGCTACAAACTGAGTTAGAGGATTGGAGTGGCGACTCCAATTCCACACGTGGAGGTTCCACTTTGATCTCTTTGATTTCTTCTTTCTTCAAGGCTGGTTTGAGAGCTTGCTTCAACCTCAGGTGGATTTCTTCAACTTGTTTTGGAAGGAGAGGCTTAAGCATATGTATAAATCCATTGTAGGTGACATTGCATGTGTAGTTGAGTGCATTATAGCAAAAATGTCTATCATGTTGCCATGACCTTCCAAGCAAAACATGTGCAGTACGCATTGGCAGAATATCACATAGAACCTCATCATAATACTTGCCAATACAAAAAGGAATAAAAGCTTGTTTAGTCACTCTCACATCCCTTGAATCAATAAGAATATATGGTTGGGGGTGATCGATAAGAGGTAACTTAAGGTAGTCCACCACGGCTGCACTAGCCAAATTCATACAACAATCTGAGTTAATAATGATAAGGCATCCCTTTCCATAAATGTTTCCCCTAGTATAGAGTGGCGGTTGCACTTGCTGATGGTGTTGCTCCAGATTAGTTATTCGAGTGCTTAACCCTTCCATGGCAAAGGCTAGAGCATCTATTTTTTGGTCTAACGTTTGAGGTGGCTTTGGAACCTGTTCAACCATCTTACCAAATTGATGACTCCTAGAACTAACCGGCAGATTTATGGTAATATGGTGGTTGGGAGGTGTGGGTTTTCGTTGAAATTGGGTGGGAAAAAGTGGAAAACTATTGTAGGATAGTATTTCAAGAAACTCAAGAACAAATATCAAGATTCAAGAACACAATCAAGAATGCAAGAAATTTTTTTTTTGGTTTTTTTGATTTATATAAGAAAGGAAAAGTAAGATAAGAATGATGTGTTTTTTTAATAAACCCTTGGAAACCTAGGCTCTGAATACCAAATTGGTATAAACCTGGTCCAAGGTTCAAATAAAGATGGAGTACTGTCCTAAGATAGCTCCCAAAGTAAGGATAGCGATGGATCGAAATACCTTAGACCTCACAAGAAACCCTTAGTCTCGAATCCTCGAAGACTTAGAAGAATCCCATTGTAGCTTCAAGTACCTCGATGATGCAATCTTCAATCAACTAGAGTCGGATCTAGTTTCTTTCGATTCAAGAACGAGTCCACGAACCTAAATCTAAGGTTGAAGAAAGGAAGATTGATTCGAGTCCACGAATCAATTTGCTAGTTGAGTCCACGACTAGCCACTAATTTAGTCCACAATTAGCTATAAGGTTTCTTACACAAGTGTAAAGAAAAACTTAAGAATTTTATTGAATGAAAGCCTTTTTACAGACTGATATGATTGTGCCCTATTTATAGGTATAGGGACATCATTATAATCCTAAATACAATTGGAAAAAGAGTCCTAAACTAATCTAGAAAACAAGTAAATATAGTCCTATTTAGAAAGGGATTTAAGGAATCCTTTCTAAATACAAACTAGTGTTTTCTCTTTCATGCCAAACAATTTAAAATAATGATGACCAAAAATAATAGGGCTGATTTGGGCCTAATTTAATTCCCAAAATCAGCACTTAAAGAATTATAAAACGCATTGAGTTCTTCTTCATCTTTTGCAATTGGGCTTGACTTGGATTTCCACCATCTTTGAACATAACCAATGAAGAGTTGCTTTAATTGCTTGGACTTGGGCCTTATGATTAGCCCAATTGGTACTCTTAATGGATCTTCATTATGTTGTGCCGCATCACAATCTATGCTATATTATGTATTTCTGACGAGTGTGAGTGGTTGATTACTTAACATTTCTTTGCTAATGATTTCCTAACTATTTTCCAGGTATGGAGTAGATGTTTTTCAGGCTTGTGTGCCTTACACTATGTTTTATGTATTGACTATTTCAGTTGTGTTTCCTTATGGATTAGTATTGTGGATTCTTAGCCTGTGCATCTAGGTTCAGATTTGCCTAGATGTGGCATGACACCCTGTTGAGTATTAGTATGCTTCCGCTTTGTTATGCCGTTAGTTCTGAGATTGCTAGCTTTTATATTAAGTTTATGCCTATCTCAGCGTGAAATTTTAGGGGTGTTATAGTTGGTATCAGAGCCTGTGTTGAGGTCTAAGTAGGAATCCTAGGGCTTGAAACTTGAGACACTAGGACTTGATCAATAGCAATTAAGGGGATTGTGAATTCTAGGATGTGTGAATTCTAGGACTCGCGATGAGGACGCGCTTTATTTATTTGAATTATTTGTACTTTGTTAACCATGTTGTTCGTAGCTTGCCCTTGTGGCTGTTGTACTTGCGAGCGCGCATCTCCGCGGTAAGTTCTTAATCGCTATTAAATAAGATTTCTTCATTTTCGATTCGCTAAGGAGCCTGATTTAGACTAAGAATAAGAATTCGGATGTCTTTTGATGCGAAACGATGGGTAGCATCTTACGTATCTAGACAATCAGAATATTGGGCGACTCATTGAAGAAGACTAATGTACTCGCGGCTTGAAGTCATCGGTAGTAGTCTACGTTCCCCGGGATTGTTGTCTTCGTGTATATAGCATAGTCTGCAAGATCTTAGCTAACCTTAAGACGTGAAGAACAAGTTCGCGCAACTGAAGTCAGATAAGAGGCGAAGAAAGCGATCGGAGCTTGAAGACCCTCGACCATGAGGGAACGACAAGAGCAAATGTTGACGAGCCAAGAAAGAGTTAAAAGCACGCCAAGTTGGAGCTTCTGGTTCGATGATAAAGGTCTCGTGCGAGCTAATCTCGGAATTGATGTTGCATGTAGAATTGGAATGTGAGGTCGGGATGCTCAGACCTTAAGATAGTCATGCATACCTCTGAAGCGGCCACGAAGGATCGAGTTAGAAGTTGCAACCTTGAAGGCAAAGAAGACTAAATCAAGTAGAAAGGAAAGCTTGAACTTTCGAGACCCCCAAAGATAAGAAGAAATGCCATAAGCAAGTTGTGTCTGACCCAATGAAGTGCGAGGAGACTGAGAAGTCGATTATGAAGTAAGGACCTCGTGTGGCCTATTTCGGCACACCTTGGAAGTGGTACCTTGTGTAAGGACTTAAGGAAAGGACCTTGGCGACAAGAAAGAAATAAGGAGTAGCTAAGCTAGCTAGTAGAAGACCGAATCGTCAAAAGATCAAGACCCACAGAAGTGAACCTAAAGGCTCACTCAGTCCTCAGATTTTCCTAAGTGGAGTTGGACCGGGTACTAATGGATTCCCATAGAAGACTTGGCTTACCGAGCAAGTAAGCAAAGGTGCCATTGATCGCGTCAGACGCGAAGTTGAAGTGGATGCTGCATTCCACTACCTCTGGGTGACTAACAAGAATAACCATTGAAGTCTGGGAGGATGAGTGGATATATTCGTGCTATTAACTTGCAAGGATCACAAGATGAAAACTAAGGTTTGATCGGATCTTCTTACAATGAAGTCTAAGAATTCTCGATGCTAAAGCAAGTATAAGCAATACGTCGGCTTTAGGACCTCAATGTTTCAAAATACAAGGAAGTAAACTTGGTTACTAAGGTCACCGTTAATCATAGTCGGACCCCCTTTCAACATCAGGCGATACCTTTCTAATTGACCCTACCCTTTTCATGAACTTCCCCGAGAATCTCTCGTTCTGTACCAATGATACGAATCTTCGTAGGGATGATTCATAACAAGGAGTTATTGCCCAAGATGTTCTCAAATTCAATGGATAAAGAGTTACCTTTGGTGCACACAAGATCACCCTTGAGCCCCGATTCCACGAAGAACCAAGAAACAACGCTTAGCACGCCTCAAGTTCCTCAAGAACGCAATCTTCAAACAACTATAGTGGGTTCTCTAGTAGTTCCCTTGATTCTATGGATTGATAGGACCACAATTCCTAAAATCTAAGGTTGGTAGAATGCGGGTTTGATTCCATAGGGCCACGAATCAAGAACACTANCGGGTTTGATTCCATAGGGCCACGAATCAAGAACACTATTCGATAGGACCACGAATAGAAGAAAGAATTCTTACACAAGTGTAAAGAAAACTTAGGAAATTTTGATTGATTCTGAAATTACTTGATTCATCAAAGGAAATACACACCCTATTTATACACATGCTAGGGGACTCCAAATGTCATCAATAGTAAAAGTACATCAAGGAGATCAAAAGACATCAATAGTAAAAATACATCACTATCAAGGAGATTAAATGTCATAACTTGTCTAGGAAAGACCAATAGTCTTCCTAATATGCCAAAGCTTGTCCATGTGTCTCAAAATCTGATTTTGGTGAATTATTTCAACCTCTTTTGTACCCTCCCAAGCAAAGCCACGAATTTGGACATCAAGATGGTATTTTTGGGCTCTTCCAAATCAGCTTTAATGCAAGTAAAATAGTCTAAGTATCCACCATCATCACTTGGACTCCTTATTGAATTTTCATGACTTTTCCACCAATGTTGCTCAAACCCAATGTAAAATTGTCTTAAGAGTTTAGTCTTGGACCTTGTAATGGGACCAATAGGGACTCTTAACGGATCATATGTGGTCTGGTTTGCATCATCCTCCCCTTCTTGAAAGAGATTCGACCTCAAATCAGCATCTTCAAACAAAGACAAATCAGCAACATTGAATGTAGAGGAAACATTGTACTTTCCACGAAGATCAACTTTGTAAGCATTGTCTCCAATCTTCTCTAGTATTTCAAAGGGACCATCTCCTCTTGGTTGCAACTTGGACTTCCTTTGCTGAGGGAAACGCTCCTTCCTTAGGTAGATCCAAACCCAATCTCCAGGTTGGAACGTGATCTTCTTCCTTGTCTTGTTAACTCGTTCAGCCACCTTCGTATTTCTTTGCTCAATTTGTACCTTAACTCGTTCATGCATCTCCTTGATTCTTTTGGCACGAGCTGCTCCATCAAAACTCACCCTTGTACTTACCAATAGAAAAAGGCGCCAGTGCTTGTTTAGTCACCTTTATCTCCCTTGCATCAGTAAGCCATTGCAATCTATATGGATGGGGGTGATCAATAAGAGGTAATTTAAGATGACTCACCATGGCGGCACTAGCTACATTCGTGCAACTCCCCGAATCAATAATGACACTGCAACGCATCCCATGAATCCTTCCTTTTGCATAGAATATGTTTTCTATTTGGCTCTCTTCTTGCTCAGGAATGGATTTAGTGCTAGTGTTATACTCCGCATCATTCGTAATATGGCCCCAATATGTCGCGTCATCTCTATCGGAATCAAACACCACATGGTACCTCCGAAAGTAAGGCATGCTCATCTCATCACGGGTATGTAACCCAAGTATCAAAGCTTGCTCATCAACGGAGTGATTATATCTCTTCCCGAAAAGCACATAAGAAATGGATTTCTTGGCATCGTTTGGCTCTTTCTTTATGTTCAAGGAAGCAAGAAACTCATAGGTAACCGGAGTATATGTCGGCCCTCTCCAATCAAATACTTTGCTCCATTGCGGGTGTCTTAGCAACAGATTTACCATGTCTTCGCAACGAAATTCCCTTAGCACAGTCGGATCAAAGTATTTCTCTCCAACTAAATTCTTTGACTTAAACACATCCACAAGCGCCAATTGTTCATGAGTTAAGCCTCGGAGAACCCTTGTTCCTATTGCATAGGATAAACTTGTGGTGGTGGAGGTGGTGGTTGTTCTCTAGCCCTTGTTCGGCTTGTGCTTGCTTCCTTATAATTTCTTTTATTGGCTTGCTCTTTGGTTCTTCCCGTTTCCTAAAAAAAGCGGTAAACTGCATGAAAAATAGGGAAATGTAAGTCTTAACCCCACGCATAGGGAACCTAATGTTTTAGTGGGACACATCTCACACAAACGTCTTTCAATCATTGATTTTTTTTCTTCAGTGGTGGATTCCTTCATTGGCCTGCATATGATGATGGACGGAATTGGTTAGCCAATTGTGCTTGGAGCTCCTAAATCATTCTCGTGGTTTGCTCCACCGCATATCTACTACGTGCAATTCTTAATCTTGCCTAGTGCCTATGGCTTATAGAAACGCCATTTGTTATTGGTGCAATTGCTTATGAAAGGCTCTCGTAGATTCACTATCCATCATCACGGATCCACCATGTTGAACGCCATCTCCACCTTGTTCTTGTTCCTCTTCATTTCCTTCATAATCTTCTTCCTCTTCTTACTCTTCTTCCTCTTCTTCCTCTTCCTTATCACCCCCAACCTAAGGTTCATAGCAATGAAGTCTTGGACGGTAAATGCTTTCATCTCCGCTTCAACTTTCTCACCCTTAAGATCCGCATCAAGCCTTAATCCTAGGCATAACTCCGTTACCAACGGTCCTATAAAAACGGATTGGAAATTGGGCTTATTTTGAGAGGCAAGCCACTTCTTCACATGGGCTACAATGTTGACATCCGCTTCCTTCTCCATACTCCACATGTAAAAAAAATCTTGCCGGTAGGCCTTGTTCAAATTTATTTTTCTTCCCAACAAGTTGATTGCTAATTTAAGTCGGATTGCCTTGAGATGATTCATTCGGATCTTTCTTGCCTTCAAATTGCTAGTGTTATACTCCGCTCGTAATATGGCCCCAATATGTCGCGTCATCTCTATCGGAATCAAACTCCACATGGTACCTCCGAATAAGGCATGCTCATCTCATCACGGGTATGTAACCCAAGTATCAAAGCTAGCTCATCAACGGAGTGATTATATCTATTCCCGAAAAGCACATAAGAAATGGATTTCTTGGCATCGTTCGGTTCTTTCTTTATGTCCAAGGAAGCAACAAACTCATAGGTCACCGGAGTATATGTCGGCCCTCTCCAATCGAATACTTTGCTCAAAGTATTTCTCTCCAACTAAATTTTTTGACTTATACACATCCACAAGAGCCAATTGTTCATGAGTCAAGCCTCGGAGGACCCTTGTTCCTATTGCATAGGATCAACTTGCGGTGGTGGAGGTGGTGGTTGTGCTCTAGCCCTTGTTCGGCTTGTGCTTGCTTCCTCATAATTCCTTTTCTTGGCTTGCTCTTGGGTTCTTCCCGTTTCCTAAAAAAAGCGGTAAACTGCATGGAAAATAGGGAAATGTATGTCTTAACCCCACGCATAGGGGACCTAATTTTTAGTGGGACACATCTCACACAAACATCTTTCAATCATTGATTTTTTTTCTTCAAATATCTTCCTTTCTTTGGCTTTGGAGTGGTGGATTCCTTCATTGGCCTCCATATGATGGTGGATGGAATTGGTTAGCCAATTGTGCTTGGAGCTCCTCAATCATTCTCGTGGTATGCTCCACCGCATATCTAATCCGTGCAATTCTTCATCTTTCCTAGTGCCTATGGGTTATAGAAACGCCATTTGTTATTGGTGCAATTGCTTATGAAAGGCTCTCGTAGATTCACTATCCATCATCATGGGTCCACCATGTTGAACGTCATCTCCACCTTGTTGTTGTTCGTCTTCATTTCCTTCATAATCTTCTTCCTCTTCCTTATTACCTCCCAACTTAAGGTTCATAGAAAAGAAGTCTTGGACGGTAAATGCTTTCATCTCGGCTTCAACTTTCTCACCCTTAAGATCCGCATCAAGCCTTAATCCTAGGCATAACTCCGTTACCAACGGTCCTATAAAAGCGGATTAGAAATTGGGCGCCACTTCTTCACATGGGCTCCAATGTTGACATCCGCTTCCTTCTCCATACTCCACATGTAAAAGAAATCTTGCCGGGTGGCCTTGTTCAAGTTTGTTTTCCTTCCCGACAAGTTGATTGCTAAATTAAGTCGGATTGCCTTGAGATGATTCATTCGGATCTTTCTTGCCTTCAAATTGCAAGTGTTATACTCCGCATCATTCGAAATATGGCCCCAATATGTCGCGTCATCTCTATCGGAATCAAACTCCACATGGTACCTCCGAATAAGGCATGCTCATCTCATCACGGGTATGTAACCCAAGTATCAAAGCTAGCTCATCAACGAAGTGATTATATCTATTCCCAAAAATCACATAAGAAATGGATTTCTTGGCATTATTTGGCTCTTTCTTTATGTCCAAGGAAGCAACACACACATAGGTAATCGGAGTATATGTCGGCCCTCTCCAATCGAAAACTTTGCTCAAAGTATTTCTCTCCAACTAAATTTTTTGACTTATACACATCCACAAGCGCCAATTGTTCATGAGTTAAGCCTCGGAGGACCCTTGTTCCTATTGCATAGGATCAACTTGTGGTGGTGGAGGTGGTGGTTGTGCTCTAGCCCTTATTCGGCTTGTGCTTGCTTCCTCATAATTCCTTTTCTTGGCTTCCTCTTGGGTTCTTCCCGTTTCCTAAAAAAAGCGGTAAACTGCAATGGAAAATAGGGAAATGTATGTCTTAACCCCACGCATAGGGAACCTAATGTTTTAGTGGGACACATCTCACACAAACATCTTTCAATCATTGATTTTTTTTTCTTCAAATATCTTCCTTTCTTTGGCTTTGGAGTGGTGGATTCCTTCATTGGCCTCCATATGATAGTGGATGGAATTGGTTNTCTTCATTTCCTTCATAATCTTCTTCCTCTTCTTCCTCTTCCTTATCACCAATTAGCGGGGCATCATCACCTCCCAACCTAAGGTTCATAGCAAAGAAGTCTTTGACGATAAACGCTTTCATCTCGGCTTCAACTTTCTCACCCTTAAGATCCGCATCAAGCCTTAATCCTAGGCATAACTCCGTTACCAACGGTCATATAAAAACGGATTGAACATTGGTCTTATTTTGAGAGGCAAGCCACTTCTTCACATGGGCTACAATGTTGACATCCGCTTCCTTCTCCATACTCCACATGTAAAAAAAATCTTGCCGGTAGGCCTTGTTCAAATTTATTTTCCTTCCCGACAAGTTGATTGCTAATTTAAGTCGGATTGCCTTGAGATGATTCATTCGGATCTTTCTTGCCTTCAAATTGCTAGTGTTATACTCCGCATCATTCGTAATATGGCCCCAATATGTCGCGTCATCTCTATCGGAATCAAACTCCACATGGTACCTCCGAAAGTAAGGCATGCTAATCTCATCACGGGTATGTAACCCAAGTATCAAAGCTAGCTCATCAACGGAGTGATTATATCTATTCCCGAAAAGCACATAAGAAATGGATTTCTTGGCATGGTTTGGCCCTTTCTTTATGTCCAAGGAAGCAACAAACTCATAGGTAACCGGAGTATATGTCGACCCTCTCCAATCGAATACTTTGCTCAAAGTATTTCTCTCCAACTAAATTTTTTGACTTATACACATCCACAAGAGCCAATTGTTAATGAGTTAAGCCTCGGAGGACCCTTGTTCCTATTGCATAGGATCAACTTGTGGTGGTGGAGGTGGTGGTTGTGCTCTAGCCCTT
>NC_044920.1:10399817-10427703 GCF_003576645.1 Ipomoea triloba | reverse complement strand
ATGAGTTAAGCCTCGGAGGACCCTTGTTCCTATTGCATAGGATCAACTTGTGGTGGTGGAGGTGGTGGTTGTGCTCTAGCCCTTGTTCGGCTTGTGCTTGCTTCCTCATAATTCCTTTTCTTGGCTTGCTCTTGGGTTCTTCCCGTTTCCTAAAAAAAGCGATAAACTGCATGGAAAATAGGGAAATGTATGTCTTAACCCCACGCATAGGGAACCTAATTTTTAGTGGGACACATCTCACACAAACATCTTTCAATCATTGATTTTTTTTCTTCAAATATCTTCCTTTCTTTGGCTTTGGAGTGGTGGATTCCTTCATTGGCCTCCATATGATGGTGGATGGAATTGGTTAGCCAATTGTGCTTGGAGCTCCTCAATCATTCTCGTGGTATGCTCCACCGCATATCTAATCCGTGCAATTCTTCATCTTGCCTAGTGCGTATGGGTTATAGAAACGCCATTTGTTATTGGTGCAATAGCTTATGAAAGGCTCTCGTAGATTCACTATGCATCATCATGGGTCCACCATGTTGAACATCATCTCCACCTTGTTGTTCGTCTTCATTTCCTTCATAATCTTCTTCCTCTTCCTTATCACCTCCCAACCTAAGGTTCATAGCAAAGAAGTCTTGGACGGTAAATGCTTTCATCTCGGCTTCAACTTTCTCACCCTTAAAATCCGCATCAAGCCTTAATCCTAGGCATAACTCCGTTACCAACGGTCCTATAAAAACGGATTGGAAACTGGGCTTATTTTGAGAGGCAAGCCTCTTCTTCACATGGGCTCCAATGTTGACATCTGCTTCCTTCTCCATATTCCACATGTAAAAGAAATCTTGCCGGTAGGCCTTCCTTCCCGACAAGTTGATTGCTAAATTAAGTTGGATTGCCTTGAGATGATTCATTCGGATCTTTCTTGCCTTCAAATTGCTAGTGTTATACTCCGCATCATTCGTAATATGGCCCCAATATGTCGCGTCATCTCTATCGAAATCAAACTCCACATGGTACCTTCGAAAGTAAGCCATGCTCATCTCATCACGGGTATGTAACCCAAGTATCAAAGCTAGCTCATCAACGGAGTGATTATATCTCTTCCCGTAAAGCACATAAGANNCCGGTCCTCCGAAGGCTTTAACTCATGAACAATTGGCGCTTGTGGATGTGTATAAGTCAAAGAATTTAGTTGGAGAGAAATACTTTGATCCGAGTGTGCTAAGGGAATTTCGTTGCGAAGACATGGTAAATCTGTTGCTAAGACACCCGCAATGGAGCAAAGTATTTGATGGAGAGGGCCGACATATACTCCGGTTACCTATGAGTTTCTTGCTTCCTTGAACATAAAGAAAGAGCCAAACGATGCCAAGAAATCATTTCTTATGTGCTTTTCGGGAAGAGATATAATCACTCCGTTGATGAGCTAGCTTTGATACTTGGGTTACATACCCGTGATGAGATGAGCATGCCTTACTTTCGGAGTACCATGTGGAGTTTGATTCCGATAGAGATGACGCGACATATTGGGGCCATATTACGAATGATGCGGAGTATAACACTAGCAATTTGAAGGCAAGAAAGATCCGAATGAATCATTTCAAGGCAATCCGACTTAATTAGCAATCAACTTGTCGGGAAGGAAATAAATTTGAAAAAGGCCTACCGGCAAGATTTTTTTTACATGTGGAGTATGGAAAGCGGATGTCAACATTGTAGCCCATGTGAAGAAGTGGCTTGCCTCTCAAAATAAGCCAATGTTCAATCCGTTTTTATAGGACCGTTGGTAACGGAGTTATGCCTAGGATTAAGGCTTGATGCGGATCTTAAGGGTGAGAAAGTTGAAGCCGAGATGAAAGTTTACCGTCCAAGACTTCTTTGCTATGAACCTTAGGTTGGAGGTGCCAAATCGGGGAGTCTCTAAAAGCAGTGGAGAATTAGGACCAAAGGTGAGAGAAAACTAAAAGCCTCTCCGGGGCATGACAACAAGACTCTCGAACCACTTCCTAACTTCTCTACATGTTAGAGATTACTTGAGACTTAGCAGGAACATAACCATAAATCTATTCAAAACCTTCAACTGAAAAACTTAGAAACTCATGATATTTTTGCAAACTGGAAATTTTATATTTCAAACTGCGATATTTACAAAGCAAACTGAACCTCCTTTTATAGGGATCAAGGATGGTTCTGAAATACAATACAGCTGTTTACAATTATTACAATACATGTGGCCGACAAAGTGTGATGGCCTTCTTGACATAAAGTAAAGCTACCTTTTAATAAAGTTGTCTAATAATTCATACTGACATGACCCTGTCAGGACGGGGATCTTATCTTTGAAGATAAGATTTTTGTTGCAGATGAGATTGCTTTGCTGGGCTTTGCTGGAGAGATAAGATCAAATCTTATCCTTCACTCATGAATCTCTTTCCTTTCCAGTTTTGTGGGTTCCAATCTGGTTGCTTTGTCTTCATGACCATCCATTCTCCATGAAATTGAAGATCCATTACGGAGTCTTCGTCTGATGCTGTGTCGCTTTCTGTGGAGTAGCCAGAGTAGCTGGGGTAACCCATGTAGTTAACCCATTCTTGCCTATCCATACCAGATTGCCTTCTCTTCGTTCTCCAAACATCCTTGTTCCACTGGCTCTTGTGTTCTGGCCTTTTCTTTTGAGACTTTTGAGCATAAGCTTTCTCAATCTTTCAACTTCTTCAAGCACTGAATCTATATCATCAAAGTTCCAAGGGTCTTGTGACCAGATATCTTCCTTCTGGGTCTGGTGTAGCTCATAGTAGTACTGGTTTTTTGCTGACTTGATCCTTTCATGGTAGATCTCATCATCTTGTCTCATCTGGCTGAATCCCTTCTCTGGGCCAAATTTCTTTTGGAATGACCTTGTTCTGGGCGAAAATGTACCTCTGAAATTCTGGATAGTCTTCTTCTCGGACTATGATAGATTCCATGTGCTGCTCATAAATCTTCATAAATGGTTCTGCATGTCCTTCTAAAAATCTGGATACCCATGCTGTGACTTCCCTATGCAGATGAACTGTGAAAAATTCTGGACCATCTTGGCATAACTTCTTCCAGTATTTTAATGGATAAAACCAAGTTAAGAATTTTATTAAATCTTTCTCAACAGAAAGATCTAACTCTTTTCTTAAGCTAGGCCTGTGGAACTCCATTAAAATATGATATTCATGGCATAAATACCAAAATATCCAATTTAACTCTTCTGGCCAATCTTGAACTTGAGCAATAAAGATTTGAGCAAATGGATATTTAGGGTGAATACCATATGGTTGTAGCATATGACCTCCATAGTATCTGAACAATCTGACTTCCCAATCTGTTCTTCTTTCTTCAAGGTATTCATGGCTCCATGGGAACTGGTTGACATCAATGTCTGGTGGAAAATCTGCATTTGATGAAGTGCTCTGGCTGGAACTTCCTTCATTGAACATATAGACTTCATAGAGCTTGGACTGGAACTGGAGTTGAGGAACTTGCTGTGGTCTGGATAAAAAGTCTGCAACCACATTCTTTGGAGGTGGTGGTTGTGCTCTAGCCCTTGTTCGGCTTGTACTTGCTTGCTCATAATTTCTTTTCTTGGCTTGCTCTTTGGTTCTTCCCGTTTCCTAAAAAAAGCGGTAAACTGCATGAAAAATAGGGAAATGTAAGTCTTAACCCTACGCATAGGGAACCTAATGTTTTAGTGGGACACATCTCACACAAACGTCTTTCAATCATTGATTTTTTTTCTTCAAATCTCTTCCTTTCTTTGGCTTTGGAGTGGTGGATTCCTTCATTGGCCTGCATATGATGATGGACCGAATTGGTTAGCCAATTGTGCTTGGAGCTCCTCAATCATTCTCGTGGTTTGCTCCACCGCATATCTAATCCGTGAAATTCCTCATCTTGCCTAGTGCCTATGGCTTATAGAAACGCCATTTGTTATTGGTGCACTTGCTTATGAAAGGCTCTCGTAGATTCACTATCCATCATCACGGGTCCACAATGTTGAACGCCATCTCCATCTTGTTGTTGTTCATCTTCATTTCCTTCATAATCTTCTTCCTCTTCTTCCTCTTCCTTATCACCAATTAGCGGGGCATCATCACCTCCCAACCTAAGGTTCATAGCAAAGAAGTCTTGGACGGTAAATGCTTTCATCTCCGCTTCAACTTTCTCACCCTTAAGATCCGCATCAAGCCTTAATCGTAGGCATAACTCCGTTACCAACGGTCCTATAAAAACGGATTGAACATTGGGCTTATTTTGAGAGGCAAGCCACTTCTTCCCATGGGCTCCAATGTTGACATCCGCTTCCTTCTCCATACTCCACATTTAAAACAAATCTTGCCGGTAGGCCTTGTTCAAATTTGTTTTCCTTCCCGATAAGTTGATTGCTAAATTAAGTCGGATTGCGTTGAGATGATTCATTCGGATCTTTCTTGCCTTCAAATTGCTAGTGTTATACTTCGCATCATTCGTAATATGACCCCAATATGTCGTGTCATCCCTATCGGAATCAAACTCCACATGGTACCTCCGAAAGTAAGGCATGCTCATCTCATCACGGGTATGTAACCCAAGTATCAAAGCTAGCTCATCAACGGAGTGATTATATATCTTCCCATAAAGCACATAAGAAATGGATTTCTTGGCATCGTTTGACTCTTTCTTTATGTTCAAAGAAGCAAGAAACTCATAGGTAACCGGAGTATATGTCGGCCCTCTCCAATCGAATACTTTGCTCCATTGCGGGTGTCTTAGCAACAGATTAACCATGTCTTCGCAACGAAATTCCCTTAGCACACTCGGATCAAAGTATTTCTCTCCAACTAAATTGTTTGACTTATACACATCCACAATCGCCAATTGTTCATGAGTTAAGCCTCGGAGGACCCTTGTTCCTATTGCATAGGATCAACTTGTGGTGGTGGAGGTGGTGGTTGTGCTCTAGCCCTTGTTCGGCTTGTGCTTGCTCCTCATAATTTCTTTTCTTGGCTTGCTCTTTGGTTCTTCCCGTTTCCTAAAAAAAGCGGTAAACTGCATGAAAAATAGGGAAATGTAAGTCTTAACCCCACGCATAGGGAACCTAATGTTTTAGTGGGACATATCTCACACAAACGTCTTTCAATCATTGATTTTTTTTCTTCAAATCTCTTCCTTTCTTTGGCTTTGGAGTGGTGGATCCTTCATTGGACTGCATATGATGATGGACGGAATTGGTTGGCCAATTGTGCTTAGAGCTCCTCAATCATTCTCGTGGTTTGCTCCACCGCATATCTAATCCGTGCAATTCCTCATCTTGCCTAGTGCCTATGGCTTATAAAAACGCCATTTGTTATTGGTGCACTTGCTTATGAAACGCTCTCGTAGATTCACTATCCATCATCACGGGTCCACAATGTTGAACGCCCTCTCCATCTTGTTGTTGTTCCTCTTCATTTCCTTCATAATCTTCTTCCTCTTCTTCCTCTTCCTTATCACCAATTTGTGGGGCATCATCACCTCCCAACCTAAGGTTCATAGCAAAGAAGTCTTGGACGGTAAATGCTTTCATCTCCGCTTCAACTTTCTCACCCTTAAGATCCGCATCAAGCCTTAATCCTAGGCATAACTCCGTTACCAACGGTCCTGTAAAAACGGATTGAACATTGGGCTTATTTTGAGAGGCAAGCCAGTTCTTCACATGGGCTCCAATGTTGACATCCGCTTCCTTCTCCATACTCCACATGTAAAAGAAATCTTGCCGGTTGGCCTTGTTCGAGTTTGTTTTCCTTCCCGACAAGTTGATTGCTAAATTAAGTCGGTTTGCCTTGAGATGATTCATTCGGATCATTCATGCCTTGAAATTGCTAGTGTTATACTCCGCATCATTCGTAATATGGCCCCAATATGTCGCGTCATCTCTATCGAAATCAAACTCCACATGGTACCTCCGAAAGTAAGGCATGCTCATCTCATCACGGGTATGTAACCCAATTATCAAAGCTAGCTCATCAACGGAGTGATTATATCTCTTCCTTTCTTTGGCTTTGGAGTGGTGGATTCTTTCATTGGCCTCCATATGATGCTGGATGGAATTGGTTAACCAATTGTGCTTGGAGCTCCTCAATCATTCTCGTGGTTTGCTCCACCGCATCTCTAATCCGTGCAATTCCTCATCTTGCCTAGTGCCTATGCCTCGTAGATTCACTATCCATCATCACGGCTCCACCATGTTGAACGCCCTCTCCACCTTGTTGTGGTTCCTCTTCATTTCCTTCATAATCTTCTTCCTCTTCTTCCTCTTCCTTATCACCAATTAGCGGGGCATCATCACCTCCCAACCTAAGGTTCATAGCAAAGAAGTTCTCGGCTTCAACTTTCTCACCCTTAAGAACCGCATAAAGCTTTAATCGTAGGCATAACTTCGTTACCAACGGTCCTATAAAAATGGATTGAACATTGGGTTTATTTTGAGAGGCAAGCCACTTCTTCACATGGGCTCACCCTTCGCCTAGCCGATGGAACCACTCGGTATCCGAAAGGCTTGGTGGAGGACGTGGTTGTTAAGATTGGCGAAGAGTCCTTTGGAAGGCCATTTTTGGCAACGTACCGTGCCCGGATTGATGTGCGCACGGGCGAGATTACTTTAAGGTTTGATAGTCAAAAAGCCAAAGCGGGAAAGGAGAGAGGAAGAACTTAAGGCTATAGTCAAGGTGAAAACCAAGACCAAATCTCGTTGGGAGATTGACAAGTTGGTTTGGAAGAATACATGGGTTCCAAAGTGTTTCCAACCAACAACAAAGGAGTATGGTTGAGGAAGGAAAGAAACGTTACGTCTAGCCAAGGACGTGATAGGAACCCATCCACATGGAGGAAACAAGCAAGTCCAATAAAAATTCCATTTGACAGGGGAAAGTGTGATTCAAGGACGAATCATTTTCAAGAAAGGGAGGATGATGCAAACTAGCTCATACATGATCCATTCGAAGTCCAAGCATGCCAAATAAAGAGTCCAAGTGATGATGGTGGATACTTAGAACATTTTTCATGCATAAGAGCTGATTTTGAAGAGCCCATAAATACCATCTAAGATGTCCAAATTCGTGGCTTTGCTTGGGAGGGTACAAAAGAGGTTGAAATAATTCACCAAAATCAGATTTTGAGGCACATGGACATGCTTTGGCATATTAGGAAGACTATTGGTCTTTCCTAGACAAGTTATGACATTTAATCTCCTTGATAGTGATGTATTTTTACTATTGATGTCTTTTGATCTCCTTGATGTACTTTTACTATTGATGACATTTGGAGTCCCCTAGCATGTGTATAAATAGGGTGTGTATTTCCTTTGATGATCAAGCATTTTTCAGAATTAATCAAAACTTCCTAAGTCTTCTTTACATTTGTGTAAGAATTCTTTCTTCTATTCGTGGTCCTATCGAATAGTGTTCTTGATTCGTGGCCCTATCGAATCAAACCCGCATTCTACCAACCTTAGATTTTAGGAATTGTGGTTCTATCAATTCATAGAATCAAGGGAACTACTAGAGAACCCACTCTAGTTGTTTGAAGATTGCGTTCTTGAGGAACTTGAGGCGTGCTAAGGGTTGTTTCTTGGTCCTTCGTGGAATCGGGGCTCAAGGGTGATCTTGTGTGCACCAAAGGTAACTCCTTATCTATTGAATTTGAGAACATCTTGGGCAATAATTCCTTGTTACGGATCCTCCTTACGAAGATTCGTATCAGGACGTAAAACATGACGCTACTTGGGAGGCAACCCAAGGCGTTTTTGTGAATATTTTGAGTTGATTTCTTAGGTTTTCTTTTAGTATTTGTGTTTGTATTTTGTTCATAGTTGTTTTTGGAGACTAACATGCAGGGTCGGTGGCCAAAAAAATGCTAAGAAAGTGCTAAAATTGACCAAAGGCGAAAGGAAAAGCCGAGAAATGGAGGAAAAGACTCTCAGTGCTGCTCCACATGGCTTCCACGCGTGGAGGCCGCATGGAACAAAAACAGTGTGGATCCACGTTGACTTCCTACGCGTGGAGCGTCCACGTGGAAAATTTCCAGTGCGCATTCCACGTGAGCTCCACGCGTGAAGCTCACGTGGATGCTCCACTTCAGTCGAACGAAAAGACGTGGTCTGCCAAGACCACGCCTAACACCCCGAAAGCTAAATTCCCCCATTCTCTTCCACGCAAGAAGCTTCTCCACGCAAGGTTTGATCTTCCACCCCTTTGTTCTTCATATTTTGAGAAAAAACAAGCAAGGAATCACCTCAAGAAGGTAAAAACATCTTCAAAATCCAATTTCCATGGCTATTTCTAAGTTTTTTGGTTGAAATTCTTGAAATTCTATTCTACATCGTCTTGCAACGTTTTGTATGATTTACTTGTTTATATTGGTTAGTAATGCAATCATAGAGATTTAATTCATTGATTTCTTTTATTCTCTGACATTAATTTGATAGATTGAACTCCATTGTTGAACCCTAGTGTGAACACCATGAAAATGCAAATGGGTTTGATTGAATTCTTGATGTTTTCATGCAATTGATGATTGGATTGGTGTAGAAACTTGTCTTAGAGCGTATATATGAAATCAACTTGATGTTACACACACTTGATTTGAGAATTGCAAATTCACTCTTCAACCCTAATTTTGGAATTGGGGAAGAAGATGAAGTTGACTTTTTGAAATTGTTGACTTTTGACTAGACTTGTTATATATTGAAATTGTGAATGTGTGTGATATTAGAGCTCAAATTGTTATAATTTTGGTGATGAGAATTGTTGAAAAAAGAGGGGAAACTATGGCAAAACATTGTAGGAAAAATAAATGGAGAGTTGGAACTAACCAATTGATTTTATGGAATTATGTTGATTGCAAAACATTGTAGGATGCGAAGAACTGAGGAGGTTGCAAAGAAACAACAGTACGAGGAGGGAGGCACAAGTCGTGCCAAGACTAGAGTGCAACCCCCGAGGATGCAACCACTTCAGGTCCCCTACCCGATTAAACCTAATGCCAGAGGGAACAGAGTTCTGAGAAATTTAACACTTGGAGAACTTGCTTTGGTCAATGTCTACCGAGGAAAGAACCTCATGGAAGGCAAGTATTTGGACCCCAGTGTTCTGAGAGAGTTCGAGTGCTATGAGAATGTCACAAGGTTACTTCGACACGCTCAATGGAGCAAAGTCTTTGAGTGGAGAGAGCCTACCTATGCCCTAGTCACATATGAATTCTTAGCCACCTTAGAGATCAAGAAGGAAGTTCAATGCAAGGAAATCGATCTCTTACACATTGTTTGGAAAGAAATACAGTCACTCAGTTGACGAGTTAGCCGTGATTCTCGGACTCCACGATAAAGAGGAGGTGCGGATGCCTTACTTCCTGAAGAAGGTGAGTTTTGCGTGGGGTGATTCGTCAAAAGATATTTGTATGATAAAACGGAAAGTCAGTGACTCCCCGAGTGTCGGTCTCGAAGGAGGGATGTGGAGGTGTGTCGAGTGTTCGGGAGTTTACTTGATTGAGTCATGCATAGGATTCGAGTGTGGTGAATGGTGGTTTGTGAGTGAAAAGAGTTCATAAGGTTTGGTTTGAGTGCAAGGAAATGGTAAAGAGAGTTTGTGAGTATGTAAAAAGGGGGTACGGATTGGATAGTGTTCATGTATGTTGCTTCGTGGTGTGACTAAGGTAAAGGATAGATAATGCAAGGATGTTGGCTATTCAAGAGTGTGTTTGTCTTAGTCCTTTTCCACCTTTGTGTACTAAGGCTTCTTTGGCTAAGGAGTGCCTTCAAGCATCCAAAGCTCTAAGAGAAATTTTATCAAACACTTAATCTACACACTATCCTACTATTCTTAAGAAGTCCATAGGAACTATGATTGTGTGACACTCCAACTTTTCACAAGGCGAGATAGCTAAACTTTAACACAAAAGCTGCATATCTCAACTATCAACATACATAGCGAAAGCGATTTATAACCTAAAGGAGTATCATGCCACATCTAGGTAAGAGAAAACACAGCCTAGATGCACAGGCTAACCAAAAGAACTGAACTGCATAGATATAATCCTCAAGTAATATCAAAACATCCGAAAACCACACAAGAGTATATGAAATCTCAACAGTGGCACACAGGCCCAAACATAAAGTTTAAAACAACATAACTATGTCTAAGCTGTCTCATAAGGGTAGGCTCTAACGTGCTCTCGCTTAGACTTACTGCATACCTGGAAAACATACAAGAAACCATTAGCAAAAGACTGCTAAGCAACCACCACTCACACCCGCAAGAAAATATAGATATATAATAAGTTTGTAAATAGGTTTACACACCCATATAGAATATATACACCAACGAACTGTTCAGCATTTAAAATCGGATACTCAACAACAATACGCTGAATGAATATATAAACCAAGACTCTCCAACAATACCAACATCCAACTGAATCATGAATACAATGGAATACTCATGAGAAACAACCAAACAAGGATACATCCAAGAATAATCAACAACTAACGAGATACGAGATAACTCAGGAATCCAATAAAGAGACCAAACAGACCTCAACCTAAGGATAAGAACTAACCCTTACCCCCCAACCAACACCAATCCTCATACCAATCATCAAATCCAAACTCAGTTCACAGAGGCAAATAATGCCCGAATCATAGAGGCAAATGGTGCCCAAATACACAAAGGCAAATCGTGCCCGAAATATACACGGAGGCAAATCGTGCCCGAATACATAGAGGCAAATAGTCCTCAACTACAAAAGTGGAAAATAGTGCCGATATACACAAATGGCAAATAGTGCCCATATAAACAAAGGCAAAGGGTTCCCAAATACACAAAGGCAAATAGTGCCCAAATACACAAACGCAATAGTGCCCAAATACACAAAGGCAAATAGTGCCCAAATACACAAAGGTAAATAGTGCCCAAATACACAAAGGCAAATAGTGCCCAATAACCCCAAGGATACTCAAAGATCCACCATCCACATCCAACCTCAACCTCAGCCCAAGAACAACCACTCAGAGTGTTCATCTCAGACTATGAACACAAACCAACTCCTAGATAATATAATCAAGGATTCAACTAACCAAGAGACTCAAAAGATGGACCGAGAGATATGAATAAATACTCCAAAGACATCGTAAAATACCCAACAAAATACTCCAACAAAGTTCAGAACAAAAGGGGAAACAACCAAACAAACAGATCACAGGATAGCTCACTGGGAACAGAACTGGAAATGAACTAGCGGAGCACCCTCACGGAGCACCCTGTTCCGCCAACCTACTCCACCAACACTAACGGAACACACCAACGAAGCTACCCCTTCCGCCGAACTCTTCCTTTAGTTCTAACGGAACACACCCACGGAACACCATGTTCCGCCAAACCCTTCCACCAGTGTTCTTACGGAACTATCCAACGGGACACATTATACCATTGAAACGCACCGCAAGAACAACTCCAACGCACAGAATCAGACTTAGACAGAATACGAAATACTCACTCCCAGAATACAAAAATATGGACAGATTGCCCAGATTACACATTTCAGAAGCCAAATAAACATGGAATCCATACCAATAAATACCCATAAACATCTATATGCAAAGGATCAAGAACACAAGTTCATAATCCATCAAAAGAAAGGTTCACAGACCAACAACAAGGCTAATATCCAAGAAATTTCAGGATTCCAATACACTAAATAATATTCATAGATCAAGAGTGTAAAAATAGGTTTTAGTGGACATGATGGTTACCTCTTGAAGCACACTTCACCCAAGAAAACTTCAAAACACCTCACAAGGCACCACCTCCATCTTGATCATCTTTTTCCATAAAGATACCCAAAAGAACATCATAAGAACTTGTATAAAGATTATGAAAATAACATGATGCAAGGTATATTCCTAGAGATAGACACTTACCCAAGCCTCAACAATCCTAAAAGAGCAATCTTGACTTGAATATTGAAGATGAAATGAAGACCAATCTTTGAAGGAGAAGAGGATGAAAATGGCGTGAAGAATGAGTAGGGGAAGAGAGAGAGTGAAATCTCTAGATAATGCTAAGTCTTGAATATATATCATCATACATATATACATATATGTATATATTAGGGTGGAAGATTTAATAAGGAATGTGCTTAAATCTTTATATATAACAATTCGATGTACAAGAATAATTATTGGGCCAAATGATTCATCTCTTAAATAAATGAATACATAGAATAAGGAGAAAGCCCATAATATTAGGAATTAAATGTCTTAGAGACAATATATATATACTAGCATAAGGAATTGGGCTATTACAAAAATACTCTTACTTATAAGAATTGTAAGGATCCAAATTAGAATAAATCCCTTACAAGAACTAAATCAAGAATTTGGCCTTAGAATAAATAATAATTTCGGAATGAAATATATATGTATATATATATCAATTAGAAAGGTTAAGCCCAATTAAATCAAATAAATTACCCAGTGGAAATAATTACCGGTCTCAAGGCTTGAACGAATTTACGGGGTGTTACACTCTACCCCCTTTAAAAGGAGCTTCGTCCCCGAAGCTCATAGCTCACGGGAACTTGAAACGAAACGGTTCAAGGAAACAAAGAATTGATCGAAGGTTAAAGGAAAAAGGATTGCTCAACCAACTTATCCTTAAGAACACTCTACACCACTAACTCCTAAACTCCTAACTTACCCAACCCATGCACAGAATGCAAGAACTAAACTAGCTACTTTCCTAGATCAAACAATGCTGGAACCGCTTCCTCATCACATCCCCTATATCAAAGGTTGCTCCTTTGGCCACGTGGTTGGATCACACTACCTTCGTGGACTTCACTGCTTTCCGGTGCGCTTCTCTGGGTGACCAAAATTCTCACCGGCTTCTCTTCATAAGATAGAGCATCTTCAAAGGTTACGACTTCAAGCTGGATATCATGAAGTGCGTCATGCACATCTTTCTTTAGCAACAAAATGCGAATGCATCACGCATCTGGTCTACCTTGGTCGGCATACGACTCCTATCGATCATGGGCGGCTTCCATCCTTTCTTGAGTCAACTCAACTTTTCCAATGACACTTGCAGACACTACGGTCTTAGGGTTACCCAATTACCAGGTCTTCCAAACCGAACGGGCTTCTACACTTCTTTGCTTTCACCTTCTGACAGCTTAGGCGAACTCTCTTTTCTTGAAAGATCCAACTCAGAACCATTCCATAAGTCAAATTCGTATTGGGGACAGAAGGTTAAAACTAGTACGGTAGTACATATGGAGAAAACATTTATAGAACGTATGCTTATTTTGGAAAGTTCGACCCAATAAGGAAAAAGAGAGTGAAAGGTTTAAGATTCAAGGACAACATCGGTCAAGAACAGAATCAACGGTTATCAAGGTTACAACTTAGAAAATAAGGTTATCACCTTGCACAAGAGCAACGTTCGAGAGGATGGGGATGACTTCTCAATGTCAAGTTCTTTAAAGAGAAGAGGAGAACTCGGCTTCGAAAGAAAATAAGGACGAGGTTCGAAGAGGCCAAAAGGATTTCTCAATCCAAGGGAATATCAAGTTCTTTCAACAAAAGAAAAATGAAGGAAAGAATTCGGCTTTAAAAAGATAGGGACAAGGTTTCAAAGCACGAAAAGAGTGTTGCAACAATAGGGTATTCAGATTTCCAAAG
Source organism: Ipomoea triloba (assembly GCF_003576645.1). NCBI lineage: Eukaryota > Viridiplantae > Streptophyta > Magnoliopsida > Solanales > Convolvulaceae > Ipomoea > Ipomoea triloba. Next base: position 10,413,989 of record NC_044920.1, on the reverse strand, counting down.
AAGAGAAAGGCATCACGTTCCAAGAGGAGTTAAGAAATGAGGTCTGGAAAGACAGAAATGATTTTCCAACAGTAGGGTATTCAATTTCCCAAGGAAAGAAAGGAATTCATTTTCGAAAGGAGGTAAAATGAGACTTAGAATAGATCGAAGGGGTGTCTCACGGACAGAGTATGCAATTCTCCAAACAAAGAAAGGAAATTTCAATTTCAAGGGAAGATATCAATGAGGTCTAGAATTAATAGGAGGGATGTTTCAACAAAAGGCATTTAGAGTTTCAAGAAACAAAGGAGAATTTAGTTTCCAAAAAGAGATAGAAGGGATTTCTCTTATGGAGGGATAATTGGGATTTCAGGGAACAAAGGGGAATTCGGCTTTAAGAAGAATAGGAAGTCTCTCAACTCTAAACGATTTCCACGGCTTGACGATTTGATCACGACACTTTGACCGATTGGTAGATCTTGACTTGCTTCCCACGCAACGCGAATCTGAGGTTCGAATAAGCTCTACATGCAAACTACGGTTCGCACAACCTTATCACTCCAGGAGAGGCTGAAGGCGATGAATCACTTATGACCGATTGGTGTAGAACGAGAGACTCTCGGGAAGATTCATGAGAAGGTAGGATCAATTAGGAAGGTATCGCCTGATCTCGAAAGGAGATTCGTCTATGATTAACGGTGATCTGAGAAACCGAGTTTACTTCCTTGTACTCTGAAACATCGAGGTCCTAAAGCCAACGTAACGCGTGCACCTTCTTCAGCATTTAGAATTCTTGCTCTTTGATCTTACAAGGAGTCCTTCACTTACTCGATTAGCAATCTTCGTGGTAAGATGGTTTGGTCAAGTCTTGGTGTTCTTCTTGCGATTCTTGCAGGTCGATAGTGCGAACACATATCAACTTGTTTTTTCCACTCTTCATTGGTTCTTCTTGTTAGTCATCCGGGGTAGTGGAATGCAGCTCTCAACTTTAATCTTGCGTTTAGTGCGATTAATGGCGCTTTTGCTTACTTGCTCGGTAGATTAAGTCTTCTACGGAACTCCATTAGCACTACGGTCCAACTCCACTTGGGAAAATTCGGGGATTGAGCTAGCCTTAAGATTCACTTCGGTTGGTCTTGATCTTTGGACGTTTCGGTCTTCTACTAGCTTGCTTAGCTACTCCTTATTTATTTCTTGCCACCGAGGTTCCTTCCTTAAGTCTGTGCACAAGGTGCCATCTTCACGATGTGCCGACTAGGTCACACGAGGTCCTTACTTCATGGTTCTCTTCTTAGTCTCTTCGCACTTCATGGGGTCAAACAACTTGCTCATAGCATTTCTTCGGGGATCTCCAGGGGTCTTAAGGATCCAAGCTTTCCTTCCTACTTGACTTAGTCTTCTTTGCTTTGAAGGTTGCAACTTCTAACCTGTTCCTTCATTGCCGCTTTAGAGGTAGGTAGAACTACCTTAAGGTCCTCGAATCACGACCTCGAGTTATAATTCTTCATGCAACGTTAACTCCGAGTTTAGCTCGCACGAGACTATTCATCAACGATCTAGGAGCTCCTACTTGGCGTGCTTTAACTCTTTATTGGTGCGCCAGCATCCGTTCTTGCCGTTCCCTCATAACCGAGGGTCTTCGAGTCTTCAGTCTTCAAGCTCCAATCTCTTTCTTCATCTTGTGTTGAACTTCAACTGCACGAAGTTGTTCTTCTAGTCTTGAGGTTAACGAAGATTTTGCAGACGAGGCTACACGTGCGAAGACGCCAATTCCCGGGGAACGTAGATTGCTGTCGTTGACTCCGAGCTGCGAGTAGATTGTCTTCTTCAACGAGCCGCCAATCTTCTGATTGCTTAGACGCATACGGTGCTATCCATCGTTTCGCATCAACTAACTACTTATTCCTAATCTAAAGCAGGCTCCTAGGCAATTCTAAAACGAAGCAACTTATCTAAAAGCGATTAAGACTTACCCGGAAGACGCGCCCGCAAGCTGCAAACAACAAGGTTAACAAAGCACAAATAATATAAACAAATAAGGCGTGTCCTCACCGCGATTCCTAGAATTCACAAATCCTAGGATTCTCAAACATCTTAATTCCTACTGATCAAGTCCTAGAGTCTTAAAAGTTCAACCCTAGAATCTCTATTCATACCTCAACACAGGCTCTGATACCAACTGTGAAACCCCAACTTTTCACAAGCCGAGATAGCTAAACTTTAACACAAAAGCTGCCTATCTCAACTATCAACATACATAGCGGAAGCGATTTATAACCTAAAGGGGTATCATGCCACATCTAGGAAAGAGAAAACACGGCCTAGATGCACAGGTTAACAAAAAGAACTGAACTGCATAGATATAATCCTCAAGTAATATCAAAACATCCGAAAACTACACAAGAGTATATGAAATCTCAACAGTGGCACACAGGCCCAAACATAAAATCTAAAACAACATAACTATGTCTAAGCTGTCTCATAAGGGTAGGCTCTAACGTGCTCTCGCTTAGACTTACTGCATACCTGGAAAACATACAAGAAACCATTAGCAAAAGACTGCTAAGCAACCACCACTCACACCCGTAAGGAAATATAGATATATAATAAGTTTGTAAATAGGTTTACACACCCATATAGAATATATACACCAATGAACTGTTCAGCACTTAAAATCGGATACTCAACAACAATACGTTGAATGAATATATAAACCAAGACTCTCCAACAATACCAACATCCAACTGAATCATGAATACAATGGAATACTCATGAGAAACAACCAAACAAGGATACATCCAAGAATAATCAACAACTAACGAGATACGAGATAACTCAAGAATCCAATAAAGAGACCAAACAGACCTCAACCTAAGGATAAGAACTAACCCTTACCCCCCAACCAACACCAATCCTCATACCAATCATCAAATCCAAACTCAGTTCACAGAGACAAATAATGCCCGAATCATAGAGGCAAATGGTGCCCAAATACACAAAGGCAAATCGTGCCCGAAATATACACGGAGGCAAATCGTGCCCGAATACATAGAGGCAAATAGTCCTCAACTACAAAAGTGGCAAATAGTGCCGATATACACAAATGGCAAATAGTGCCCATATACACAAAGGCAAAGGGTTCCCAAATACACAGGCAAACAGTGCCCAAATACATAAAGGCAGATAGTGCCCAAATAGACAAAGACAAATAGTGCCCAAATACACTAAGGTAAATAGTGCCCAAATACACAAAGGCAAATAGTGCCCAATAACCCCAAGGATACTCAAAGATCCACCATCCACATCCAACCTCAACCTCAGTCCAAGAACAACCACTCAGAGTGTTCATCTCAAACTATGAACACAAACCAACTCCTAGATAATATAATCAAGGATACCGAGAGATATGAATAAATACTCCAAAGACATGATAAAATACCCAACAAAATACTCCAACAAAGTTCAGAACAAAAGGGGAAACAACCAAACAAACAGATCACAGGATAGCTCACTAGGAACAGAACTGGAAATGAACTGGCGGAGCACCCTCACGGAGCACCATGTTCCGCCAACCTACTCCACCAACACTAACGGAACACACCAACGAAGCTACCCCTTCCGCCGAACTCTTCCTCTAGTTCTAACGGAACACACCCACGGAACACCATGTTCCGCCAAGATCTTGATCATCTTTTTCCATAAAGATACCCAAAAGAACATCATAAGAACTTATATAAAGATTATGAAAATAACATGATGCAAGGTATATTCCTAAAGATAGACACTTACCCAAGCCTCAACAATCCTAAAAGAGCAATCTTGACTTGAATATTGAAGATGAAATGAAGACCAATCTTTGAAGGAGAAGATGATGAAAATGGCGTGAAGAAGGAGTAGGGGAAGAGAGAGAGTGAAATCTCTAGATAATGCTAAGTCTTGAATATATATCATCATACATATATACATATATGTATATATTAGGGTGGAAGATTTAATAAGGAATGTGCTTAAATCTTTATATATAACAATTCTATGTACAAGAATAATTATTGGGCCAAATGATTCATCTCTTAAATAAATGAATACATAGAATAAGGAGAAAGCCCATAATATTAGGAATTAAATGTCTTAGAGACAATATATATATACTAGCATAAGGAATTGGGCTATTACAAAAATACTCTTACTTATAAGAATTGTAAGGATCCAAATTAGAATAAATCCCTTACAAGAACTAAATCAAGAATTGGGCCTTAGAATAAATAATAATTTCGGAATGAAATATATATGTATATATATATCAATTAGAAAGGTTAAGCCCAATTAAATCAAATAAATTACTCGGTGGAAATAATTACCGGTCTCAAGGCTTGAACGAATTTACGGGGTGTTACAGATTGTGTCAAGCTTCAAATCCTAACTCTAATAAAAGGTATGAAAGAGTCAAGAGCTCAATCTCTCATCTAGATTGGCCAAATCCAAACTAGATCTCATCAAAACAACAATCAATAGACAAGAATAGATAGTCCAACAACATAAGCATTTAGATCCAAAATATAGAGATATGATCAACACACTAGCAACATTCAATCACACAATCCAAATCCCTAGATTAAACTAGCCACTCATGATATGAAATTCAACACAAAAGCTAATTCAATCCAAGAATAAGATAACTAAATATAATAGAAATGAAATAGAGATCACCTAGAGTGAAGTAATCCTTCAATCCAAGCTTTGTAGTCTTCTACAATGGAGTTTGATCTAATCTAAGAAATGAAAAACTAAGAAAAATGGAGAAAGTTCTCCAAAAGAAAAACTAAGGAAAGGAAAACTAAATTTCTGGGAACCTCCTCTGAAATTCTATCAAAGGGGTTTAAATAGTCTCCGAAAAGGCAACCCTAGACGAAATTCGCGTAGCATCGTCTCCACGCCATCCACACGCGTGTGAGTGTGCGTGGGAGGCTACTGGATTAATTCCACGCATGCTCACACGCGTGTGCCCATCCAGTTTGGTCCTCCGGGGCTTCGTTCTTGCCTGGTTCGTTCTTTGAGCTCAACTTTTGCTCCTATTTGCTCATGGGGCTCCTGTTTCACCTCCTTTAGGCTAAAAGTAGCTTGTGTGTGATGGTTAGTGATTTTCAAGCATTTATGAGCATAATTCACCATGTAAGGATGCTATAGATGTGATAAAACACCCTAATATGTGCTTGATTTAAGGGTATCTCGGAGGCTTATCACTTCCAAAGATACAGGACGAAGTTTGATTTTGATAGGGATGTTGCAAACTATTTGAAAGAAATCACTAATGGCAAGAAGTATGACTCCAACAATCTCAAAGCTAGAAAGATAAAAAAGAACTACTTGAAGGCAATCCGACTTGCACTCGCGGTAAATCTCTCGAGGAGAAAGACAAACCTCAATAAGACATACCGACAAGATCTTTTCTACTGTGGAGCATGGAGAATGAAGTGGATGTTAATATGGGAGCACAAGTAAAGAAGTGGCTTGGTGCACAAAGCAAGGCAAATGCCCCTTTGTGACTGAATTATGTCGAGGCTTAGGGCTCGACAATGATCTTGAGGGAGAGAAGATTGAGGCTGAGATGTAAGCTTTTACAGTGCAAGACTTCTTTGCTATGAACATCACCATCCTTTGGTAGCGATGACAGTGGGATAGCAAGGAGGAAGGAGCCGGTGAACAACATGTGTAGACTGACCAGGGAGGACCTAGCACTCAACAGAGTGGCCCGACTATGATGGATTGGGAGGCCACACGAGCTTTTCACATGCAGCTACATCATGAGCAAATGGCTTATCTTCAAGCCCATAGTGCTAGGCAAGAGGAACAGATGATACCATTTATGGCGCCATGATAGATAGGATGAAGAAATCCTCAGACGAGAATGGCTGTCGAGCACAATGCTAGACTTATTGAGGAGCTTCAAGCCCAGCTCGCCAACCATTTCCATCCACCATCCTTTGGAGATTAGTGAAGAATGCCACGACCCGTGCAAGAGAGAACAAAAGAGAAGGAGAAATTTGAAAATAAAAACAATTTGAATTTTTGTTGATGATGGCCCATTTCAAACATTAGGTTCCCCATGCGCGGGGTTCCGCTTTTAATTCTATACATTTATGCTTTATTGTTTTCCTAGACTACTTAGTTTACTTTCATGCACTCTTATTACTTTTATTGCTTTATTATTTTGATGTTTGAACTTTTTATTGCTTTCCATTAGTTACTTTCTTTAGTTCGTTTTACCTTAGCCTATGTTAATGTTCTTTTAGCTTGATAATGTTTTCTTAGTAGCATTTAAGTCGGGCTAAAGACGTTAAACGTAGAGCTCTTGGGAGGCACCCCAAGCTTTTATTGAAAAATAAAAAAAATAGAGAGAAAAAAATGCAAAGAAAAAGAAAGAAAAAGAGAGTAGGAATAATTGAATAGCTTTCCTATTGCACCTTGATTTTTTTTTATGTGCTAAGTTCTTGTAGCTTTGATAACGGAGGCCACCCACTGTTGAAAGCTAAAGTGTCGAAAAAGGGATGCTTAATTGGTTTAGTCGTGCTATTTGACTAATTAGACTCGTGCTCCATTATTCCACGAAGTCCTCAAAGCAACATCAAGGACGATGTTTAGTTTAAAGTGTGGAAAAGACGCACTTTGTGCTTAATTGCTTGATTGTTTAATTTGGTCTTATGGTCATGATAGATGGGTGTGTTTGCCATTTGGAGAGTGAGTTATTGCTTGTGCTATCTAGGGAGAGTTTTGACTAGATGCCAATAAAAATTTTATTCTTGAAATATCCTTGGAAAGTTACCTTTTTGCACCCATGAGAGTGTTTAGAACCGAATAGGTTTACATTCTTGCTTGCTTGCATGATGTTCACCTCTTATTAAGATAGGACCTTAGTCAAGGATATCCCCAAGTGGGAGTGTGCACATCTTAATTTGAGAAAGATATTGTAAACGAAGCCCGGAATTGAACTAACCTTGGTAGGGCATGGGGCAAAAGGTGAGACTATGGGTGAGCATTAGAGCAAAAACTCCCTTAATCATAAGAAAAATGCATGGGGGATGTATGAAGAAAAGTAGAAAAGGAAAAAGGTCACTCCTAGAGGTAAAAACTGAGGAAAGCCATCTTGCTAGGATCTGGGCAACCATTGCACCGATCTTTGAACAAGCGTAGAGCTCTTCGTGAAGTCGGTTGCTCCAAAAGAAGTGACCCTAGGAGATGAGAAGACAAGAGAGGAGGTGAGCCGCTTCGCTAGGGTGCGGGTAGACATTGCACCGACCTTCGAAAAAGCATGGAGATCCATGTGAAGTCGGGTGCCCGATGATGTTATCCTAGGAAGTGAGAAGAAAGAAGGACCGCCCCAAGCCATTGGCGGTGAGTGGTCCATTCCCCTACCCTCATTTATCTTACTCGTTGGGTTTTGGCGTTCAGTTGGAAGGGTTGATTAATGGGTGCACATCGTTCCCACTAGTGGGATCGGCTTGAAGGCCCTAGCTAAATGAGATGTGAATTTAAATTTGATTTGCATGCTTGAACATGATGCGAGAAGTGTGTTCCCGTTGCTTAAATGTCTATTCTTTGAGAGGTTTTTGCTTCCCGAAAATATTTCTTGAGTTGTATGACATCTAGCCCACATTCTTTGTAGATAGCATGAAGGATTTCCCCCTCTCTGGTAGCCCTTGCATTCATTTTTTATTGACCGGATGTCAAAGTTAAGTAAGCTTAGTTATCCTTGGGTACTTGTGTGCTTATGTTCAAATTGTCTTGCTTGAGGGAAAGCAAGGTTTAAAGTGTGGAAACTTGATAAGCACCCAAGATAATTAGGAATTAGGGGAGAATTAAGATTGATTAATATTCTTTTGTGGCTAACTTATGGCATTTTATGCTCTAATGCGTAGATCTCGTGCAAAGCTATTTCTGGTATTTTAGAATGTTTTTACAGGTCCCGAGAGCCACTAGGCGAAGCATAAGGACATAACGAGTAATCGGATCAAAGAAGAAGTCCCGGTATTGACCGGAGGACACCACCACACGTGGAGCCAGCGTGGATCAAATCCAGTACCTGTCCACGCCGGCAAGAACTGAGGAAGGAAAAATAAAAATGGCAATTTTGGGAAGGCTATTTAAAGGAGCTCGTTAGAAATTACAGAGAGGTTGGATCATTTTTAGAGTTTTACATTTTTAGATTTACAATTCCAGTAGAGAGCATTTTTATAGAGAGATCTAGAGTTCCAATTGTTGAAGGATTGAAGATCAAAGTTCATTTGAAGATTGTAATTCATGTTTCCTAGGTGAATTCTATTCTTAATCTAGTTTTAATTTCATTTCCTATTGCATTTTACATTTCTCTAGTTTGAATTAGGTTTTTGTGATTTTGAGTTCATGAATATGAGTAGCTAATTCTATCTAGGGATTGAATTGTGTGATGTTATGCTTGCCTAGTGTGGATTCTCATTTCTAATTGTGGAAATTGCTTCATTCTATGTTGGAGACCTATTCTTGTCTTTGATTGTTGATTTGGTTTGATTCTAAGTGATTTGGCCAATCTCGTAGGAGTTTGAGGCCTTGATCTAATCATGATTGTTGATTAGAGTTAAGGACAAGCTTTTGCAATCATAGATCTTATGAAATTCTATGTGTAGAATAGTAGGAAGGTGTGAAGCCTAGGTGTTCGATAAAATGTCTGTTTGAGGTTTTGGTTACCTAACAAGTATTCCTAAGCTAAAGAAGCCTTAGTACACTAATTGTGGAAGAGGATAGTGAGATCACACCCTTGAATAGCCAACGTAGTTGAATCAATCTTCCATTGCTTAAGACACACCATGAGGCATCATAACTAGCATAATTCATTCCCTTGCGTATTACAATTTGTTATTTCACATTTGTTTACTTCATTTGATCATACTCTCCATTTACAAATGTTACTCTATGCACCTCGACAAACTCATACGTTCCATTATGCATTTGTTTGAATAAAAACTAAGCAATCTTCAACATTACCTCCTTCGAGACTGACACTCGGGGAGTCTTGACTCTTCGTTTTATTCTTTTGAAATCACCTACATTCAAACCACCACGAAAACTACTACTTTCATGGAACGATTCAGCGGGACACATTATACCGCCGGGCCCTTCCGCAAGGACAAACCCAAACCCAGAATACTCATACTCAATCATACACGATGCGATGAACATAGTAGGTCATTCCAGTACCTAGAATATGATTAGATTACACATTTCAGAAGCCAAATAAAACATGGAATCCATCAAAACAATACCCAAACATACCAAGGTTCAAGAATAGCTAACACAATCCAAAGATCCACAAGGTAGGCTCAATAATCCAACAAAACACAAGCTATTTCCAAGAAATAATCCATAGGATTCCACAATACACCAAATCACATATATATGAGAGTGACAGTAGATTTAGTGAGACACGGAGGGTTATCTCTATGCTAGCTTCTCCAAACACAAACTCCTAGCTCACCTAATCAAGCCTCCATCATCACCATGATCATCTTGACCCAAGAAATACCACAAAGAAACCATAAGGAATTATAAAGACTAAGGAGATGTAGAATAAAATGCAATCTAAACATGATCTAACACTTACCCAAGCTTAGAAATTCCTAAAAGAGTAGTCTTGACTTGAATCCTTGCTTGGAATAAAAAGATGATTTGTGTAGAGTTTTTGGGAATGAACATGGCGTGAAGATCATGTAGGAGAAGGGAGAAGACTAGGGAAATTAATTATTAGAAGGCTTTTATATGAATCCCACAAAATCTATACATATATAATGTATGTAGCATTGGGGTAATTAAATGAGATATGGGCTCTTATAATAAAAGTGGGCTAAGCCTCATCCAAGAATTAATTAAATATCATAAGACTTGAATCCTTAAAGAGTTGGGCCAATTAAATGCACAATATATTATAAGGGATGGAAAGACTCCAATTGATATCCCTTACAAAATTAAATTAGAGAATTGGGCCTCATTAGAATTTAAATAGGCTAGATTAGGAAATATATATTTATTTAAAAGAATCGGGCCTAATTAATTAAATTAACCCCACGAAAGAAAGAATTATCGGGGTTCAAGGCAGGATTTAAATCCGGGGTATCACATGACCAGTTGATTTGTCGAGCATTCGTGCCTACGCTGATTGGCCATGCAAGAAGTTTGTTCACTGGCTTGCCATCCCAGTTGATCAGCTGCTTTAAGCAATTGCCAAAAGCGTTCTTGACGCATTACGCAGGTAGCATGAAACCCAAGAAAAAGTTCTCTAATTTGGCATGGGTACACTAGGATGAGGGTGATAGCCTACGAAGCTATCTAGTCAGGTGGCAGAAAGAAGTTCAAGCAATTGAAGGAGGATGAGACGACCAGACAACACTAGCCTTCTTTATAGAATACAGAAGCTTTTCAAAATCATATTGAGGGTATTACCGTCATACTTAGGCAACCACAAAACCTAAGTGCTAAGGCTAACTGTAAAATAGTCTAAATAAAAATAGTTTGGAATCCTCAAACCAAAAGTCTTTAATTTAAAACATTGGTCCCAAACTTTAATCTTTAACCATGAACAATGCACAACTAGTCCCTTACATAAGCTTCAAGATACTCTAACACTCTCTTCAGGCAATTCCTTAATTCACTTCCTGATATGCAAGCAAGAAAAATAACAACATACAGTAAAAGGGGTTTGCAACACTTGCTATGTAAGGGACTTCTTTGCCCACAATAATATATATAGAAAAAGTATCGAGTACTTTAAATATTTATATAATACTTTAGCCACAAGGCTTACTTACAAAACATTGCTCAATTATTCAAAATTCAACTTTGTGTCATACTTTACACCTTATAAAATGATTTAGATTGAAGCTACAAAAATAAATGCATATGGAAGAACACAATCATATAAATGGGATAGGGTCCTATACCATTAGGCCCCTGAACACTCTACCCTAACCTTAAGTGTGTGCACCCCCAAGTGAGGATGCCAAGCCTCACCGGGAAGTTACTAAGTCCATGAAAGTAGTAGTGGGGTTATGAAAGTTAAAATGAAGAGTCAAGACTCCCCGAATGTCGATCTCGAAGGAGGTAATGCGGAAGATTGCTTAGCCTTTTTTCAAACAAATGCATAATGGAACGTGAGGTTGTTGAGATGCATAGAGTAACATTTGTAATTGGAGAGTGTAATCAAGTGAAGTAAACAAATGTGAAATAACAAATTGTAGTAAGCAAGGGAGTGAATTATGCTAGTTATGACGCCTCACGGTGTGTCTTAAGCAATAGAAGATTGATTCAATTATGTTAGCTATTCAAGAGTGTGATCTCACAATCCTCTTCCACATTAGGGTACTAAGGCTTTTAGTAACCAAAAACCCTAAGAGACATTCTATCGAACACCTAAGCATCACACATTCCCACTATTCCAAATGTGAAATTCCATAGGATCTAAGGTTGCAAAAGCTAGTTCTTAACTCAAATCAACAATCATGACTGAATCAAGATCTCAAACTCCTAAGGGATTGGCCAAATCAACTTAGGATCGAATTAATTCAACAATCAAAGACAATAATAGATCTCCAACATAAGATGAAGCAAATTCCACAATTAGAAATAAGAAATCACACTAGGCAAGCATAACTTCACACAATTCAATCCTTAGAAAGAATTAGCTACTCATATTCATAGATTCAAAATCATAAAACCTAATTCAATCTAGAAAAATGTAAATTGCAATAGGAATTGATTTTAAAATGAGATTAAAATTATAATTCACCTAGGAAATATGAATTACAATCTTCAAATCAACTTTGATTTCAATCCTTCAAAAAATTGGAACTCTAGGTATTTCTCTCTCTAAAATGCTTTTTACTAATAATTGTAAATCTAAAAATGTAAAACTCTAAAATTGATCCAACCTCCTGGAAATTTCTAACTAGCTTCCTTAAATAGCCTTCCCAAAATTGCCCTCTTTATTTTTCCTTCTGCATTCCCTGTCCAAGTGTAGTCCACGCGTGGAGTATAGCATGGACACACACTGGATTTGGTCCACGCCGGCTCCACGCGTGGATGCATCATCCGGTTGTCCCGAGGCTTCTTCTTCGCTCCGAATGCTCCTTATGTCCTTATACCTTGCCGAGTGGCTCCCGGGACCTGTAAAACTTTCTTAAACACACAAGAGATACCTTTGCACGAGATCTACGAATTAGAGCATAAAATGCCATAGGTTAATCACAAAAGAACACTAATTACTATCAATTCACCCCGATATAGACCTTAATTCCTAGTTATCTTGGGTGCTTATTAAGTTTCCACACTTTAAACCTTGCTTGCCATCAAGCAAGACAATTCAAATTTAAGCACACAAGTACCCAAAGATAACTATGCTTACTCAACTTGGACTTTCGCTCAATAAAAAATGAATGCGAGGGCTACCGGAGAGGGGGAAATCCTTCCTGCTATCTTCAAAGAATGTTGGCTAGATGTTATACAACTCAAGAAATATTTTCGGCAAGCAAAAACCCTTCATAGATAGACATTAAAGCAACGGGAATGCACTTCTCACATCATGTTCAAGCATGCAAACCAATTTATATTCACCTCTCATTTACTAGGGCCTTCTAGCCGATCCCACTAGTGGGAACGATGTACACTCATTAATCAACCCTTCCAACCAAACGCCAAAGCCCAACAAGTAAGATAAGTAAAGGTAGGCGCATGGACCACTCACAGCCAATGGCTTGGGGCGGTCCCTCTTTTTTTTTTCTCACTTCCTAGGATAACGTCATTGGGCACCCGACTTCACATGGACCTCCATGCTTTTTCGAAGGTCGGTAGAATGGGTACGCGAACCCTAGCGAAGCGGCTCACCTCCTCTCTTGTTTTCTCATCTCCTAGGATCATTTCGCATGGACAACCGACTTCACGTAGAGCTCTACGCTTTTTCGAAGGTCAGTGCAATGGTTGCTCACATCCTAGCAAGATGGCTTTCCTCGGTTCTTACCTCTAGGAGTGGTCTTTTGCCTTTTCTACTTTTCGTCATACATCCCCTCATGCCTTTTGCTTAGGATTTTAGGGATTTTTTTTTCACTCTAATGCTCACCAATAGGCTCATCTTTTGCCCCATGCCCTACCAAGGTTAGTTCAATTCTGGGCTTCGCTTAAAATATCTTTCTCAAATTAAGAAGTGCACACTCTCACTTGGAGATATCCTTGACTAAGGTCCTATCTAAATAAGAGGTGAACATCATGCAAGCAAGCAAGAATGTAAACCTATTTGGTTCTAAACACTCTCATGGGTGCAAAAAGGTAACTTCCCAAAGATATTTCAAGAATAAAAATTTTATTGGCATCTAGTCAAAACTCTCCCTAGATAGCACAAACAATGACTCACTCTCCAAATGGCAAACACACCCATCTATCATGACCACAAGACCAAATTAAGCAATCAAGCATTTAAGCACAACGTGCGTCTTTTCCACACTTTAAACAAAACATTGTGCTCGATGTTGCCTTGAGGACTTTGTGGAATAAAGGAGCACGGGTCTAATCATGCAAATAAAACAACCCCCTTTCCACACTTTGGAATTGACTACGGGGTGCGGGGTTGAAACTAAATTGATCATTTGTGACACAATAAAATGGCATGCTCATCATTTGAGTAAAAGACTTATGCAAAGCTATACATACATTTTCCACACTTTGAAATTGAAAATTGGGCATAAAATAGAAAAGGGATAAGAGGCAAATCGAGGGAGTCTCTAAAAGTAGTGGAGAATTAGGACCAAAGGTGAGAGAAAACTAAAAGCCTCTCCGGGGCATGACAACAAGACTCTCGAACCACTTCCTAACTTCTCTACATGTTAGAGATTACTTGAGACTTAGCAGGAACATAACCATAAATCTATTCAAAACCTTCAACTGAAAAACTTAGAAACTCATGATATTTTGCAAACTGGGAAATTTTATATTTCAAACTGCGATGTCTTACAAAGCAAACTGAACCTCCTTTTATAGGGATCAAGGATGGTTCTCGAAATACAATACAGCTGTTTACAATTATTACAATACATGTGGCCGACAAAGTGTGATGGCCTTCTTGACATAAAGTAAAGCTACCTTTTAATAAAGTTGTCTAATAATTCATACAACACGCCAAAC
>NC_044920.1:10323621-10398497 GCF_003576645.1 Ipomoea triloba | reverse complement strand
TTGCTGGAGAGATAAGATCAAATCTTATCCTTCACTCATGAATCTCTTTCCTTTCCAGTTTTGTGGGTTCCAATCTGGTTGCTTTGTCTTCATGACCATCCATTCTCCATGAAATTGAAGATCCATTACGGAGTCTTCGTCTGATGCTGTGTCACTTTCTGTGGAGTAGCTAGAGTAGCTGGGGTAACCCATGTAGTTAACCCATTCTTGCCTATCCATACCAGATTGCCTTCTCTTATTTCTCCAAACATCCTTGTTCCACTGGCTCTTGTGTTCTGGCCTTTTCTTTTGAGACTTTTGAGCATAAGCTTTCTCAATCTTTTCAACTTCTTCAAGCACTGAATCTATATCATCAAAGTTCCAAGGGTCTTGTGACCAGATATCTTCCTTCTGGGTCTGGTGTAGCTCATAGTAGTACTGGTTTTTTGCTGACTTGATCCTTTCATGGTAGATCTCATCATCTTGTCTCACATCTGGCTGAATTCCTTCTCTGGGCCAAATTTCTTTTGGAATGACCTTGTTCTGGGCAAAAATGTACCTTTGAAATTCTGGATAGTCTTCTTCTCGGACTATGATAGATTCCATGTGCTGCTCATAAATCTTCATAAATGGTTCTGCATGTCCTTCTAAAAATCTGGATACCCATGCTGTGACTTCCCTATGCAGATGAACTGTGAAAAATTCTGGACCATCTTGGCATAACTTCTTCCAGTATTTTAATGGATAAAACCAAGTTAAGAATTTTATTAAATCTTTCTCAACAGAAAGATCTAACTCTTTTCTTAAGCTAGGCCTGTGGAACTCCATTAAAATATGATATTCATGGCATAAATACCAAAATATCCAATTTAACTCTTCTGGCCAATCTTGAACTTGAGCAATAAAGATTTGAGCAAATGGATATTTAGGGTGAATACCATATGGTTGTAGCATATGACCTCCATAGTATCTGAACAATCTGACTTCCCAATCTGTTCTTCTTTCTTCAAGGTATTCATGGCTCCATGGGAACTGGTTGACATCAATGTCTGGTGGAAAATCTGCATTTGATGAAGCGCTCTGGCTGGAACTTCCTTCATTGAACATATAGACTTCATAGATCTTGGACTGGAACTGGAGTTGAGGAACTTGCTGTGGTCTGGATAAAAAGTCTGCAACCACATTCTTCTTTCCTGGAATATGGCGAACATCATAGTTGTATCTAGAAAACCATTGTTGCCATCTTAGAGCTTGAGCTTGTGGAATTTCTTTCCTCTTGAACTGCAACATTTTTGGAAAAGCTGACATGTCTAACTCAATAAGAAACTTATAACCGATCAAATGAAAATTAAATTTTTTAATTCCATTTTTCACGGCTAAAATCTCTTTATAAGTGGAGTGGTAATGAAGTTCTGCATCTTTGAATCTACCACTGGAGTAGCCGCAAACAAGCCTTTTTCCTTTGACTTCCTGTAGGAGTATTGCTCCCCAATAGTAATCACTGGCATCTGTTTGTAGAATTCTGAGTCCTTCACCTGCTGGAATGTGCAATGGTGGTAATTCCTTGGTGTGCTCCTTCATCCATCGGATTGCCTTGGTTTGTTCTATGCTCCATTTTGGTGGTGACTTCTTCAACATCTTGGTGAGTGTGCTAACATGAGGGGCTATGTTGGGAACAAAATCTCGGATATAATTAATTATACCAAGAAATTGTTGAACTTGCTGCTTTGTGAGGTTTTCATCAGGAAATTTGAGTAACTCCTGAGCAATATGCCTTCCTGGTTGAAACTTTCCCTGGTCAATATCCATGCCTAAAAACTGGATCTTCTGCTGGGCTAGTAACATCTTCTTTTCGGATAACATGATTCCAAATTTTTGGCATATCTCCATGAATTGTTTGATCAGCTGGATATGTTCTTCCATGGTCTTACTGAATAGTAAGATGTCATCGATGTAAATGAGGGCTTTGTCAAGAATTGGCTCAAAGATCTTGGTCATCACTTTCTGGAATTCACTGGGTGCAATTTTGAGACCAAAAGGCATTACCTTCCATTCAAGATGATATCCTGGGATACAAAAGGCTGTCTTGTATCTTTCTTCTGGCTTGATTCCTATCTGCCAAAATCCTGCTTTGAGATCAAACTTTGAAAACCATTGGGCTCCTGGGAGATATGAGAACATCATAGATCTTCTTGGTAATGGAAATTTGACATCTTTGAGACATTGATTCAAGGGTTGATAGTTGATAACAAGTCGTAATTTTCCCCTTGCTTGTTCTGCTCGCTTGTTCACATAGAATGCTTCACATGCCCATGAGGACTTGGATTCTGTGATTAATCCTAACTTCTGCAACTCCTTACACTCTTGAACCGCCATTTTGAGATGTTGAGGATTCATTCCTGAGTGGCTGGCTTTGGTGGGGTTGATCACCTTTCCTTCTTTGAATGGAAGTTCAATAAAGAACTCTTCTCTGGTCCATAGGGGCTTACTGTGTTTCTTCATGAATTTGTCATGAGAATCTGCACATAATTGCTCCACCAATTGTTGCTTGATCTGGGTGATGGTATCCATGAAGTTGAGTTGCCACATTCTGTAATCTTCTTCATAGGGCTTGAAGTAGGGACCTTTGCTAATTCCTCGTGATTGAACCAATACCTTCATCATCTTGAAAGCATCAAATCCTAATAGCAAATCTCTTCTTGGAAGGCCACATCCAAGAACATGAATTTGGATCTTGCAGTTAGGAAGTATGCTAATCTCCAATGGTTCCTTCGTCTCTAATCCTGCATCAAAATCATCTCCAGATGCTGATGTAAGACGTTTCTGGGATGGTCTCCATGCCTCTTGAGGTAACAGCTTTGGGTTCATCATTGAGAACTGAGCTCCAGTATCAACAAGGGCTATGGCATCGAATGGCTTGCTTGACCGGTGCTTGATCTGTACTTTCACATGGGGTGCTTTGAACTCTTCATCTTCTTTTATCCCAAAATTGTATGAGATAAAATCTTCTTCCGGAACTTCATCTTCTATGGAAAAGATTGTTTCTGCTGAAGGTTCATCTTCTGGGCTGAGATAGCCATCCAGGTCTTCTTCGGCGATATCGTCATCAATAAGAGACATGACTTCCGATATCATTTTCGCCGCTTGCTTCTCCTTGCAATCTTTGGCGTAGTGTCCTGGCTTTCCACAAACAAAGCATTTGTTAGATGTTTTATTTCCCCTCTTTTTTGGTTGTGCTTTCTGGTTCTGGGATTTTCTGAAATATCTCCTCCTTGGCTTCCATCCGATTCTCCTGGTGTTTTGAGGATTCTTCCTGAAGCGAGTGAAATTTCTCCTTCTTACTCTGGGTTTGTCTCCACACACTCCATTGCATGAGGATCCTATTATGAGATTTGGCTTCTGGCATGCTTTGGAAAGAATTGATTCATGCTTTCTCAAGGTCTGGAACTTGTTGTGGATCTGGCAAATATTGTCTAGGCTTTCAAATATTGCTTGCCTAATCTGCCCAGTTGAAAGATGTGTTATGGATCCATGATTCGTTTTGATAAGTTGATCTGTACTGTCTGCCAGCAGGGGTGGTAAGGATGAAACAAAAGCTTGCTTGAGATTGTTGTCAAATCCCAGAAAATAGAAAACTTTTGTCATCCTTTTGAAGTGTTCCTCTAAGTGCCTTTTCTCATAAGACAGGCACTTCATTCTGAAAAACTCCGTTCTTTTCTGTTCTACTTCATCTTCATGTTTACCCAGAAATATGAAGTTCTGTTCTACTTCATCTTCATGTTTACCCAGAAATATGAAGTAAATCATTGAAACATCTTCATGTTTACCCAGAAATATGAAGTAAATCATTGAAACGGCTTCCTGGAGAGGTAGTCATAAGAACATCATCTTGAATGCCCCATCTGCTTTAGACCACCAATCTTTAAGAATTCCGGTGAACTTTGCTGTAAATTCCATCAGGATTTTGAAAGTATCTCGTTCTACTAGATTCCTGGTAGTCATCCAAGTGTGGAACTCAGCAAACTTCTCTCCCCACTTTTCCGGTGATAAATCATCAATTGTAAAGAATTGATAATTTACTCCTTTGTGCATCACCATTTCCGTGGCATTTTCAACACCAAAGTATTCTTCCTCTGTATGACCCATTGGTTGATCAGCAGGTTGTTGAGTTGTGTATCCACCAGTTGATGATTCTGCTGGATCTGCCATAAATGCAGGGTTTTCCGACTCCTCGGAATCTTCTCCTTCTGGATCTGTATATCCTTCTGATTCTGACTGGGTTGCTTCAGATTGGTAGTCAGATTCTTCTGATATTTCTCCAGTACTATAAGCTTCCATGACTGGTAGATTTCTCTCAGGTGGGTCTGGACCTTTGATAACAGAATCAAAAAGATCCTTATCTGTGATTGTTTCATGGAGCATCATTTGGGTTGTATTTGGGGTTGTATTTGGTGGAGGGTACAGGTCATTTGATTTTGAGGATATAATTGGCTGGGATGGAGTGGTAGTTTGTTCTGAAATGGTGAAAGGTCTAAAAACTTGCTGGTGTAAAGGGTGAGATGGATTTCTAATTTTCCAAGCAGAGAACAAACTTGTTTGAGAATCAGGTTGGGCTTGAGATGTGGGTAAAGGCAAAGTTGGTTGTGGTGGGGGTTGTGGATACTTTTGTTTAGGCTTACTTCTCCTATGGTACTCATCTAGAATGGAAGAGTCTGTAGGAGGAAACATAGGGTTTCCAGACTGGAACGACGAACTTGTTAAGGAACTGGTTTGGTAAAATGGTGTTGGAGTAGAGGTAGCTGGGTATTTTTGGAGTGTTTCAAACAAATTGGGTTGGTAAGGTTGTTTGGGTCTGATCTCGGATCTCAACTGATCTATCATGCTCCGGATAGAAGCAGTTTCGTTGGCTTGGTACTGAAAATGGGCTTGAAGGGATTGACCATAAGAAGGTCTCTCAAAAGGGATCTGCTCCAATCTTTTCTCCAAAATCTGGATCCTTGAGTCAATCTTTGAATAGTATTCTCCAGATTTGTGGCTTAGCTCAACAAGATTGTTGGAAATTGATTTGAGGGTGCGGTTTTGAGCTAAGGCGTTCTCCGTTTGCCAGTTTAAAGTCTGCTCAATGGATGGTTGTCCTCTTAACTGGCCTGTTGGTAATACTTCATTAGGAGCTGGGATCTTTGGTGCATGCATAGAACCTCCTCGCTGAAAACTTTCCAAAGGGGGAAAGTCCTCCTCATAGGATTCTAAGATCACCATTGCTGGGATAGCTGGTGAAGCTGGAACTATTGTGGGCTCCTTTCTTAAGTACTCTTGCTCATAGCACTTAAGAGCTTTCTTTTTTCTTTGCAGGGGCACAGGTGGTGGTGACGGCGGATCTTCATCATCACTATCATCCTTCCTTCTGGATCTTCTCCTTCTAGAGGGCTTGCAGCTGGGTCTCCTCTGTGGCTCCTTTGTTGGGTAGCATTGCTTACAATCATCTTCACATAAATCGAAGAAACAGTGATTTGAGATGGGATCCTTAAACCAGAAAACTGGTTTACCAAATTGGTCGAACGAATGAACAATTTCACTCATTCCTGTTTTTCCATAATCGAACGAATGAACAATTTCACTCATTCCTGTTTTTCCATAACCAAGGGAATGAACAATTTCACTCATTCCTGTTTTTCCATAACCAAGGAAAACTGGTTCTGCATCATCATCGTCTGGGTCATAGTCAAGGATCTCCTGGACATTCTCCTCTTGTCTTTCTCTAGCCTCTTCTACCATATTGATGGATGGTAGAAATTCTGTTCTTTTTAGATGAGCATGATTGAATGAGATTCCAACGGTACCATCTTTTCGCCTGCTGATGGTAGCCTCGTTGGATTCGATTGGCCTTCTGTTCTGGTGCAGCTTTTCATAGTTGGATATCCAAGTGTCAGGGATGACTTGGATCAACTCCTCTTTTGTACATCTCCTGGGAACCTTAGTGCAGGTAACATTTCTCTGTTCATCAGTGACTAGGATGAGAGCTTCTCCTCCTCCTGGAATTTTCATATCGAAAGCATGGTCTTGCAATCGATAAGACATCTGGTAGTGGACAGTGGCTTCAATAGCATCTTGCTCAGCATGCTTAGCTCCAACAATATGGACTTGAATTTTAAACATATCTAGAAGATGTGGATCTTCTAAGGATACGTTAAAATTTGGGTAAACAGTAGCACAGACAGTACCAGAATCAAGTGTGACTTCCATAGTGGCTATCAACGCATGTTGGTACTCTAAGTACCTGGAAACAAGGAGACATAGCTTGGCAACTACGGGTTGACCCTTTCTGCCATGATAGGTTATGGCAAAGCGGATTGCTCCAAAGTGGATATGGGTATATCCTTCTCTCCTCCAAATGGCCGGGAATTCATCAGGGATTTCAAGAGTAATGAACTGTTCTTGGTGGGTGGAATATATGGGACATCTGCTCATGGCTGAGGCTGAGATGTATTCTTTGGGAACTAAAGACCGTTTCTGGTAAATAGCTTTAAGAGATTTAACCAGAAGATTGGATTGGTTTCTTTTATTGAAAGCAGAGTATGGATTCAGAAGGGGCAGGTGGGTTTCTTCTATTTTTTGGTCCTCTTTAAGATAATTTATCTCATAGAGATAATCCATCTTAGAAGAGAGAGATTTTTTGAAATGAGGTTTTTCTAATGAAACGAAGAACGGCTAGGTACAATAGATGTGGATGTAGAAGTTGAAGAGGAAGACATATTTAAGAAATTTGAAGGTTTTGAACAAAGAGATATGGCTGGCTCTGATACCAAATCGGGGAGTCTCTAAAAGCAGTGGAGAATTAGGACCAAAGGTGAGAGAAAACTAAAAGCCTCTCCGGGGCATGACAACAAGACTCTCGAACCACTTCCTAACTTCTCTACATGTTTGAGATTACTTGAGACTTAGCAGGAACATAACCATAAATCTATTCAAAACCTTCAATTGAAAAACTTAGAAACTCATGTACTTTCACATGGGGTGCTTTGAACTCTTCATCTTCTTTTATCCCAAAATTGTAGGACCAAAGGTGAGAGAAAACTAAGAGCCTCT
The DNA here is from genome assembly GCF_003576645.1 of Ipomoea triloba. Classification (NCBI taxonomy): domain Eukaryota; kingdom Viridiplantae; phylum Streptophyta; class Magnoliopsida; order Solanales; family Convolvulaceae; genus Ipomoea; species Ipomoea triloba. The sequence goes on along the minus strand of NC_044920.1, from coordinate 10,391,432 downwards.
CCGGGGCATGACAACAAGACTCTCGAACCACTTCCTAACTTCTCTACATGTTAGAGATTACTTGAGACTTAGCAGGAACATAACCATAAATCTATTCAAAACCTTCAACTGAAAAACTTAGAAACTCATGATATTTTGCAAACTGGGAAATTTTATATTTCAAACTGCGATGTCTTACAAAGCAAACTGAACCTCCTTTTATAGGGATCAAGGATGGTTCTCGAAATACAATACAGCTGTTTACAATTATTACAATACATGTGGCCGACAAAGTGTGATGGCCTTCTTGACATAAAGTAAAGCTACCTTTTAATAAAGTTGTCTAATAATTCATACAACACGCCAAACAACACGCCAAACTGATAAGATAACGCTGACATGACCTTGTCAGGACGGGGATCTTATCTTTGAAGACACTTTAGCTTTCAACATTGGGTGGCCTCCGTTATCAAAGCTACAAGAACAATGGTTAGCATAGAAAAATATCAAGGTGCAATAAGAAAGTTATTCCTACTCTCTTTTTCTTTTATTTTCTTCCTTTTCTTCTGTCTCTTTTTTTCTTTTTGAATAAAGCTTGGGGTGCCTCCCAAGAGCGCTATGTTTAAAGTCTTTAGTCCAACTCAAATGCAATAAAGAAAATAACATCAAGCTAAAAAAAACATTAAACATAGACTAGAGTAAAACAACTAAAGAAAACAACAATTTGTAAAGCATTAAAAAGTACTTAAACATCCAAACAAATATTAAAAGTGTACGAAAGTAAAGCAAGTAAACCAAAAAGCAATAAAAGCATAAAGGTAAAGAAATTAAAGGCGGAACCCCGCGCATGGGGAACCTAATATTTTTAGTGGGGCATCAACTCATCGAACACAAAACATTGTTTTTGTTTCCACTTTCCCTTCATTTCCTTGCCTTGGGTTGCTGGTCTTTCCTCATCAATGATCTCCAAAAGAAGGTGGGCGAAAATGGTTGGCCAATTGAGCTTGAAGCTCTTCAATCATTCTTGCATTGTGGGCGACTGCCATCCTGGTCCGGAGGATTTCTTCATCTTGTCTGTCATGGCGAGCATACCAAGATGTCATCTGTTCTTCCTGTCTAGCACTATGGGCTTGCAGAAAAGCCAATCGCTCTTTATGTAAATTCATGTGAAAAGCTCGTGTGGCCTCCCAATTCATCATAGTCGGGCCACTCTGTTGGGTGCTAGGTCCTCCTTGCTCCGTCTGGACATTCTGCTCACCTCCATCCTCGCCTTCACTATCGGCAATGTCATTATTCCCATAGGAGGGTGCATTGTCGCTGCCCAATCGAATGTTCATGGTAGTGAACTCTTGGACTGTAAAAGGCTTCATTTTAGCCTCAACTTTCTCTCGCTCAAGATCATTGTCGAGCCCTAAACCTCGACACGATTCAGTTACCAACAGCCCGATGAATACAACTTGCACATTTGCCTTGTGTTGTTCACCCAACCACTTCTTCACCCGAACTCCCATATTCACATTCACACCATTCTCCATAATCCACATGTAGAAGAGATCTTGTCGGTATGTCTTACTTAGGTTCGTCTTTCTGCCCGAGAGATTTACCGCAAGTGCAAGTCGGATTGCCTTCAAGGAGTTCTTTTTTATTTGTCTAGCCTTGAGATTACTAGAATCATACCTCTTTCCATTTGTAATTTCTCCCCAATATGCAGCGGCATCCTTATCAAAATCAAAGTCTGACTTATATCTCTGGAAGTAGGGCATCTGTACCTCATCCCTGTCGTGGAGTCCAAGGATCATAGCCAACTTGTCAACGGAGTGGTTGTACTTCAAGCCAAATAGTCTGTAGGAGATTGATTTTCTTGCATTGTTAGCTTCTCTCTTAATCTCCAAAGTGGTTAAGAACTCGTATGTGACTAGGGAGTAGGTGGGCTCTCTCCACTCAAATACTTTACTCCATTGCGGGTGTTTGAAGCAATCTTGTGACCTCTTCATAACAATCGAATTCTCGTAGAACATTGGGATCCAAATACCTCCCTTCCATGAGGTTCTTCCCTCGGTAAACATTGACTAATGCAAGCTCTCCCGGTGTTAGATTTCTCGGAACTCTGTTCCATCTAGCATTCAGTTCAATTGGGTGGGAAACCTGTAGTGGTTGCATTCGTGGGGGTTGCACTCTAGTTCTAGCCCTGCTTGTTCCTCCCTTTTCATACCTTTGTTTCTTAGCAAATCTCCTTGCTTCTTCCCATCCTACAATGTTTTGCAATCAACAGAATTCCATAAAAGCAATTGGTTAGTTTCAACTCTCCATTGGGTTTTTCTCTCTTTTTTTCTTTCGAATCTTTCACTCCCTTTTTTGAAATTTTAATCTCAAATTTTCCAAAAATTTTGCCATTGTTTCCCCTCTTTTTCATCAATTCTCATCATCAAAACAATAACAATTTAGCTACAATATCACACACATTCACAACTTCAAGATATAACAAGTATAGTCAAAAGTCAACAATTTCAAAAGTCAACTTCATCTTCTTCCCCAATTTCAAAATTAGGGTTGAAGAGTGAATTTGCAATTCTCAAATCAAGTGTGTGTAACATAAAATTGATTGCATATATAAGTTCTAAGGCACTTCTACATCAATTCAATCATCAATTTCATTAAAACATCAAGAATTCCATCAAACCCAATTGCATTTTCATGGTGTTCACACTAGGGTTCAAAAATTGAGTTCAATCCATCAAATTAATCTCAAAGAATGAAAGAAAGTAATGAAATAAAACTCTATGATGCGTTCCTAACCAATATCAACAAGTAAATCATTCAAAATTGTGCAAGAAAATATAGGATAGAATTTCAAGAATTTCTACTCAAAATCCTAAAAATAGCCATGGAAATTAAATTTTTAAGATGTTTTTACCTTGGTGTGATGTTTTCTACCTTGTAACTTGAAGAAAAATGACGAGTGGTGAAGTTTTTAACTCAAACCTTGCGTGGGAGAGGTGTTTTGGCGTGGAGGAAGAAGAGAAAAATGGAGTTTGGGGTGGGAATGACGTGGTTCGACCAAGGTTTTTATTTTTCCGCCGAGTGGGAAATCCACGGCGTGGATGTCCGCATGGATCAGCACTGGATTTGTTCCACGTGGACTAACACTAGAATTCATCCATGTGTCCCCCACGCGTGGGGGACACGTGGAGAGTGCTGTCCGGATTTTTCTCCTATTCCTGGCTTTTCCTTTCGCCTCTTGTCAATTTTTGGCACAACCTTAGCATCTTTTCGACCATCAACCCTGCAAATTAGTTTCCCACAAACACATACGAACACAATACTAACAAAAACACTAAAATAAAACACAAGAAACAACACAAAATATTCACAAAACACCTTGGGTTGCCTCCCAAGTAGCGCCATGTTTTACGTCCTTGGCTAGACGCAACGTTTCTCTCCTTTCTCAGCCATACTCCTTTGTTGTTGGTTGGAAACACTTTGGAACCCACGTGTTCTTCCAAACCAACTTGTCATTCTCCCAACGAGACTTGATATTGGTTTTCACCTTGACCATGGCTTTGAGCTCTTCCTCCTTCTTTTCAAGGTTTGCCTTATCTGTTTTGGCTTTATGTCCATCAAACCTTAAAGCAATCTCGCCCGTGCCCACATCAATCCAGGCACGGCACGTTGCCAAAAATGGCCTTCCAAGAATCAACGAGCCAAAGGGCTCTCCTTACCCATCTCACAAACAATGAAGTCGACCGGCACAAGAAATTCGCCAATCTTAACAAGCACGTCCTCCACCAAGCCTTTCGGATACCGAGTGGTTATTGCTAAATTAAGTCAGATTTCCTTGAGATGATTCATTCGGATCTTTCTTGCCTTCAAGTTGCTAGTGTTATACTTCTCATCATTCGTAATATGGCCCCAATATGTGGAGTCATTGATACGAATCTTCGTAAGGAGGATCCGTAACAAGGAATTATTGCCCAAGATGTTCTCAAATTCAATAGATAAGGAGTTACCTTTGGTGCACACAAGATCACCCTTGAGCCCCGATTCCACGAAGGACCAAGAAACAACCCTTAGCACGCCTCAAGTTCCTCAAGAACGCAATCTTCAAACAACTAGAGTGGGTTCTCTAGTAGTTCCCTTGATTCTATGAATTGATAGAACCACAATTCCTAAAATCTAAGGTTGGTAGAATGCGGGTTTGATTCGATAGGGCCACGAATCAAGAACACTATTCGATAGGACCACGAATAGAAGAAAGAATTCTTACACAAATGTAAAGAAGACTTAGGAAGTTTTGATTAATTCTGAAAAAAATGCTTTATCATCAAAGGAAATACACACCCTATTTATACACATGCTAGGGGACTCCAAATGTCATCAATAGTAAAAGTACATCAAGGAGATCAAAAGACATCAATAGTAAAAATACATCACTATCAAGGAGATTAAATGTCATAACTTGTCTAGGAAAGACCAATAGTCTTCCTAATATGCCAAAGCATGTCCATGTGCCTCAAAATCTGATTTTGGTGAATTATTTCAACCTCTTTTGTACCCTCCCAAGCAAAGCCACGAATTTGGACATCTTAGATGGTATTTATGGGCTCTTCAAAATCAGCTCTTATGCATGAAAAATGTTCTAAGTATCCACCATCATCACTTGGACTCTTTATTTGGCATGCTTGGACTTCGAATGGATCATGTATGGGCTAGTTTGCATCATCCTCCCTTTCTTGAAAATCATTCGTCCTTGAATCACACTTTCCCCTGTCAAATGGAATTTTTATTGGACTTGCTTGTTTCCTCCATGTGGATGGGTTCCTATCAGTCATCTCTATCGGAATAAAACTCAACATGGTACCTCCGGAAGTAAGGCATGCTCATCTCATCACGGGTATGTAACCAAAGTATCAAAGCTAGCTCATCAACGGAGCGATTATATGTCTTCCCGAAAAACACATACGAAATAGATTTCTTGGCATCGTTTGGTTATTTCTTTATGTTCAAGGAAGCAAGAAACTCATAGGTAACCGGAGTATATGTCGGCCCTCTCCATTCGATTACTTTGGTCCATTGCAAGTGTCTTAGCAACCGATTTACCATGTCTTCGTAACTAAATTCCCTTAGCACACTCGGATTAAAGTATATCGCTCCAATTAAATTCTTTGACTTATACACTTCCACAAACGCCGATTGTTCATGAATTAAGCCTCTGATGACCCTTGTTCCTCTTGCATTAGGATCAACTTGTGGTGGTGGAGGTGGTGGTTGTGCTCTAGCCCTTGCTCGGCTCGTGCTTTCTTCCTCATAATTCCTTTTCTTGTCTTGCTCTTTGGTTCTTCTCATTTCCTACAAAAAGCGGTAAATTGCATCAAAAATAAAGAAATGTAAGTCAGAACCCCACGCATCTCAAACAAACATCATTCGATCATTGTTTTTTTTTTCAAATCTCTTCCTTTCTTTGGCATTGGAGTGGTAGATTCTTTCATTGGCCTCCATATGATGGTGGATGGAATTGGTTAGCCACGTGTGTTTGGAGATCCTCAATCATTCTAGTGTTGTGCTCGACCACTTCTTTTATTCGTGCAATTCCTCATCTTGCCTTGTGCTATGGGCTTGTAGAAACGCCATTTGTCCTTGGTGCAATTGCGTATGAAAGGCTCTTGTAGATTCCCAATCCATCATCACGGGTCCACCATGTTGAACGTCCTCTCCACCTTGTTGTGGTTGCTCTTCATTTCCTTCATCATCTTCTTCCTCTTCTTCCTCTTCCTTATCACCAATTAGCAGGGCATCATCACCTCCCAACCTAAGGTTCATACCAAAGAAGTCTTGGGTGGTAGATGCTTTCATCTCGTCGGCTTCAACTTTCTCACCCGTAAGATCCGCATCAAGCCCTAATCCTAGGCATAACTCCGTTACCAACGGTCCTATAAAAATGGATTGAACATTGGGCTTAATTTGAGAGGCAAGCCACTTCTTCACTTGGACTCCCATGTTGACATCCGCTTCCTTCTCCATACTCCACATGTCAAACAAATCTTGCCGGTAGGCGTTGTTCAAATTTATTTTCCTTCCTGACAAGTTGATTGCTAAATTAAGTCAGATTGCCTTGAGATGATTCATTCGAATCTTTCTTGCCTTCAAGTTGCTAGAGTTATACTCCGCATCATTCGTAATATGGCCCCAATATGTCTCGGCATCTCTATTGGAATCAAACTCCACATGGTACTTCCGGAAATAAGGCATGCTCATCTCATCACGGGTATGTAACCCAAGTATCAAAGCTAGTTCATCAACGGAGTGATTATATCTTTTCGCGAAAAGCACATAAGAAATGGATTTCCTGGCATTGTTTGGCTCTTTCTATATGTTCAAGGAAGCAAGAAACTCATAGGTAACCGCATTATATATGGACCCTCTCCATTCGAATACTTTGCTCCATTGCGGGTGTCTTAGCAACCGTTTACCATGTCTTCGCAACCAAATCCCCTTAGCACACTCAGATCAAAGTATTTCGCACCAATTAAATTCTTTGACTTATACACATCCACAAGCGCCGATTGTTCATGAGTTAAGCCTCGGAGGACCCTTGTTCCTCTTGCATTAGGATCAACTTGTGGTGGTGGAGGTGGTGGTTATGCTAAAGCCCTTGTTCGGCTCGTGCTTTCTTCCTCATAATTCCTTTTCTTGTCTTGCTCTTTGGTTCTTCTCATTTCCTACAAAAATCGGTAAATTGCATAAAAAATAAAGAAATGTAAGTCGGAACCCCACGCATAGGGAACCTAATATTTTAGTGGGACACATCTCAAACAAACAACATTCGATCATTGTTTTTTTTTTTTCAAATCTCTTCCTTTCTTTGGCCTTGGAGTGGTGGATTCTTTCATTGGCCTCACATGTGTTTGAAGATCCTCAATCATTCTAGTGTTGTGCTCGACCACTTCTCTTATTCGTTCAATTCCTCATCTTGCCTTGTTGATGCAGCCCAACATATCACTTGTGCTATGGGGTTGTAGAAACGCCATTTGTCCTTGGTGCAATTGCATATGAAAGGCTCTTGTAGATTCTCAATCCATCATCAAGGGTCCACCATGTTGAACGTCCTCTCCACCTTGTTGTTGTTGCTCTTCATTTCCTTCATCATCATCTTCCTCTTCTTCCTCTTTCTTAACACCAATTAGCAGGGCATCGTCACATCCCAACCTAAGGTTCATAGCAAAGAAGTCTTGGACAATAAATGCTTTCATCTCGGCTTCAAATTTCTCACCATTAAGATCCGCATCAAGCCCTAATCCTAGGCATAACTCCGCTACTAACGGTCCTATAAAAACGGATTGAACATTGGGCTTATTTTGAGAGGCAAGCCACTTCTTCACTTGGACTCCCATGTTGACATCCGCTTCCTTCTCCATACTCCACATGTAAAACAAATCTTGCCGATAGGCCTTGTTCAAATTTATTTTCCTTCCCGACAAGTTGATTGCTAAATTAAGTCAGATTGCCTTCAGATGATTCATTCGGATCTTTCTTGCCTTCAAGTTGCTAGAGTTATACTCCGCATCATTCGTAATATGGCCCCAATATCTCTCGACATCTCTATTGGAATCAAACTCTACATGGTACCTCCGGAAATAAGGCATGCTCATCTCATCACGGGTATGTAACCCAAGTATCAAAGCTAGTTCATCAACGGAGTGATTATATCTTTTCGCGAAAAGCACATAAGAAATGGATTTCCTGGCATCGTTTGGCTCTTTCTATATGTTCAAGGAAGCAAGAAACTCATAGGTAACTGCATTATATATTGACCCTCTCCATTCGAATACTTTGCTCCATTGCGGGTGTTTTAGCAACCGTTTACCATGTCTTCGCAACCAAATTCCCTTAGCACACTCAGATCAAAGTATTTCGCACCAATTAAATTCTTTGACTTATACACATCCACAAGCGCCAATTGTTCATGAGTTAAGCCTCAGAGAACCCTTATTCCACTTGCATCAGGATCAACTTGTGGTGGTGAAGGTGGTGGTTGTGCTCTAGCCCTTGGTCGGCTAGTACTTTATTCCTCATAATTCCTTTTTTTGTCTTGCTCTTCGGTGCTTCTCATTTTCTACAAAAAGCGGTAAAGTGCATCGAAAATAAAGAAATGTAAGTTGGAACCCCACGCATAGGGAACCTAATGTTTTAGTGGGACATATCTCAAACAAACATCATTCGATCATTGTTTTTTTTTTCAAATCTCTTCCTTTCTTTGGCCTTGGAGTGGTGGATTCTTTCATTGGCCTCCATATGATGGTGGATGGAATTGGTTAGCCACGTGTGTTTGGAGATCCTCAATCATTCTAGTGTTGTGCTCGACCACTTCTCTTATTCGTGCAATTCCTCATCTTGCCTTGTGCTATGGGCTTATAGAAACGCCATTTGTCCTTGGTGCAATTGCATATGAAAGGCTCTTGTAGATTCCCAATCCATCATCGCGGGTCCACCATGTTGAACGTCCTCTCCACCTTGTTGTTGTTGCTCTTCATTTCCTTCATCATCTTCTTCCTCTTCTTCCTCTTCCTTGTCACCAATTAGCGGGGCATCATCACCTTCCAACCTAAGGTTCATAGCAAGGAAGTCTTAGACGGTAAATGCTTTCATCTCGGCTTCAACTTTCTCACCCGTAAGATCCGCATCAAGCCCTAATCCTAGGGATAACTCCGTTACCAACGGTCCTATAAAAACGGATTGAACATTGGGCTTATTTTGAGAGGCAAGCCACTTCTTCACTTGGACTCCATGTTGACATCCGCTTCCTTCTCCATACTCCACATGTAAAACAAATCTTGCCGGTAGGCTTTGTTCAAATTTATTTTCCTTCCCGACAAGTTTATTGCTAAATTAAGTTGGATTACGTCGAGATGATTCATTCGGACTAGAGTTATACTTCGCATCATTCGTAATATGTCCCCAATATGTCGCGGCATCTTTATCGGAATCAAACTCCACATGATACCTCCAAGAGTAAGGCATTCTCATCTCATCACGGGAATGTAACCCAAGTGTCAAAGCTAGATCATCAACGGAGTGATTATATGACTGCTCGAAAAGTACATAAGAAATGGATTTCCTGGCATCGCTTGGCTCTTTCTTTATGTTCAAGGAAGCAAGAAACTCATAGGTAACCGAGAGTATATGTCGGTCCTCTTCATTCGAATACTTCGCTCCATTGCGGGTGTCTCAGCAACCAAATTTCCTTAGCACACTCGGATCGAAGTATTTCGCACCAATTAAATTCTTTGACTTATACACATCCACAAGCGCCGATTGTTCATGAGTTAAGCCTCGGAGGACCCTTGTTCCTCTTGCATTAGGATCATCTTGTGGTGGTGGAAGTGGTGGTTGTGCTCTAGCCCTTGTTCGGCAAGTGCTTGCTTCCTCATCATTCCTTTTCTTGTCTTGCTCTTTGGTTCTTCGGCTAGTGCTTGCTTCCTCGTCATTCCTAAACATGGCCCCAATATGTCGCGGCATCTCTATCGGAATCAAACTGTGACACCCCAACTTTTCACAAGCTGAGATAGCTAAAACTTTAAACATAAAAGCTGCACATCTCAACAACAACTCAAACTATAGCGGAAGCGATTTAAATCTTATAGGGTGTCATGCGACATCTAGGTAAAACACAGCCTAGATGCACAGGCTATCCAAAACCAAAACATAAATCCTCAAAACATCATAGTGACAATCTAGTCAAAGGTACATAATCCAAAACAAAGGCACACAGGCCCGAAGGGAGTCTAAAACATAATCTAGTCTAAGCAAAGCATCATAACGGTATAGCTCTAGCGCGCTCACAGCTTAGACTACTCCATACCTGGAAAACATTTAGAAAACCATTAGCAAAAGAATGTTAAGCAACCACCACTCACACTCGTGAGAACATACATATATAATAAGCTTGTAAATTGGTTTACACACCCGTATAGAATATACACACCAACGAACTATTCTTTAGTTAAAACGGAGACTCAACAACAACAAGCTGAATAAGCCATAAACCAAGGACTCTCCAAGTAAATATCCAATATGAATGTACAAGACAACAAGTCTATAACGGAATACCAACTGAATCATAACCTAACCCGATTACTCACAAAGAAACCACCAAACCGCAATATATCAAGGAATAACGGATAACAAACGAGATACAACTCAACATACCCTCCAACCAGAATACTATCCCTCATACCAACCACCAAACCAAAGTTAGTACGCCGAGGCATAAAGCCCAACCACAGAGGCAAATGATGCCCACAGTTAGTTCCATAGAGGCAATAAGCTCAACCACAGAGGCAAATGATGCCCATTACCACAGAGGCGAAAGCCCAACCATAGAGGCAAATGATGCCCATTACCACAGAGGCAAAAGCCCAACCACAGAGGCAAATGATGTCCATTACCACAGAGGCGAAAGCCCACAATTAGCTACACAGAGGCAAATGCTGCCCACAGTTAGCTCACCCTCAACAACCCAAAAGATACTCAAAGATTCACAACTGCACATCCAACCTCAGACTCAATCCCGAAAGATTATCCACCAATAGTGTTCATCTCAGATTATGAACACAACATACACTCAGAGAATATAACCAAGGATTCAACCAACCGATAGACCAAGAGAATGAATCAAAAGACATGAATAACAACTCCAGAACCAAGGTGAAATACTCAACAAAATATCCAAACAAGTTCTAGAATCAGAGAAGAATCAACAAGACAGCAGATCACAAAATAGCCACTGGAACCAGAATTCAAAATGAATTAACGGAACTCAATGGCGGAACACCCAGCTCCGCCACACTCCTCCGCAAGAAGGAGGCGGACTCCCTTGGCGGAAGACCTCCCTCCGCCATCCTCCACCGCTTCACACTTGCGGAAGACTCTAGCGGGACACATTATACCGCTGGAGTGCACTGCAAGAGTTATCCCAACGCACCACTCCCAGACTTAAAACAGAATACGAAATGTTCATTCCAGAATGCAAAAATATGATCAGATTGCCCAGATTACATATCTCAGAAGCCAAATAAACATGGAATCCATAACAATAACTGTTCATACTCATTAAGATGCAAAGGATCAAGAACACAAGTTCAATAATCCATCAAAATAGATCACAGATTATCAAGAACAAAGGCTAACCCAACAAATTTCCACAGGATTCCAAATCACCAAGTATCATACATAGATCAAGAGTGTAAAATAGATTTTAGTGAGACATGATGGTTACCTCTTGAAGCATATTAATCCAAAGCAATCACCAATCTTAAGCTTGACCCCAAAGCAAGTCCATAACTTATGAACCTTATTAATGCATCTAGCCAACTCTCTTCTGCTTTGACCACAGCCTTGCCGAGAGGAGGAGGAGCTGCGTGCCGGAAACGCGTGACCGCCGCCGCTACGCAGAAGGGGAAAAACACCAATGTCGAGCTCCGCTACCGCCGAACGCCGCTGGAGAAGGTTCGTTGTTGTTGCCTACCATCGACGCCCGCTGCTACTAGCACCGGAAATAGAGCTCACCGCCGACGGAAGGATGGGGAAAGGGAACGGAGAAGCTATCCTGCCGCGGAAAGGGAGGACGCCATTACCACCGTTATGCCCAGCCGTTGCCGTTGCCGATCGTGAGGAGGAGAGACGCACCAAGCCACTTCTTTTCGCTGCTCCATCGGAAACACCGCCGCCGCCGAGTGCTGCTGCCCGCGACGATTACCGTTGTACTCTGCTTTAAGGGAGAAGAGTTGCTGGTTCGACGCTAGAAGGGGGAGGACGCCATTGACGAGCTCCGCCGCCGCCATCACCTTGCACCGCCGGAACCACACCAACGCCGCCCGTTGTTCAACGCGGATCCCTGGAGTTCGTTGGTGATGCATTCTCCATTGAGGTAGCCACTACCGTCCACTTAGCTAGCTCACCATTGTTGCTTGCCAAGACTGAAGAGACGAGAGAGAGGGAGATGAAAGGCAGAGGTAGGATTTGGCTGCTGAGTTCATGATCCAACATTATATAAGATACTATATATAGTAGGGCAATACTACTATTTTGGGCTAGTCCACTTACAGAAAGATTATACAATCGGACTAAACTAGTTGGGCCAAGAGTAATTATAATATACTTAGGATAATTCATTGGGTCCATAGCCCCGTAGGAAAAATCATATAGATTATGGGCTTAGAGTATTTAAGTGTTCAAATACTAATTTATAAAAATAGTTAGTTTATAGCCCATAGAAAAATAATTATATATATAATGGTTACACTACCATAATTAATAATAAGGAAATAGGCATTTATTTTAAATATTTATATTTAAAATAGTGGTACCTCCGAAAGTAAGGCATTCTCATCTCATCACGGGTATGTAACCCAAGTATCAAAGCTAGCTCATCAACAGAGTGATTATATCTCTTCCCGAAAAGCACATAAGAAATGGATTTCCTGGCATCGTTTGGCTCTTTCTTTATGTTCAAGGAAGCAAGAAACAAATAGGTAACCGGAGTATATGTTGGTCCTCTCCATTGGAATACATTACTCCATTGCGGGTGTCTCAGCAACCGATTTACCATGTCTTCACAACCAAATTCCCTTAGCACACTCGGATCAAAGTATTTCGCACCAATTAAATTCTTTGACTTATACACATCCACAAGCGCCAATTGTTCATGAGTTAAGCCTCGGAGGACTCTTGTTCCTCTTGTATTAGGATCAACTTGTGGTGGTTGTGCTCTAGCCATTGTTTGGCTAGTGCTTGCTTCCTCATAATTCTTTTTCTTGGCTTGCTCTTTTGTTATTCCCCTTTCCTACAAAAAGCGGTAAAGTGCATGAAAAATAAAGAAATGTAAGTCGGAACGCCACTCATAGGGAACCTAATGTTTTAGTGAGATACATCTCAAACAAACACTATTCAGTCATTGTTTTTTTTTCTTCAAATCTCTTCTTTTCTTTGGCTTTGGAGTGGTGGATTCCTTCATTGGCCTGCATATGATGGTGGATGGAATTGGTTAGCCAATTGTGCTACGAGCTCCTCAATCATTCTCGTGTTGTGCTCCACTACTTCTCTTATCCGTGCAATTCGTCGTCTTGCCTTGTGCTATGGGCTTGTAGAAACGCCATTTTTACTATGTGCAATTGCATATGAAAGACTCTTGTAGATTCCCAATCCATCATCACGGGTCCACCATGTTAAACGCCCTATCCACCTTGTTGTTGTTGCTCTTCATTTCCTTCATCATCTTCATCCTCTTCTTCCTCTTCCTTAACACCAATTAGCTGGACATCATCACCTCCCAACCTAAGGCTCATACCAAAGAAGTCATGGACGGTAAATGCTTTCATCTCAGCTTCAACTTTCTCACCTGTAAGATCCGCATCAAGCCCAAATTCTAGCCATAACTCCGTTACCAACGGTCATATAAAATCGGATTGAACATTGGGATTATTTTTAGAGGCAAGCCACTTCTTCACTTAGACTCCCATGTTGACATCTGCTTCCTTCTTCATACTCCACATGTAAAACAAATCTTGTCGGTAGGCCTTGTTCAAATTTATTTTCCTTCCCGACAAGTTGATTGCTAAATTAAGTCGGATAGCCTTGAGATGATTCATTCGGATCTTTCTTGCCTTCAAGTTGCTAGAGTTATACTCCGCATCATTCGTAATATGGCCCCAATGTGTCGCGGCATCTCTATCGAAATCAAACTCCACATGGTACCTCCGGAAGTAAGGCATGTAACACCCCAATTTTCACATCTTAAATTTGATACAAAATCCCAATAATATATTGCGGAAGCTTACACATCTAACCAGCAGAAAATTGGTGTTACCGCCACACCTAGAGTGAATTCTATCACCTCTTTGACAAACTCCACTCTAAGTGCACAGGCTAAACTTACAACATCAAAATACATCCAAAGTCCAACTTAATACAATGAAGTAATTATACAACCAAAATTTCCTCCAAATAATAAAATCCTCCAAATGCCTACTCCTCAAATGGACTAATCTCAACCTCACTTCCATCCTATTCATGTTCACCTGCAAAAATCATTTTAACAAAAACGAAGGGGTGTATATCCCAAAATTAGCATAAGCTAAGTAAGTTCCATTTCACCCCGAAAAATATAGGCTTGGGTTTTTATCATTTATCTCATAATATACTTTTCCAAAATAATGTGGAGAAACTTTTCCCAAAATAACATATTTGTCAAGGAGGATTAAATACCAAGTTGGGGATATAACCCACACCAATACTCAATCAATAAGACCGCAGCCCTAGGTTCTCATATCAATAGCAAATAGAACCGCAGCCCTAAGTGCTCATAATAATCTGGACCGCAGCCCATTTCCGGCTCAGACCGGCAGCAAGTATTCTTATCCTCCAAGACTAAATATGTACATATAATTTCCAAAATATATCATTTCTTCATAATAAATATTTTCTTCAAAAATATATAATTTCTCAAGACATATTTTTCTCCACAATAATTCATTCCATAAGAATATATCATTCTTAGTACATATATGTACATAACACCAAAATTCCAAGCCAAGCATTTACTCAACACACGGGTTTGACCCGTAAAAATCAATTCTCAATAATTCGAGAATCATACACATATTATGCAATGCACTTGTGATCACATGGACATCATAATGCACATAATTTTGCAAAACATATAATTTTGATATCATATCATATCATATATCAATATACATATATATGGGGTAAATAATAATTTTAGTGAACATGAAATCTTACCCTTGAAAACCAAAACTCTCATCAACACTTAATGGGATTCTAGCCACTTGATAAGAAACTTGAGAGGCTAGATTTTCCTTCAAACCCTTTAAACATCAATAGCTAAATCCTTTCCTTTACTCAATTCTTTCACCAAAATTCCTAGGCAAAACATACCACCATAACAATAATTTTAAGAAATCTTAACCTATAGCTAGGTTCTAGGGAAGAAAACAAAGCTTTTAACCGAATATGGAATTTTACTGAATAGATGATGATCTTGTGAAGAAATTGGCTATGAAGCTTCTTGAACTCAAGGAAGAAGATGAAGAATTTTCCTCTCCTTTTTCCTCTCTAAATTTCGGCCAAATGGGTATGGAATGAAGAAAATGGGAGATCAAGTCTCCTTTTATAGCAACACTTTAGGGATGAAGAAACTTGGAGATCAAGCTACATTGTTTCTTATAAGGTAAGAAATAAGAAACTTGGAGATCAAGTTTCCATTTTGATCATCTTCAAAAATATTTAAATAATAACATGTGGTGTAGGGAGTTGCCAAGTGTCACATTTTTGTGGTGGGTAAGGGAAAATATCTTCGGTTAGACTGTTTGGGATTAAAACAGATATAGTTTCGGTGGAAAATAATTTAAATAGGAAGAATTTTGAAACCAAAATTATTTTGAAAAATAATCCCGTCACTAATTTGAAAAATCGGATAATTTTTGGTATATCGCGAAATACTGTGATACAAGGGGCGGAATAAATTCTCTCTTACGGGCTAATTTAATCACGTAGGAAGTTCAAGCTTAATAGTATAGTGCCTACTAATTCATTCCCTAGGACAATCGGGACCTGAACACATACTTTAAAAATCCTTACGGTTCGTGACCGGTACGTAGGTTCGCAGCTTATTGGAATGAGTGAGGGGTTACAAGGCATGCTCATCTCATAATGGTATGTAACCCAAGTATCAAAGCTAGCTCATCAACGGAGTGATTATATGACTTCCCGAAAAGCACATAAGAAATGGATTTCCTGGCATCGTTTGGCTCTTTCTTTATGTTCAAGAACTCAAGAAACACATAGGTAACCGAAGTATATGTCGGCCCTCTCCATTCGAATACTTTGCTCCATTGCGGGTGTCTTAGCAACCGATTTACCATGTCTTCGCAACCAAATTCCCTTAGCACAGTCGGATCAAAGTATTTCGCTCCAATTAAATTCTTTGACTTATTCACATCCACAAGCGCCGATTGTTCATGAGTCCCTCGGAGGACCCTTGTTACTCTTGCATTAGGATCAACTTGTGGAGGTGGAAGTGGTGGTTGTGCTCTAGCCCTTGTTCGGCTAGTGCTTGCTTCCTCATCATTCCTTTTCTTGTCTTACTCTTTTGTTCTTCTCATTTCCTACAAAAAGCGGTAAAGTGCATAAAAAATAAAGAAATGTAAGTCGGAACCCAACGCATAGGGAACCTAATGTTTTAGTGGGACACATCTCAAACAAACATCATTCGATCATTGTTTTTTTTTTCTTCAAATCTCTTCCTTTCTTTGGCCTTGGAGTGGTGGATTCCTTTATTGGCCACCATATGTTGGTGGATGGAATTGGTTAGCCAATTATGTTTGGAGCTCCTCAATTATTCTTGTGTTGTGCTCCACCACTTCTCTTATCCGTGCAATTCCTCATGTTGCCTTGTTCTATGGGCTTGTAGAAATGCCATTTGTCCTTGGTGCAATTGCATATGAAAGCCTCTTGTAGATTCCCAATCCATCATCACAGGTCCACCATGTTGAACGTCCTCTCTACCTTGTTGTTGTTGCTCTTCATTTCCTTCATCATCTTCTTCCTCTTCTTCCTCTTCCTTATCACCAATTAGCGGGGCATCATCACCTCCCAAACTAAGGTTCATACCAAAGAAGTCTTGGATGGTAGATGCTTTCATCTCGTCGACTTCAACTTTCTCACCCGTAAGATCCGCATCAAGCCCTAATCCTAGGCATAACTCCGTTACCAAAGGTCCTATAAAAACGGATTGAACATTGGGGTTATTTTGAGAGGCAAGCCAGTTCTTCACTTGTACTCCCATGTTGACATCCGCTTCCTTCTCCATACCCCACATGTAAAACAAATCTTGCTTGTAGGCCTTGTTCAAATTTGTTTTCCTTCCCGACAAGTTGATTGCTAAGTTAAGTCAGATTGCCTTGAGATGATTCATTCGGATCTTTATTGCTTTCAAGTTGCTAGAGTTATACTCCGCATCATTCGTAATATGGCCCCAATATGTCGCGGCATCTCAATCGGAATCAAACTCCACATGGTACCTCTGAAAGTAAGGCATTCTCATCTCATCACGGGTATGTAACCCAAGTATCAAAGCTAGCTCATCAACGGAGTAATTATATCTGTTCCCGAAAAGCACATATGAAATGGATTTCCTGGCATCATTTGGCTCTTTCTTTATGTTCAAGGAAGCTAGAAACTCATAGGTAACCGGAGTATATGTCCGCCCTCTCCATTCGAATACTTTGCTCCATTGCGGGTATCTTAGCAACCGATTTACCATGTCTTCGCAACCAAATTCTCTTAGCACAGTCGGATCAAAGTATTTCGCTCCAATTAAATTCTTTGACTTATTCACATCCACAAGCGCCGATTGTTCATGAGTTAAGCCTCGGAGGACCATTGTTCCTCTTGCATTAGGATCAACTTGTGGTGGTGGAGGTGGTGGTTATGCTCTAGCCCTTGTTCTGCTAGTGCTTGCTTCCTCATAATTCCTTTTCTTGTCTTGCTCTTTGGTGCTTCTCATTTCCTACAAAAAGCGGTAAAGTGCATCGCAAATAAAGAAATGTAAGTTGGAACCCCACACATAGAGAACCTAATGTTTTAGTGGGACATATCTCAAACAAACATCATTCGATCATTGGTTTTTTTTTTTTCCAAATCTCTTCCTTTCTTTGGCCTGTTGGCCTACATATGATGGTGGATGGAATTGGTTAGCCAATTGTGTTTGGAGCTCCTCAATCACTCTCGTGTTGTGCTCCACCGCTTCTTTTATCCTTGCAATTCCTCATCTTGCCTTTGTGCTATGGGCATGTAGAAACGTCATTTGTTCTTGGTGCAATTGAAAATGAAAGGCTCTTGTAGATTCCCAATCCATCATCACGGGTCCACCATGTTGAACGTCCTCTCCACCTTGTTTTTGTTGCTCTTCATTTCCTTCATCATCTTTTCCTCTTCTTCCTCTTCCTTATCACCAATTAGCAGGGCATCATCACCTCCCAACCTAGGTTCATAGCAAAGAAGTCTTGGACGGTAAATGCTTTCATCTCGGCTTCAACTTTCTCACTCGTAAGTTCCGCATCAAGCCCTAATCCTAGGCATAACTCCATTACCAACGGTCCTATAAAAACGGATTGAACATTGGGCTTATTTTGAGAGTTAAGCCACTTCTTCACTTGGACTCCCATGTTGACATCTACTTCATTCTCCATACGCCACATGTAAAACAAATCTTGCCGGTAGGCCTTGTTCAAATTTATTTTCCTTCCCGATAAATTGATTGCTAAATTAAGTTGGATTGCGTCGAGTTGATTCATTCGGATCTTTCTTGCCTTCAAGTTGCTAGAGTTATACTCCGCATCATTCGTAATATGGCCCCAATATGTCACGGCATCTCTATCGGAATCAAACTCCACATGGTACCTCCAAAAGTAAGGCATTCTCATCTCATCACGGGTATGTAACCCAAGTATCAAAGATATCTCATCAACGGAGCGATTATATCTCTTTCCAAAAAGCACATAAGAAATGGATTTCCTGGCATCGTTTGGCTCTTTCTTTATGTTCAAGGAAGCAAGAAACTCATAGGTAACCGGAGTATATGTCGGCCCTCTCCATTCGAATACTTTGCTCCATTGCAGGTGTCTCAGCAACCGATTTTTCATGTCTTCACAACCAAATTCCCTTACCACACCCGCAATGGAGCAAAGTCTTCGAATGGAGAGGACTGACATATACACCGGTTACCTATGAGTTTCTTTCTTCCTTGAACATAAAGAAAGAGCGAAACAATGCTTGGAATGCCGACATAATCACTCTGTTGATGAGCTAGCTTTGATACTTGGGTTACATACCCATGATGAGATGAGCATGCCTTACTTCCGGAGGTACCATGTGGAGTTTGATTCCGATAGAGATGACGCGACATATTGAGGATATATTACGAATGATGCGGAGTATAACTCTAGCAACTTGAAGGCAAGAAAGATCCGAATGAATCATCTCAAGGCAATCCGACTTAATTTAGCAATCAACTTGTCGGGAAGGAAAACAAATTTGAACAAGGCCTACTGGCAAGATTTGTTTTACATGTGGAGTATGGAGAAGGAAGCGGATGTCAACATTGGAGTCCAAGTGAAGAAGTGGCATGCCTCTCAAAATAAGCCCAATGTTCAATCCGTTTTTATAGGACCGTTGATAACGGAATTATGCCTAGGATTAGGGCTTGATCCGGATCTTACGGGTGAGAAAGTTGAAGCCGAGATGAAAGCATTTACCGTCCAAGACTTCTTTTCTATGACCTTAGGTTGGCAGGTGACGATGCCCCGCTAATTAAGGAAGAGGAAGAAGATGATGAAGGAAATGAAGAGCAACAACAATAAGGTGGAGAGGGCATTCAACATGGTGGACCCGTGATGATGGATTGGAAATCTACAAGAGTCTTTCATATGCAATTGCACCAAGAATAAATGGTGTTTCTACATGCCCATAACACAAGGCAAGATGAGGAATTGCACGGATAAGAGAAGCGGTGGAGCACAACACAAGAATGATTGAGGAGCTCCAAGCACAATTGGCTAACCAATTCCATCCACCATCATATGGAGGCCAATGAAGGAATCCACCACTCCAAGGCCAAAGAAAGGAAGAGATTTGAAGAAAATAAAACAATGATTTAATGATGGGGTACATGATATGTGTCCCACTAAAACATTAGGTTTCCTATGCGTGGGGTTCAGACTTACATTTCCTTATTTTTCATGCACTTTATCGCTTTTCTTAGGAAATGGGAAGAACCAAAGAGTAAGCCAAGAAAAGGAATGTAACACCCTGATAGTTTAAATAATTCTTATTTCAATATAATATTCTTGAGAATAAAATTTATTTTTCATTTCTAAATATTTTAACCAAAATACTTTCAAAAACAAATTATTTTCATTTCAAAATTCAAATAAATTATTTTGTACCTTATAATATTATTATTCCAAATCATTTTCTCTAAATTCCTATTTCTTAAGCTTTTGAAATAAAATTATATATGTAATTTAATTTCCTACAAGATATTCTCGTCAAACAAGAATATAATTAAATATTTTAAATTCTTTATTTTAAATGATTTGATATGAAATATTTATATATTTATTTATGGTTTTAAAAGCCCTATTTAATGGGTAAATTTATTTACTAAAATTTTAACCCAAAGTCTATCTGAGATGAATCTATATCATTGTTTTGAGCCTAAATTTGAACCCAAAACTATTCATGACCCAATTTACTAGCCCAAACATTAGTCCAAATTGTGTATTTTAGATATTCCTAAATAAATAAAATTTGATTTGGGACACAAACCCTAGGTATAAATATGTACATATGTTCATTGCTCCGTTATGAGATGTTCATCACCAAACACCCCCAAATCAGCAGCCCCAACCGTGTTTCTCTCTCTCGACTCTCTCTCACTATTGGATCGTCAGACCACAGCAGCGCAGCAACCGGCGACCTTTTGTCTATCTCTCTCTCTCGCTCTCGGTCGAACCAGCAGAGGAACTAGCGGCGGAGCAGATCGGCGGTGGTGGGCGGCTCCTCCCCTCCTTCTCGTCTTTCCCTCTCCTCACCTAACAGTACGTACGGCAGCAGTTATGGACAGCGGAGATGGCAGCGACAGCGGAGCCCAGCAGCGACAGATCTAGCGTCCTCTCCCCTATTTCCGACGGTGGCTGACGGCGGCAAGCGGCGGCGCGACTGGAGCAATCTCGGTGGTCTTCTCTCTCTCTGGCAGGGTGGCGTGAGCTTAGAACCGTGAGGTAAGCTTCTGCTATTGATGTTGATTTAGTTTAATGAGGTTGCTTACCCAATAATTGATGAAGGATTATGATGATATATGAATGTCGTGATGAGGTGTTATTATAGAATGTTAATGATGTTGTGCATTTAACATAGTGGTTAGAAGATTAGTTCATGATGTGGATTGATGATGGTTATGGTGTATGATGAATGTATTAATCATTCAATGATGGAGTTAATTAGAGTTAATGATGATTTGATAATTAATGATGGGTTAAAAAGGTTGATGGGTGATTATGGATTATGTCTTGATTATGAAGATTAATTTCTTATGAGATTGATTAAATGTGTGATTATGGATGGTGCTTTGATTATGGGTTCACGTGGACTAAAGAATGATTATTGGTTATTAGATGATTAATAATGGTATTGATTAATTTTAATGAGAATTAAGAAGGATAATTATTGTTAATGCCAATGGTGATGGTGTTTGAGTTTAAATGATGGTGATTAACTCTAGTAATGTTATTATAAGTAATGATCGGCTAATAATGAGTTAATGATGGTGTTTATTTATTTATGGTGATGATATAATGTAGGCATGATTTGATGATGATGATGCAAAAATTGGATGTTAATGCTTAGATTATGAGCTAATGATGACTCAATGATGATTAAAGCTTAGTTGGGTGCTTAGTTTTAATGTTGTTGGACATCGCTGCGGTGATGATCCCTTCCTCCCTTTGTTGAGATTAAGTGGGAGCAGTTTTGGGTTCAGTAGAGAGTTACTGTTCCCTGTTGGACATCGCTGCGGTGATGATCCCTTCCTCCCTTTGTTGAGATTAAGTGGGAACAGTTTAGGGTTCAGTAGAGTTACTGTTCCCTGTTGGACATCGCTGCGGTGATGATCCCTTCCTCCCTTTGTTGAGATTAAGTGGGAGCAGTTTAGGGTTCAGTAGAGAGTTACTGTTCCCTGTTGGACATTGCTGCGGTGATGATCCCTTCCTCCCGTTGCTGAGATTTAGTTTCCTCCATATTATTACTAAACATAATTATTTACTTATATACTTAGTACTATTAATGACAGAGATCTATATTCCCACTATTGAGATGTGGCTGATTCCATATATGTAGGTGATACGTGAAGAAGTGAATTGAGGAACATGATTTGAATTTCTCCCTATCTATGATTTTATATATATATATATATATATATATATATATATATATATATATATATATATTCTAGAATGACTTATGAGAATGTCTATATTTGAAATGATTATATGATGAGCTATGTATATGATTTTATTGGTTTCTCCATATCTATATTTTATTCGAGAAATGTTTATGAGCAAATAAGAAATTGTATTCCTCTGTACTATATTATGTAAACTACACATGACCTTTGGAAATGTTATGCTTTGAAATGATTGTGGGTTGAGAGTTGCCAAAAAGACTATTCTACCTTTGAAAATCCTCGTTGTTTTTGATAATTTGAGAGTGAGTAGTGATGGTTTATAAAATTACTATATTGTTTTGATGTATCCACTATTATATTTGAGAAAGTGTACATCTTACTTACTTTTGAATGTTTAGTTAAATATCTTGAAAACTACTACAGTACATTTGATGGAAAGTCCTTTTGGGAATATTCTTTTAAGCTTTTGGCTAAATGATTTCTATAGTACGGTCTACTTAAGTATAAAAATCTATTTATAAAGCATATCTATTTTTCTAACTATAAATGTATTATTTTACAGGGCAGAGTAGAGCTTACTTAGCATTTTATGCTAATTCTATTTGTTTGTGTTTTCCAACCCTTATTGTTTTCAGGACTCTGGAATAGGTGGCTTGTTTTGAGAGCACGACATAGAGTTCATACGCCTTGTAATTGAATTTGGTATAGACCTTCTGGTTTTAGAAATTGAATTATAGAAGTGTAGTTTAGTTGTATATTAGAATTGAGAAATTGAGTTGTAAGGATTGTGGAATAGTTTATATGGTTGTTTAATGTTGTGGATTTGTAGTTGAATAGAACCCTGTTAGCCTGTGCGTTTGGGCTTGGTTGATAGCCCAAGCGTGGCGTGACACCCCATAGTTTAAGTTTTGAATTTGCTTCCGCATTTATTTTCATAATGGTTAGCGAGAATTATTGTTTATTTATGCTTAAGCTTGCTTTATAAATTGGGGGTGTTACAAGGAATTTTGAGGAAGCAAGCACAAGCCGAACAAGGGCTAGAGCACAACCACCACCTCCACCACCACAAGTTGATCCTAATGCTAGAGGAACAAGGGTCCTCCGAGGATTAACTCATGAACAATTGGCGCTTGTGGATGTGTATAAGTCAAAATATTTAATTGGAGGGAACTACTTTGATCGAAGTGTGCTAAGGGAATTTCGTTGCGAAGACATGGTAAATCGGCTGCTAAGACACCCGGAATGGAGCAAAGTATTCGAGTGTAGAGGGCCGACATATACTCCGGTTACCTATGAGTTTCTTGCTTCGTTGAACATAAAGAAAGAGCCAAACGATGCAGAGAAATCTATTTCTTATGTGCTTTTCGGGATTAGATATAATCATTCCGTTGATGAGCTAGCTTTGATACTTGGGTTACATACCCGTGATGAGATGAGCATGCCTTACTTCCGGAGGTACCATGTGGAGTTAACTTCCGATAGAGATGCCGCGACACATTGGGGCCATATTACGAATGATACGGAGTATAACTCTAGCAACTTGAAGGCAAAAAAGATCCGAATGAATCATCTCAAGGCAATCCGACTTAATTTAGCAATCAACTTGTGGGGAAGGAAAACAAATTTGAACAAGGCCTACCGACAAGATTTGTTTTACATGTGGAGTATGAAGAAGAAGCGGATGTCAACATGGGAGTCCAAGAGAAGAAGTGGCTTGCCTCTCAAAATAAGCCCAATGTTCAATCCGTTTTTATAGGACTGTTGGTAACGGAATTATGCCTAGGATTAGGGCTTGATGCGAATCTTAATGGTGAGAAAGTTGAAGCCGAGATGAAAGCATTTACCCACCAAGACTTCTTTGCTATGAACCTTAGGTTGGGAGGTGATGATGCCCCGTTAATTGGTGATAAGGAAGAGGAAGAAGATGATGAAGGAACTGAAGAGCAACAACAAGGTGGAGAGGGCATTCAACGTGGTGGACCCGTGATGATGGATTGGGAATCTACAAGAGCCTTTCATATGCAATTGCACCAAGAACAAATGGTGTTTCTACATGCCCATAACACAAGGCAAGATGAGGAATTGCACGGATAAGAGAAGCGGTGGAGCACAACACAAGAATGATTGAGGAGCTCTAAGCACAATTGGCTAACCAATTCCATCCACCATCATATGGAGGCCAATGAAGGAATCCACCACTCCAAGGCTAAAGAAAGGAAGAGATATGAAGAAAATAAAACAATGATTAAATGATGTTTGTTTGAGATGTGTCCCACTAAAAGGAATTATGTGGAAGCAAGCACAAGCCGAACAAGGGCTAGAGCACAACCACCACCTCTACCACTACAAGTTAATCCAAATGCAAGAGGAACAACGGTCCTCCGAGGATTAACCCATGAACAATTTGCGCTTGCGGATGTGTATAAGTCAAAGACTTTAATTGGAGAGAAATACTTTGATCCAAGTGTGCTAAGGGAATTCGGTTGCGAAGACATGGTAAATCGACTGCTAAGACACCCGGAATGGAGCAAAGTATTCGAGTGGAGAGGGCCGACATATACTCCGGTTACCTATGAGTTTCTTGCTTCCTTGAACATAAAGAAAGAGCCAAACGATGACGAGAAATCTATTCCTGATGTGCTTTTCGGGAAGAGATATAATCATTCAGTTGATGTGCTAGCTTTGATACTTGGGTTACATACCCGTGAAGAGATGAGCATGCCTTACTTACGGAGGTACCATGTGGAGTTTGCTTTCGATAGAGATGCCGCGACACATTGGGGCCATATTACGAATGATGCGGAGTATAACTCTAGCAACTTAAAGGCAAGAAAGATCCGAATAAATCATCTCAAGGCAATCCGACATAATTTAGCATTCAACTTGTGGTGAAGGAAAACAAATTTGAACAAGGCCTACCGACAAGATTTGTTTTACATGTGGAGTATGGAGAAGGAAACGGATGTCAACCTGGGAGTCCAAGTGAAGAAGTGGCTTGCCTCTCAAAATAAGCCCAATGTTCAGTCCGTTTTTATAGGACCGTTGGTAACAGTGTTACGCCTAGGATTAGGGCTTGATGCGGATCTTACGTGTGAGAAAGTTGAAGTCGAGATGAAAGCATTTACCGTCCAAGACTTCTTTGTTATGAACCTTAGGTTGGGCGGTGATGATGCCCCGCTAATTGGTGATAAGGAAAAGGAAGAAAAGGAAGAAGATGATGAAGGAAATGAAGAGCAACAACAACAAGGTGAAGATGGACCCGTGATGATGGATTGGTAATCTACAATAGCCTTTCATATGCAATTGCACCAAGAACAAATGGCGTTTCTAAAAGCACATAGCACAAGGCAAGATTAGGTATTGCAGGGATAAGAGAAGCGGTGGAGCACAACACAAGAATGATTGAGGAGCTCCAAGCACAATTGGCTAACCAATTCCATCCACCATCATATGGAGGCTTATGAAAGAATCCACCACTCCTAGGTCAAAGAAATGAAGAGATTTGCATAAAAAAACAATTATTGAATGATGTTTGTTTGAGATGTGTCGAACTAAAACATTAGGTTTCCTATGCATGGGTTTCAGACTTACATTTCCTTATTTTTCATGCACTTTACCTCTTTTTTTAGAAAATGGGAAGAACCAAAAAGCAAGCCAAGAAAAGGAATTATGAGGAAGCAAGCACAAGCCGAACAAGGGCTAGAGCACAAACACCACCTACACCACCACAAGTTGATCCTAATGAAAGAGGAACAAGGGTCTTCCGTGGCTTAACTCATGAATAATTTGGCGCTTGTGGATGTGTATAAGTCAAAGAATTTAATTGGAGGGAAATACTTTAATCCGAGTGAGCTAAGGGACATTGGTTGCGAAGACATGGTAAATCAGTTGCTAAGACACCCGCAATGGAGCAAAGTATTTGAATGGAGAGGGCCGACATTAACTCCGGTTACCTATGAGATTCTAACTTCCTCGAACATAAAGAAATAGCCAAACGATGCCAAGAAATTCATTTCTTATGTGCTTTTCGGGAAGAGATATAATCACTCCGTTGATGTGCTGGCATTGACACTTGGGTTACATACCCATCTTGAGATTAGCAAGCCCTACTTCCGGAAGGACCTTGTGGAGTTTGATTGCGATAGAGATGCCGCGACATATTGGGGCCATATTACGAATGATGCGGAGTGTAACTCTAGCAACTAGAAGGCAAGAAAGATCCGAATGAATCATCTCAAGGCAATCCGACTTAATTTAGCAATCAACTTGTGGGGAAGGAAAACAAATTTGAACAAGGCCTACCGACAAGATTTGTTTTACATGTGGAGTATGGAGAAGGAAACGGATGTCAACCTGGGAGTCCAAGTGAAGAAGTGGCTTGCCTCTCAAAATAAGCCCAATGTTCAGTCCGTTTTTATAGGACCGTTGGTAACGGAGTTATGCCTAGGGTTAGGGCTTGATGCGAATCTTACGGGTGAGAACGTTGAAGCCGAGATGAAAGCAATTACCGTCTAAGACTTCTTTGCTATGAACCATAGGTTGGGCGGTGATGATGTGTCGTTAATTGGTGATAAGGAAGAGAAAGAAGAGGAAGAAGATAATGAAGGAAATGAAGAGCAACAACAACAGGTGGAGAGGGCATTCAACATGGTGTACCATGAGCATTTCATATGCAATTGCACCAAGAACAAATGGCGTTACTACAAGCACATACACAGGGCAAGATTAGGAATTGCACGGATAAGAGAAGCGGTGGAGCACCACACAAGAATGATTGAGGAGCTGCAAGCACAATTTGCTAACAAATTCCATCAACCATCATATGGAGGCTAATGAAAGAATTCACCACTCCAAAGCCAAAGAAATGAATAGATTTGCAGAAAAAAAAAACAATTATTGAATGATGTTTGTTTGAGATGTGTCCCACTAAAACATTAGGTTTCCTATGCGTGGGGTTCAGACTTATATTTCCTTATTTTTCATGCACTTTACCACTTTTTTTAGGAAATGGAAAGAACGAAAGAGCAAGCCTAGAAAAGGAATTATGAGGAAGTAAGAACAAGGGTTAGAGCACAAACACCACCTACACCACCACAAGTTGATCGTAATGCAAGAAGAACAAGGGTCCTCCGAGGCTTAACTCATGAATAAATTGGCGCTTTTGGATGTGTATATGTCAAAGAATTTAATTGGAGGGAAATACTTTAATCCGAGTGAGCTAAGGGACATTGGTTGCGAAGACATGGTAAATCAGTTGCTAAGACACCCGCAATGGAGCAAATTATTTGAATAGAGAGGGCCGACAATTACTCCGGTTACCTATGAGTTTCTAACTTCCTCGAACATAAAGAAAGAGCCAAACGATGCCAAGAAATTCATTTCTTATGTGCTTTTCGGGAAGAGATATAATCACTCCGTTGATGAGCTGGCATTGATACTTGGGTTACATACCCGTCATGAGATTAGCAAGCCCTACTTCCGAAAGTACCATGTGGAGTTTGATTGCGATAGAGATGCCGCGACATATTTGGGCCAGATTACAAATGATGCAGATTATAAATCTAGCAACTAGAAGGCAAGAAAGATCCGATTGAATCATCTCAAGGCAATCCGACTTAATTTAGCAATTAACTTGTGGGGAAGGAAAACAAATTTAAACAAGGCTTACCGGCAAGATTTGTTTTACATGTGGAGTATGGAGAATGAAGTGGATTTCAACATGGAAGCCAAAGTGAAGGAGTGGCTTACCTCTCAAAATAAGCCCAATGTTCAATCCGTTTTTATCGGACCGTTGGTAACGGAGTTATGCCTAGGATTAGGGCTTGATGCGGATTTTATGGGTGAGAAAGTTGAAGCCGAGATGAAAGCATTTACCGTCCAAGACTTCTTTGCTATGAACCTTAGGTTGGGCGGTGATGATGCCCCGCTAATTGGTGATGAAGAATAGGAAGAAGAGGAAGAAGATGATGAAGGAAATAACGAGCAACAACAACAAGGTGGAGAGGGCGTTCAACATGGTGTACCCTTGGTGATGGATTGGTAATCTACAAGAGCCTTTCATATGCAATTGTACCAAGAACAAATGGCGTTTCTACAAGCACATAGCACAAGGCAAGATTAGGTATTGCACGGATAAAAGAAGCGGTGGAGCACATCACGAGAATGATTGAGGAGCTCCTTACACAATTTGCTAACCAATTCCATCCACCTTCATATGGAGGCTAATGAAAGAATCCACATGCCTTCTAATAATTGTAGACAGTTGTATTTCTGTTTCAAGAACCATCCTTCACCCCTATAAAAGGAGGTTCAATTTGCTTTGTAAGATATCGAAGTTTGAAAACTAAAATTTCCCAGTTTATGAAATCATGATTTTCTAAGTTTTCAGTTGAAATGATTTAAAATAGAAATATGGTTATGTTCCTGCTATTAAGTCCACCATAATACCTTCTTTTGAAGAGACTACTTTTCATAAAGTGGTTCGAGAGTGTTTTGTTTTACCCAGGAGAGGCTTTAGTTGTTCTCTCACCTTACCTTGATTTTAGTCATACTTCATCAGATTAGTGACTCCCTCGATTTTATGTCGTTTACTTTCACTTAAACACATGAGAATATGTAATAGAATGGAGATGACCTAGATCATTTATGCAAAGGAACACGAGTTTAAATCCCAAATTAAGCTTATTTATTTTTAAGCTTAATATTAAGGCCTTGGCAAAATAGAAGGTGAACCCCGTATTGTGTTGCATGCTTGGAAATGTGTGAATTGGTTTTCTTGTGCTTAAATTTGACCCATGTGAGATTTTTTCTTCCTTGGCATATTTTTCAAATTAAATTGGGACGTGTTTAACATTCTTGGTAGATAGTGTGGGGGATTTAACCCTCTTCGATCGGTAACACCCAAGAATCGCTTGGTTAATCATATGATGAGAGTACATAACTACTTTTGGCACTTAAGTGATTAGAGTTTAGATTATGAATTGCTTGAGGACAAGCAATAGTTTAAGTGTGGAAACTTTGATAAGTGTCAAATAGTAGTTAGGAAAAGGGTCGGTTTGAGGACTTAAATGCAATGTTTTATGCCCATATGTGATCAATTAATGCGTAATGAGCTTTAATGTGTTTATTCTTGCAAAACTCTACTTTATGTCGTGTTTTGAAGCCATTTTTGCAGGACAAGACAAGACCCCAAAGGAAGAAGCAACGAAGAAACGAAGCGGGCACAGAAGGCCCACGCCTCTCCCACGCGTGGGGCCGACGTGGAACAATTCTAGTGTGGTTTTACTCCCAGCCTCCACGCGTGGAGCTGGCGTGGCCGGGGTCATTAAGTGAAATTTCGGGATTTGGCGTTGTGGAGACTATTTAAAGCAAACCGCAACACTTTTTAGGGGATCTAATTCTTAATTTTAGATCTGATTTATTTCTTCTTCCCTTATGGGATTTCCCCCTTCCTTTGTTCTAGATCTTTGGGTAGGGAGTAGAATTAGATCTATAGTTTGCTTTTGAAATTGGAAGATCGAAGTGTAATAGAGTGCTTTCCTTAGATTGGTAATCTCTAATCTACTTTTGCATTTCCGTTAATTCCAATTACAAATTCAATTTGATTTTATTGATATTAGGCTTTTTTTTTTTTGCTTTTATGATTTTGATGCCGATTGGCTAGATTATATTAGGGGATTGGATGTCCCAACCAAGTTATTGTGATTGATTTGATGAAATTCTTCTATTCATTGTAGAAATGTTGAATTAGGGTTCTAATGTCTTGTGTGGTTGATGATTGTTTTGATTTGCTTCTATTTCTTGCCGGGATAGATAGTAGAGTTCGGGGAAGTGTAGATTGCACGATAGCGGATCTACATGAGTCCTAATCGGCCACATCCCCGCCCTTGGTCCGGGAGGAGTGGTAGATCAAGTATTCGATAGAATGCCCCATCCAACTGAGGAACCGGGAATCCGGAGTGTGACGCCACCCGGTGATGGTGCCGTGGGCTCCCTTGATTGAGCTCGACTCACATTGTCTAGAATCCCCGTAGTAGGATCAAACACGCGGCCTAGGTAGGATATCCATCTCCTTGTTTACTTTCTTGTTTTCCTTAGTTTTACCTTTGTTTTTCTCTTTCTTGATGATTCATTGTTTATCTAGTGATTGTTGCAACTCTAGCCTCCTAACATCCTAAATGCCAACACTTAATTCGATTCCAATTTGTCGTCCTTGAGAACACGGCGCTCGGGGAACTTCTTCCTCATTTTACCACCCTCTTACACATCTCCGCAAACTACTACATCATTATCCTAAGGGACGAGAAAATAAGAGGGGAGGTGAGCGACCCCCCTAGGATTTGGGCACCCATCACACTGTCTTCGAAAAAGCGCGGAGCTCCACATGAAGTCGGGTTGCCCAATGACGTTATCTAGGGCGATGAGAAGAAAAGAATCCCGCTAAAGGCAAAAGCGGAGAGTGGTTCATGTCTTACCATCACTTTACTTACATGTTGGGTCCTGGCGTGTTGGGTGGATAGTTGGTTTGTGTGTGTACATCATTCCCCTTTTCCATTCTCTTACAACTCTCTTGATCAAAACATATGGTTGCCTAAAACATTGTGTATCTATCTTTTGACACTATATCCAAATCACGTTGTTGTCATGTGCGTGATTCTGAGCGTGGAAGTTGTCTGAACCTATATCACGCATGATTCTAGGCATGGATGAGGATTATTTCTAGATCACGCCCGTGGGGACAGCGTGGATTGAGCACAACATGCTAGGTGCAAATTCTTCTGTATAAATATGAGGATCTCTATACATTTTGAGAGTTAGTTTTCATTTTTAGAAGAGAAAACTCTTAGAACACTTGTAAAAATTCTTTCTCTAGCATTTAGCTATTCAATTCTCTCTAATTGAATGTGTGTACCCTTTAACTTGAAACGACTTTGTGCAAGGTGACAACCTTATTTCCTATGTTGTAACCTTGATGACCCTTGATTCTATTCCTAACCGATGATCGTCCTTGAACCTTAAACCTTAACCCTTTCATCCTCTTTCCTTGTTAGGTCAAAATTTTTCAAAATTAAGCGTATACTACATAAATATTTTTTATCTATATATACTATCGTAACAGTTTTAACCCTCTGTCCCCAAAACGATTTTTGAGCTTCGGGGACGAAACTCCTTTTAAGGGTGTAGAGTTTGATACCCCGTATTTCCCCTACAATTATTTTAAATATAAATATTTAAAATATGGGTTTAGTTCCTTACCATTAATTATTTTAGTAAAATAATTATAAAGCTAATTATTTTGAAATGGGTTCTAGATAAACCATTTTTATATAGTACTATTTTACAAGCAAAACACAATAAGCTCATAACCTATATAATTTCTACTATATGGTATCCAATGAATTACCCTTGGACCAAAATGATTTATATCTTGGGTTCTCCTAGGCCTATATATATATATGTATATGTATTTTATTATATGCAAATGATTAGTCTTGTCCCAACTAGCCTAGCCCACTTCCCTAAATGGAAATCCTACCACATTTAGACCTACATATATAAATGGAGATTTCCTCTTCTAGCAGCTGGGCTCCCCTTCGTTGTCTCTCTATCATCTCTGTCTCTCTTTTCTCCCTCGGCTAAGCCTCCTACAGCAGCCATGCGTGACTCCGGCCAGTAGCCCTACTTCCCCGGCGTCACCTTCCTTCTTCAGTGGCGGTGCTCCTAGCAGCGGCGGTTCGGCGGCGACGGGTCGTCCCATGTTCTTCCTCTTCGTCTAAGCAGAGAGTACGAGGCTGCATAGGTGTGATCCCGGTGGTGAAGCCCAACGGTGCAAGCAGCTTCCTCGAACCTCCATCTTTTTCGGCGAGTAGCAGTAGAAGAACGACGACTGGCTTCTCTCCCCCTTCCCCGTTGATCCGCGACGCTCTCTAGCATACGGAATTCCTCCAGCGGTGGGCAGCAGCTTCGACCTTCAGCTCCGGTGTTCTTCATGCCACGGTTGTAGCAGAGCATTGCGTACGTAAGCGGCGGTGGAGCTGGCGGACGGTTGTGACGGTTACCCCTCACCCGTCAGGCGCGAGTACCACGCTGCAATGGCGGCTAGACTTTGGAGTAATGGTGATCGACGGGCAACTCTCCTCGACGTAGGCGACGGCGGTGGAACTCCTTCGGCAACGCACTGACCATAGCAACCTGGTTTTGTGTTGGCACATTCAAGTTAGTCGAGCATCTGTTCATTAAGTTAATATTATAATTAATTTTTAGGATTAAACTATTAAGCCTATAGGTTATATATATTACGGTTGGTTAGTCTTAGGATTAGTAGCTAATGGTTGTAATTTTACTCATAGGATTATGTTACGATT
This sequence comes from Ipomoea triloba, assembly GCF_003576645.1. NCBI lineage: Eukaryota > Viridiplantae > Streptophyta > Magnoliopsida > Solanales > Convolvulaceae > Ipomoea > Ipomoea triloba. Next base: position 10,359,050 of record NC_044920.1, on the reverse strand, counting down.
ATAATGTTGCGCTATAACTAGATGAAGAGTCATTAGCTACTAATTGGATTATTAAGTCATTATTGAATAGTGATCCCATTATTATATCCGATTTTAATTTAGGTAATGATTCCTATCCATGCTTAATAAGGATTATGGTTCAACTAGTCAGTAGGTATGGACTATGGGCAATGATTATAATGGGCCAATTAGGACTATTAATATCGTTATTATTGGTAGTAGTTATTGATCATATTAGACTTAATTAATTCTCAGGTTCATGGTTATGGACTTGCTTTTGAGTCAAGCTTAGAGTTGGTGATTTCTTTTGGATTATTAAAGCTTCAAGAGGTAATCTTCCATGTTACACTAAAACCTACTTTCACTCTTGAATCTATGAATATTATTTGGTGTTGTGGAATCCTGTGGAATTTCTTGGTGTTTAGCCTTTGATTTGTTGGATTGTGAACCTATCTTGTGGATTATTGGACTTGTGTTCATTATCCTTTCATTGTGATGAGTATGAGTATCTATTGTTATGGATTTCATGTATTATTTGGTCTCTAAGATATGTAATATGTGCAATCTGAACATATTCTGTATTCTAGATTAGATTATCGTGTATTCTGATCTGGTCTGGGAGTGGTGTATTGGGATTGCACTTGCGGTGCGTTCAGGTGGTATAATGTGTCCCGCCTGGGTAATCCGTAAGTGTCTGGTGGTATGCGTTGGCGGAAGGGAGGACTCCGCTGGGAAGCTCCGTACCTTCTCGCGGAAGGTTACGGCGGACCAGGGTGGCGGTGGAGACTGACGGATGAGGGTGTTCCGTCGCTGCGTTCCGCTAGTTGGGACGGGGGAGGGTGACGGACCAGGGCGTTCCGCCACTCTGTTCCACCAGTTCGTGTTCAGTTCTGTTCTAGTAGCTATTTTGTGGTTTGTTGACTCTGTTGTTTCCTCTTTGATTTTGGGATATGTCCTGAACATATTGTTGAGTATTCTCCCTTGATTGTGAGTAATTATTCTCGATCATTAGTGGTTTATCTTGGATTATTGAGCTAACATTGTTGGTTGAGTCTTTGGTTATTATTCTGAGTTGAGCATTGTGGGTTTGAGTAATTCCTTTGGGAATGAATCTGAATTTGGTTAGTGGAATTATGGCTTTGCTTGTGGTTGGTTGAGGCATTATATGATCTTATTTTCGGATTCCTTGTCCAACGCATACTTAGTAAAACCATGGGTGTTAAGTATCGAACCTGCCTTTACAGATTTCTTTGCGAAGAACTTGATGATGGTTTCATCCTCACATGGTTTGACAATGGTCTCTGGAATGTTGACTAGTACTTCTTCTTGATGCTCATATTGATTTGCAGATGAACTGGGTGAGGCTGTCTTTGATGAGAATGTGAGGTAAAAACATAAGAATTTGGCTTTTATATGGTAAATGAGGGTCAGGTAAAGCTAATCTGGTTCGGGTAAAATTAATGGTATTAGGACAAAAATCATTAATACCCTTGAGTTTTTGTGTTTTGAAAATGATACAGTGAGACTAAAATATGCCTAAGGAATGAGAGGTTGCATTTAATAAGGAAAGAGAAAAGCATTCAAGTACTGATGACACATTAAATGCACGTCCCTTAAGCTTTGACGGTTGACAGTCCATAAAGTACTGGAATGTCTATTCCATATCATGAATATATCTCATTCAGTCTCGTCACTACAAGTGTCCTCCATGATCATTTTTCCTACACATTGATGAAGATAAACAGTTGTGATAATATAACTGTTCATGAGTTCGTCCTTGTAGGATTCTCCAATCCTTCGTCCTCCATTTGCCCTTCTTACACTTCGTCCTTTATAAGGATTCAGATTCCAGTTTCCACTCCTTGCTTTCACAAGATAACTTGATCAACGAGTCATTATAACTTCATCTTTTAAGGCTTCTTATCAATACTTCGGCCTTATAAGACTTTGTTGATTAATGATTCAATAATTCGGTCTTTGAAAGAGCTTTTCTCATTTTCGTCAGTTCGGCCTCTTGACTTGGCATTTTCGAAGGATTTCCTTATCGTTTTCGAATTTTAAGTAAATTGACTAAGTCTTTTTAGTGCAATTTATCAATTAATGATTCGTCTAGATAGATGCAAGCAGAGTCCATTGGAACTTTTATTCATTAGAGAACCAGAGCAGACATCACTACATAATAGGAACATTTTTCACTTCCTTCCCTTTCCCTTGCTGATGCGGCGCAACATAATGAAGATCCATTGAGAGTACCAATTGGGCCAATCACAAGGCCCAAGTCCAAACAATTAAAGCAACTCTTCATTGGTGATGTTCAAAGATGGTGGAAATCCAAGTCAAGCCCAATTGCAAAAGATGAAGAAGAACTCAAGGCTTTTAGTGCTAATTTTGCGATTTAAATTAGGCCCAAATCAGCCCTATTATTTGTGTTCATGATTTAAATTAGGCCCAAATCAGCCCTATTATTTGTGTTCATCATTATTTTAAATTCCAAATCAGCCCTATTATTTGTGTTCATCATTATTTTAAATTGTAAATCAGCCCTATTATTTGTGTTCATCATTATTTTAAATTGTTAATCAGCCCTATTATTTGTGTTCATCATTATTTTAAATTGTTTGGCATGAAAGAGAAAACACTAGTTTGTATTTAGAAAGGATTCCTTAAATCCCTTACTAAATAGGACTATATTTACTTGCTTTTTAGATTAGGTTTAGGACTCTTTTTCCAATTGTATTTAGGATTATAATGATGTCCCTATACCTATAAATAGGGCACAATCATATCAGTTTAGACAGGCTTTCATTCAATAAAATTCTTAAGTTTTTCTTTACACTTGTGTAAGAAACCTTATAGCTAATTATGGACTCAATTAGTGGCTAGTCGTGGACTCAACTAGCAAATTGATTTGTGGACTCGAATCAATCTTTCTTTCATCAACCTTAGATTTAGGTTCGTGGACTCGTTCTTGAATCGAAGAAAACTAGATCCGACTATAGTTGATTGAAGATTGCATCATCGAGGTACTTGAAGCTACAATGGGATTCTTCTAAGTCTTTGAGGATTCGAGACTAAGGGTTTCTTGTGAGGTCTAAGGTATTTCGATCCATCTCTATCCTTACTTTGGGAGCTATCTTAGGACAATACTCCATCTTTGTTTGAACCTTGGACTAGGTTCATTGGACTAGGTTCATATCACTTGCCCTTCCCTGTGCTCATGGCCTTCTTAGTTTTGGTTGTTGACTACAAGCTCGACCCTACACTACTCTCCGGAGTCTCAAGAGGAGATACATCCCGAGCACTCAAAGTCAAGTCCTCATTAAAACGATACCACTCGCGAGTGTCGCTATAATAGCGCATCTTGAGGGAGCCCGATGATAGTAACCAGGTCCCCCAATTGATACAGTGGTTAGTTTTTATTTATGGAAGAGAGGTAGACATTCTCTTCCTCTTCCCCAGCGTAGTTTATCATATAGTTATAGTAATCCTCATCATAGTCCTCCTTTCTTGGGGGTTTGGGATTGTAGACTGGGCTTGGTGGTGCATTCCTTCTATCCTTCTGAGGTGGAGGTGACATACCAATTACCACTTGATCACCAAAAAAGCCTTCAGTAATACTCAGTTCCAGCAGGACTATAAGAGATAGGTTCAACATAGAGTGGTGGTGGTGGCATCGGCTTTTGTAGTGGAGGGGATGCTGGAGGAGATGGGGTCTCATCCTCAGAGCAAATTTCCACTAGGTATGTCGAGGTATCTCCTGTAAAGGGATCACTTCGGGTTGCCCAAAAGAGCTCCCTTAGCTGCTTGGCTTCGTTTTCTTGTATCCTTCGAGAGAACCTCCTTCTGAAATCCTTGGCAGTTTCCTTGCCTTTGCCCTTATCCATGACCTATACATAGAGCTAAAAGATAAAGAGTTAGATTTGGCGCTTCTTCCTTTCCTCGTATAGCTCCTTTTACAGGTAGATTTGAGGTTCACGAGGAATGAAAAACGTCTCATTGAATAACCATTCAATGCTCAGCTGAACGAATAAGGCCAAAAACTGTCTTGAACTTATCACCTTGTTTAATGCCTGTGACTTCAAATTCTTTTCATCTCTAACATCCGTATCTCGAATGGATAAGTGTAACTCTTCAAATAATTTCTATCATTCCCAACTCATGTCGAAGTGTGGAAAACCTTCAATCGTTGAGTGGTTTCTTAAAGATATCTGCGAGCTGATCATTCGTGTTGACATATTCCAATGAGATATTGTGACACCCCTATATTTTCACGCTGAGATAGGAAAATACTTAATATAAAAGCTAGCAAATCTCAGAACTAACAACAGAATAAAGCGGAAGCATACTAATACTCAAAAGGGTGTCATGCCACATCTAGGCAAATGAAGAACGTTGGATGAGAAGACCTCCATTTCCTCAAAAGCTAAGCTATGAATCTCCGTAATCCTTTCCATTCTTCCTTCTTGGCTTAATGACTCACCATTAGTAAGGCCCTGCCTTTATCTCATCTCCCTCTCCCTGGTCTCTTTCGTTTAATGCCTACCAATATATTCTATTTATATGTACCTATAGATATACTACCTATTTAGGGTAGGGTTTCCAATTAGGGAAATGGGCTAGGCTAAACATAGCAAGTGGGTCAATCCTTTTGGGTTTGGGGTTCAAAACCAACCGCGGTCCATAGTACATACATAATTATGGGCTTAGAGTATTTGGATTCTAAAATAATAGTTTATAAGAATAGCTCATCTATAGCCCATTATGAAATAATTATAGTTGAAATAATTTTAATAATTACTTAATAGGAAAATAACCCCTTATTAAATATTTATAATAATACGGAAGTGCAGGGTATTACAGATATCCTTCTTTTCAACATGGTCTCGGATGAAATGATATATAATATCGATATGCTTCATTCTTGAGTGAAGCACATGATTATGTTTTATGTTAATAGTACTCGTGTTGTCACAATTAATGCCTACTTCGCGTGCTATTACACAATAATCCTTGAGTTGTTTAATCATCCATAAGATTTGCGCACAAAAGCTACCAACGACTATGTATTCAGCTTCAGTAGTACTCATGTATAGAGTTTTGCTTCTTGCTAAATCACGAAACGAGCCTTCACCCTAAGAATTGGCATGTCTAGAGGTGCTCTTTTTTTCAATTTTGCATCCCACAAAATCAGCTTTCGAATAACCAACTAGCTCAAAAGATTCACCCCTCAAGTACCAAAGTCGGGCAAGTTAGAAATGTGAAAGGGTTGGCTATGGTGAATCCCTATTCTCATAGGTGAAACTCCAATTCCATACATATCTTGCATAATAGGGCCCAAATCAAATAAGAGTCAAAGTAATTCCTTATTTCCACAATCACATTCATAGGGAGGCTTAAAAAGTCGAGTCCAGTATCTTGACATTGAAATGTGACATTAAGGGTGGTAATGAATTGAAAATTTTTTTCTCTCTCTAGAAATGCTCTCCCTTCTCTCTAGAATTTGACTTAGGAAAATAATTTTCTTTTTTTGAGATTTTCTCGGACAATTGCGATCCGCTTGGTGGAGGAAAGAATTTCGGCCTTATGGCCGCGAATTGAGATGGCGGAGAAAGGCGGTTTGACGACGGCATTTCCGGAGCCGTCGTGCCATGGTGATCCGGTGGTAGTTACTTCACCGGGAAAGGATCGGAAGACTCATGTGGAAGAGGCGACTTCGAATATGCCGGCTAATCATGAATCCTCAATCACATTGTGGAGTAATCTCATGAAATATTATGGAATGAAAGTGAAAAAAGAGGGGAAGGATCAGTCCATTCGGCAATTGGAATGAAAGTGAAAGAAGTTGCAATCGGAGGATTTTCAAAATCAGGAGGAGGATCCGAAGATCGAATCCAAAGGCGAAAGAGTCCAGTTGCGCGGTCATCTAGATCGTCAAGCGAGTATACTAAGATGATCAAAATTCACATCGGAAATATGGAACTACCTGTGAGCCCTGGAGTGCTTGACGATCTCATGGAGAGATCAAAAAATGGAGAAGGTGACATGGAAATACTGCTGTCAAAACATGTGATGGGGGAAATATCAAAAGCGATAAAACGAAAGACGGGAACAATGATTGATCGGTGTAAGCTAGAGACTGAGTTTGCAAAAGAGGTCGAAACTAGAATTGAAGAGCTATCGAAGCCATTGGAGGCAGAGAATCAGGAGAATGTGATCGTGGAACAGGAAAAGGGAGTTGAGTCAGAATCAAAATTGAAGGAGAAGGTGGAATCAAAAGTGGATGGAGTTATGAAACCAAAAGAATATAGGGATTATGTGATTCCAGAAAAGGAATCAAAAGAATATGCAAAGGAAGGGATGAAGCATGTGACAGTGATGAAAGGTGGGGATCCAAAAGCTAGCGTTGCAACTGGCATGGAAACTGTTTGTGAAAAGGTCCCAAAAAAAACAGAGAGGCTACCTCCTCAGAAAGGGATTTCCAAAGAAAGTGATAACATAAATAAGAAAGCTGGAGAAGGAGCAGGAGGTAATGTGAATAGATTAAACAATCAAAATGTGGGGAGGAAGGATGCAAAACAGGGACAACCAGGTTCCAGTTATGCATCCTTATTCTCTAAGGATACAGCAAAAGCAGGGGTCAGTGTTCTTACTGGCCTTGCTCAGCCAGAGATCAAAGAAAACATGACTGAAATGCACAGAGGCCTCCCAGCAATAAGTTTTGAGGAGACAGAGATTAAACAATTGAATATCATTGAGAACCACCTGTTGATTGGGAAGTTCTCATGGGGGAGACCAAGCTTGGAGGACATCAGGAGGTATTTTGATGCAAATTTCTTGTTGAAAGGGTCAATCACCATTGGGTGGATTGACCCTAGGCATATCACTTTGGCATTCTCAAATGAAGAGGATTTCCTGGAAATTTTAATGAAGGATCAGGTTCTGTTTGAAGGGAAATATCCTATGAGGATTTTCAGATGGACTCTTGGTTTCTCAACTGAGAAAGAGTCCAGTCTAGCTGCAGTGTGGGTCAAGCTACCCATGCTAAGTGCTAACCTATTCAACCTGGCTGCTTTGAAACAAATTTGTAGGCCTATTGGGAAGTTTCTGACTGCAGATCATGCAACTCTAAACTTCTCAAGGCCAAGTTATGCTAGAGTCAGGGTTGAAATAAACTTCTTGAAACCCCTAATAAAGGAGGTTTTCATTGGTTTCTCAAGGGAATCAGGGAAAGAGGATGTAGGGTACATACAAAGAATAGAATATGAAAGGGTACCCTACTATTGCTCTAAATGTTTTAAGTAGGGTCACACTAGTGACTACTGCAGAATTGGAAATCCAAGTGTTATTGGTGCAGGTACAGGAACAAGAAACCCCACCTGGGGAAGGAATACGAATCTTGTAAATGGAGAAACTATCAAGAATAAGGGTGGTCAGCCTCCTAGTCATAAGGGGGCTGATGATCATCATTGGAAGCAGGAGAATAAACAAGGGAATCAGGTGATCCAACCTGATAAAGGGAAGGGGGTAGCAAAAGAAAGTCAGCCTGAATCAAGTAGACAGGCTGAGGAAAGGGGAAAACAAGAGGGGGTGAAAATAGGAGATACAAGAGGAAAAATAAATGAGGGAAAATCTGAGATTTTGAAAGAAAACACATGGATAAGGCAGGGGTATGATCATGGGAGGGGTGGTGGGAGAAATGGAAGGGGAGGGAGAGGGGGTAGAGGGCAAGGAGGAGGAAAGGGATGGTCTGTAAAAGAAAGGGATGTTGAGGAGGAAAAAGAAGAAGGAGATTACATGAATCCTTTCCAGCCTCTGAGAAAAATTAAAGAGGAAGGGGAGGTTGGGGAGGAGGAAGATGACCCTGGGCCTTTGAGAGACAAGGATGATGAAAAGGATGAGGATTATGTGGTCTCTGACAGTGAAATCAGTGAACAAATTGAGAAAGAAAAGGAGGATAAGGAAGGGGAAATTGATATGGAGGATGAAAGGAGGTGCAAAGAATTGAATGTAACTCCTAAGGCACAGAAAGGGAAACAAAAGAAGGCTAAGGCCTCTGCTGGGAAGGGCAAGGGCTCTTCCAAGAAGAAACGATGAGTGTCATTTGTTGGAATGTGAGGGGAGTGGGCTCCCAAGGCTCCCTTCATAGGATAAAGAACTTGGTGAGGATGTTCAAGCCTAGCATCATTGGGCTGTTGCCTGTTGGAACCTTTTAGAGATGAATCAAAAATCAGCAAATGTTATGTAAATAACAAGATATGGATACTTTGGAGTGATGAGATGGATGTGCAGATGGTAGAGGTGAAAGATCAGATCATAACAATAAAAACAAAGTGGATAGGAGTGGATTCTGATATCTGGATTTCATTTGTATATGCAAATTGCAACAGGAAAATAAGAGAAGAGTTGTGGGAAGGTATAAAAACGCTAGCTGAGGGAAATGTTGGGAGAGGAAGATGGGCAGTAATGGGAGACTTTAATTGCATTTTAAATCCAGAGGAAAAGAAGGGGGGTCTTGAGTATGACATGAGGAAAAGCAAGGAGTTTCAACAATGTATTAATGAGACAGAACTAAGAGATGTAGCCTTTTATGGGAACACTTTCACCTGGTGGAATGGAAGAAATGGTGAGCAGGCAATCTGGAAGAGACTGGATAGATGTTTGGTAAATGAATGTTGGGAGAATGAATTCAGTACATATGTACAACATTTATCAAAAAGCACATCTGACCACTCACCACTGTTGATCAAGTTGGAACCACATAAGCAGTTTGGAAGAAAGCCATTCACATTTCTGAATGTATGGTGTGACCATGAACAATTTCAAGAAGTGGTCAGGAGGACTTGGGAGGAGAAGGTGCAGGGAAATGCAATGTATACCTTCATGATAAAGCTTAAGAGATTGAGGGCAGTCCTGAAAAAGTGGAACTGGGAGGTCTTTGGGGATATATTTGCAAAAATCAAAAAATTAGAGGGAAGGGTGATGGAGGTGGAGGGTGAGATGCAGGACTGCTATACTGAGGAAAATGTGATAAAATATAGGAGGGCACAAGCTAAGTTGCAAAAACAGATAGTAGTTGAGGAGAAATTTTGGCAACAGAAATCACATTCTAATTGGGTAGTGGAAGGTGAAAGAAACACAAAATATTTCCATGGGATTGTGAGGGAGAGAAGGAAAAAGCAATATATACACAAGATAAAAAATGAAGAGGGGCTGTGGGAGGAGGAGCAAGAGAGAATAGCTGAGCTGGCTGTGGAATATTTTCAGGAATTGTACACAGAAGGGGAGGTGGAAACTAACCTTGAAGCTTATGATTGTTTGCAGGGATTGGTAACTGAGGAAGACAATGAAATGCTAACCAAAATGCCAACAATGCAGGAGGTAAGGGATTGTGTGTTTAGTATGAAGGCTGAAAGTGCTGCAGGGCCTGATGGCTTTGGTGGAGGTTTCTACCAAAGCTGTTGGGAGATTGTGAAAGATGATCTATTCAATCTGGTAAGGGATTTTTTTCAAGGCAAAGCCCTAACTAGGGCTGTGACTCATACTGCAATAGTGCTTATTCCCAAGGTGTCTAATCCAGCAAACTTTGCTCAGTTTAGGCCCATAAGCTTAAGCAACTATTGCAATAAATTCATAACCAAAATCATGGTCTTAAGGTTGTCATCTGTCCTTGTCAGAGTGGTTTCTCCTTATCAAGCAGGATTTATCAAAGATAGAAATATAATTGATAACATTCTGCTTGCTCAGGAGCTATTCTTAAGTTAGACATGAACAAGGCATACGATAGGATGTCTTGGAAGTGTGTAACCACTGTGATGGGGAAGTTGGGTTTCAGTAGGGGTTGGATTGATTTAGTGCAAAGGGAAATTGGGAACATTTGGTACTCAATTATTGTGAATGGAGCTCAACATGGTTTCTTTCATGCTACAAGGGGATTGAGGCAAGGTGACCCATTGTCACCAAGCCTCTTTGTCCTTGCAGCTGAATTGTTGTCTAAGCTGATAGCTCAGAATGGAGCCCCTTTCACACAACCTGCAAAAGGCCCCCAAATCCACCATTTGGCATTTCCTGATGATATGGTGCTTTTCACATCTGGAAAAGGGGGTGCCGTTAAAAAAACCATGGAGGTCTTGGGAGTGTATGAAAGCCAATCAGGACAGTTGGTTAGCAAAGAGAAGAGTGCATTCTTTATGCATCCTCAAGGGCTCTAGTGAAGCTGTTAACAGAGTCAAAAGAATAACAAAATATCAGAAAAAAGACTTCCCTTTCACATACTTAGGATGTCCTATATATATGGGAAGGAAGAAGATATCTCTCTTTTCAACTTTAATTGCAAAAATCTCTGCCAAATGTGGGAAGGTGATCTTGATAAAATATGTTTTGCAGGCAATACCTTCACACATGTTCTATGCCATTGGTCCCCCTAAAACAGTGATAAAGAAGATTGAAAAACTCTTAGCAGATTTCTTTTGGGGGACCATTGATGGCAAGGCAAAATACCACTGGAGCTCATGGAGCAATCTGGCAAAACCAATAAAGGAGGGAGGTGTAGGGCTGACTAGCTTGTCTGAGGTGATTGAGGCAGTTGGGATGAAGCTTTGGTGGCATTTCAGGGCTCATAAGTCTCTCTGGGGTGATTTTCTGAGGGCCAAATACTGCAAGAGAGCACATCCTGTGTGTAAATCTTGGCAGTATGGGGACTCTCAAGTTTGGAGAAGAATGCTAGATTGTAGAGAGAAGGCTGACCAGTAGATTGGTTGGAGGGTTGGTGAGGGTGATGTGAGTGTATGGTGGGATAACTGGGGAGGGGAGGGAGCTATAGGCAGGCTGTTTGAAATTGAAGGAAAGAGTCAGCCAAAAACAACACTGAAGGAGCTTTGGCAGGATGAGGAATGGAGGGTGGATGGGCTGAATGCACAAACTCAACATATGTTGCAGAGCATAAGGTTAAGACCAAATGAAAAGGAGCAGGCTTTTTGGAAGTTAAATAAAGGTGGGAACTTTACATTGGCATCTGCAAAAAAGATGATCAGACAGCAGAACACAGGAGGGAGGAGATGTTCTGGTATAAACAATGTTGGGCAAAGGAAGTGCCATGGAAGAAGTCTTTCCTTGCATGGAGGGTGTTTAAGAAGAAGATTCCAGCTGATGATATATTGAGAAGGTTTGGATATCAGGTAGTCTCAAGGTGCTCTTGCTGTGCACAGCCTGGGTATGGCAGTCTGCAACACATGTTCTGTACAGGGAGGACTGCAACACATGTATGGGAATTCTTTGCAAAATCACTAGGCTTTAGAATTCAGATGAGAGGATTAAGACAAGTCTGTTATCAATGGTGGAAGGAAAAACCTAAGAATAGAATGATCAGATTCCTTGCTCATAAATTGCCTATTGTGATTTTATGGGAACTATGGGTTCACTATAATCCGTGTAAGTATGGTGGGGAAACACCTTCTGTAGCAAGAGTGATTTTTAAAGTGACTAGAGACATGGTGGACTGCATAATGAGAAAATGGCCTAGTTGGGAACCATTCCCACCTAATTGGTCATACATTTTGAAAAGGGCAGAGGGTTTCAAGTGCACCAAAATTGTGAAGAGCTCTAGTTGGTGTAAGCCAGCTAAAGGATGGGTGAGAATTAACATTGCTAAGAAAGAGGAAGGGTGTAGTTTCTTTATTAGGAACGCAAAGGGTGAATTTGGGTTAGCAGGAGTATATGCTGGGGAGGGGGACTTGATAGGGCAGGTGCTAGGAGACTGTTGGGAATGGTGCAAAAAGATGGGTTTAGGGCAAATTGAAGTTGAATTGGAAGAGAGACAGGAAAGGGAGGTACTGTATGGTCTTAGAGTGGAATGGAGAAAATGTAATAAGGAAGTGAATTGTGTGGCTCATTGGCTCTTGGAAAAATGCTTGGGGCAGAACATTATCTTTAAAAAGGTAACAGCATTACCAAGAGGCTTATTGTTACTTTTAAGCTTGGAAGGTTTTCCACACTTTAGCTCACTGCCAGGTGTGGATTATGTTCCCATTATTGAGAAGGAGCAAGTGAAGCAGATGATGCATTTAGTCTGAATGGACTGAGTGTAGGGATCTGCTGTTGATTTATCAAGAACCCTGGTCTGCAAAGGAGTGCAACAGGTGCAGCAGCTGATGTTGATTTAGGCTAATGAGGGTTGCAATCACTCTGGTTGTAAATCTGAGGCAGTAATGCTGATGAGGGGAGGATCACAAAAATTACTCACCTGAGGCAAACAAGAGAAGAAATCAACAACAGGTCTTAGGATGGAGATCTGTTTACTGGTGCAGCTTTGGAGTGAAATTGTAGATGCAGCTACCACAATCTGAAGAATCAATGATAAATCTGAAAGATGGGAATGCAGCAGCAGCACTAGCAACATGTGTAGGCTCTTAACACCTTTCCTTTCACATTTGGCTACTAACCTTTGCAGCAAGATAGCTCTGCCTGGTATTGCAGCAGAGGGAGTACCTAAGACCTGGGAGGGTATGTTGGGGGTTATGGGTGCTTGCTTGTGTGTGCTAGATGTCTTTTGTCCAGTACAGCATGTCCACAAGACTGGGAGTGCTTATTGGGCTATCTAATAGGAGTAAGGTGAATCTGTGAGGTATATGTTTAAAAAAAACAAAAGAGAAAGAAAAAGAAAGATGACAAAAGTGAAAAGAAAAAAGAAAAAAAAGAAAGCAGAATGCAATGAAAAGAGAAAAACAAAATAGAAAAAATAGAAAAGAAAAAAGGAAAACAGTTATGAGAAAGGAAAGGAAAATAGGAGGGAGTGAGGGAGTTGATCCATTGCTTGGGGGAGAGGTGCAACAGCTCAGCCTGCAAAATCACAGAGATCTGTGAAGACTGAGCTGTCTCTTCCTTTAAGGGTGGTGGTTAGGATAGGTCATTGCTTAGAGAGACATGTCACATGCTTCCTTTTGGGAACATACAGAGATCTGTACAAAGGGAAGCAATGTCATCTTTAAGGGTGGTTGGGGGAGGTTATTGCTTAGAGGTTTGGCACAAAGGGTGCTCTTGGATAACATACAGAGCTTCTGTACCAGGAGGACTTGCTAGATCTCTAAGGGTAACACTCATATTAGGATGTCTAAGGGCATCAATCCTAGCTTGATGTACAGGACAAGGACCATGGATATCTATTGTTGCATGCTTGATTTTTATGAATGAAATGGACCTTGTTTGACTAAGGATGCTCTCTTGAAAGCAAAGGCAGGGCTACCTTGATGAAGAGGTAAGGGTTGAAATGTGAAAGGAAGAAAGAGGAGAGGGGGCATATGGGGTTGGTGTTGTTGTTAGTTTACCCAATTTGGGCTTGTCTTTGATCACTTGTTAGATACATGAATTGTTTACCCAAATATTGGGCTTGTATGTTGTATGGCCAAATTGGTCACTTATGTTTTGTGACCACTTTTGGGTCATTTGTAGAACAAGTTTTGTGATGGAATGAAAAAAAAAAAAAAAAGAAAAAAGTACCAAAGTCTAACACTTTGCGTTCTCGTGAAGTATCTTAAAATTTTCTTAGCTGCACTCAGACGACTTTCCTTAGGATTGGCTTGAAAACAGGTGAACACTCCTGCAACGAATGATATATCTAGATGGCTCGCTATATGATACAGTAACGAACCAATAATGCCTCTATACTTGGTTTGATCTACTTCCTTACCTTCATTGTCTATATCCATACGCAACGAAGTGTTCATTGGAATCTTTACTAAGGACTTCCCATCAACACCAAATTTCTTGATGAGGTCCTTAGTATGTTTTACTTGATTTATAAAGATTCCTTATGGACCTTGTTTGAATTGAAGTCCAAGAAAATAGTTGAGTTCTCCCATCATGCTCATCTCAAATTTTCCTTGCATGAGTTTTGAGAACTTTTCACATAAACTTGGATCTGTGCTCCCAAAGATAATATCATCCACATAGATTTGTACCAATAGTATATGCTCATAATCCTTGATTCGAAAGAGGGTTTTATCTGCTTGTCCCTTCGAGAATCCACAATTAATAAGAAAACACGAGAGAGTATCATACCAAGCCCTCGACACCTGTTTCAATCCATACAAGGCCTTTCTTAGTTTGTAGACTTTGTCCATACCCAACTCCGAATGAAAACCAAGAGGTTGTTCAGCGTATACCTCTTCTTCTAAGAGTTCATTGAGAAAGACACTTTTGACGTCCACTTGGAATACCTTGAAATCATTGAAAGTAGCATAGGCATGAAAAATTCAAATTGCTTCTAGTCTTGCCACGAGTGCGAAAGTTTCATCAAAACCGATACCTTCTTCTTGACAATATCCTTTGGCAACAAGACAAGCCTTGTTCCTAACAATGACTCCTTGTTCGTCCATCTTGTTCCTAAAGACCCATGTTGTCCCATTGACATTTTGGTGAGTAGGCCTGGGAACTAGCTCCCATACCTCGTTCCTTGCTAACTGATGGAGCTCTTCTTGCATGGCAGTGACCCAATCTGAATCATCAAATGCTTCCTCCACAATCTTCGGCTCGATCTGTGAGAGAAAACATGTCATCATACATTCACGAATTGATGCTTGAGTTCTTACGGCATCTCTGACATCTCTAATAACTTGCTCTTGGAGGTGATTCCATAACCACCTTAGATTTGGTTAAAAAGTCGTTGGTGGTGCTGTGACACCCCAACTTTTCACAAGCTGAGATAGGTATAACTTAAACATAACAGCTATATATCTCAGAAACTAAACATAGCATAGCGGAAGCATATATATAACCTCAAGGGTGTCACATCACACCTAGGTACAATCCATCCTAGGTGCACATGCTAAAAATAAAAAAACAAAACATAAATCCTCAAAACATCATAGTAACAACTAGTCAAGGTACATAATCCGAAACAAAGGCACATAACACCCGAAAGGAAACTAAACATCATCTAGTCTAAGCAAGCATAACATAGCTCTAGCGCGCTTACGGCTTAGACTACTCCATACCTAGAAAACATTTAGAAAACCATTAGCAAAAGAATGCTAAGCAACCACCACTCACACTCGTGAGAACATACATAATATAATACATAATATAATAAGTTGGTAAATAGGTTTACACACACGTATAGAATATATACTCCAATGAATTGTTCTTCGTTTAAATCAGAGACTCAACAACAATAAGCTGAATAAGTCACAAACCAAGACTCTTCCAACGAAACAAACATCCAAAACGAATGCATAAGACATCAAGTCTATACACAAGGTACCAACTGAATCACAATTCCAACAGAATGAATGCAAGGGAACCAACCAAACCGACATATCAAGGAATAACAGATACCAACTGAGGTACAACCTCTACCAAATGACCACAAGGAAACCAATCCTACCATCATACAAAAGATAAGCACCAAACTACCATCCCCAAATCACGATAATAACCTTAAGACCAACCACCATATCTATATCAAAAACGGAGGCAATAAGCACCACTACAGGGGCATACGAGCCCATTATCACAGAGGCACACAAGCCCATTATCACAGAGGTACCCAATTCCCAATCATAGAGGCACACGAGCCCAAATACAGAGGTATACAATACCCTCCCAATACCAACCACATATAGACGATAATTCCACCAACTAAAACCCAAGGTTACCAAAGATTCAACAAGAGAAAAAATGCTCATAAGGACTCAAGATCCCCACATACCAACTCAGATTCACCCACACAAATCACCCACCAACAGTGTTCATCTCACAATATGAACACAGTGCATACTCAGGATAGTAATCAAAGAATAAACGAATGATACTAACTCAAGAGATCAAGATAATGTTGCTCAGTACACATTCCAGAATCAAAAGGAATCAAACAGAGTTCAAAAGACCTCGAAACAGACACTGATCAGAATACTAGTAGACCTAGCGGAACACAGCAACGGATCGTCCTGGTTCGTTAAATTGCACCGCAAGAGCAGACGGAGAGGTTCACGGAACTCACCTCTCCGCCACACCATTCCGCCCTTACACTTGCGGAACACATTGGCGGGACACATTATACCGCCAATGTGCACCGTAAGTGCACCCCCAACGCACAAATTCTAGAATCGAAACAAAATACACGATGAATCATTCCAGAATACAAATCATGTTCGGAATACTCAATTTACACATCTCAGAAGCCAATAAATCATGTAATCCATAACAAGAAATACTCATACACATCTATATACAAAGGATGATGAACACAAGTCCAACAATCCACAAATAAAGGTTCACAGACCATCAAACAAAGCTATAACCCAAGAAATTTACAGGATTCCAACACCAAATCATATACATGTAGATCAAGAGTGTAAAATAGGTTTTAGTGAGACATGATAGTTACCTCTTGGAGCCCTTCTCAACCAAGCAATCCTCAATAAACCTCACAAAGTACCACCTCCTTCTTGATCATCTTTTTCCCAAGAAAGATCCCCAAAAGAATATGATGAGAACTTATATAAGGCTATGAAAACAAGATGATAAAAGATGCCTTCCTAAGGAGAAACACTTACCCAAGTGCTATAGATCCTAAAAGAGCAATCTTGACTTGAAATCTTGAAGGATGAAGTGTAGGATATGCTCAGGGTTCTTTAGAGATGAAAGGAGTAGGATGAAATGTATTTTGCAGGAAAAAGGAAAGAGAGATAGGGTTGTAAGTACAAGACTTTTATATGAGTAGGGAAAATCATTACATATATCATGTATGTATCATATTAGGGTATTAAAACAAAACATGGGCTTATTTATAAGAAATGGGTCATCCATACCCAATATTAATTTAATGGATATAAATATGGTCCTTCTAATGATCGGGCCATTACATAATTATTATACTTGTAAGGAATAGAAAGGGTCCAATTAAAGAACATCCCTTACAAAATTAATTTGAGGAAATTGGGGCTTGGAATAAATAAATAATTCCGGATGGGAAAATATATATCTATAAGAAGGTCGGAGCCCAATTAAATTAATTTAATTGCACGGTCATCAATTACCGGGTTTTAAGGATTGAATGCAATACGGGGTATTACAGGTGCTTTTTCGTCTACTTCATGAATATTAGATAAAGATGCATTTTCCAATGTCTTGGGCCCCACTGGCTCGATTGACTTAACATTGAACGGCTCGGGCATATAGATTTTTCTTGGTAGACGAATTGAAATTTCTTCCAGTTTGGGTTCGAAGTCTCGACACCCTTCGACTTCATTCTCAGTTCATCTAGTTTATGAGCCTTTGCATGAATCTGGTTGATTTTGTACACATAGATTAACCATTCCTTGTGATATTTTCTCAACATCTTGGCTCGTCGATGATTCATCAAATACAACATGGATGGATTCCTCTACCACCATGGTTCGTTTATTGAGAACACGAAAGGTTTTGCTCACAAATGAATATCCTAAGAATAGCCCTTCATTAGCTCTTTATCAAAAGACTTGAGATAGGTTTTTCCGTTGTTCTGAATAAAACATTTGCTACCAAAAACATGAAAGTACCTCACAACTGGCTTTTTGCCTTTCCATAGTGAGTAGGGAGCGATCCCATTAACTTTGTTGATAATGGATTGGTTTTGAGTGTAACATGCCGTGTTAACAACTTCGGCCCAAAACCTTTTAGGCAAACTAGGTTGTGTTTTAGCTTAAATTTGATTGATCATACTATTTATATTTCGTGCCATTATGAAATGAGCAGGTGATATAACGGGAGTGTTTGGTCACTCTTATCTTTCACATTTTCTTGTGCTTAGCTTATGCCACAAACAAGATGATGATTGTATGGTTGATATTGTCCCTAGCTAAAGGATGGGGCAAAGGCTTTTGATGATGATATATTTGAAGAAAGGCTTTGCAAAAAAGGTAGTTTACTTCTTTATCCTTTATATTCTTGATTCTTGAAGCCCCGATTCTTATTTTTAAAGTGTGGAAAAAGGCCTTTGTGCATAAATATGCATTTTATAGTTCATTTTTGCTTGCATTAATTGTCATTACAATCCTATGTCAATTCTTCCACCCGGTGTTTAAAGTGAACATCAAGGACGATGTTCATTCTAAAGTGTGGAAAGAACGCGCAATGTGCTCAAATGTGAAAGTTGTGTGTCTATGGAGAAGTGTGTCATTATTCATATCATTTTGGAAATGTGATTTAATCATGTGTCAAATAGTTCAATTTGTGGAATATCCTTGGTAGTTACCTCTTTACACCAAGTGAGCATTGTATAGAAACCCATTAGGTTTATATTTTTGAATGCTTGGATGATATTCACCTTTTATTTTGGTTGGACCATAGTCAAAGAGCTCTCAAATTGTGACTGTGTACAGTCCAACTTGAGAAAGATAATTGAAGTGAGACCTGGAGTTAGACAAATCTCGGTATGGCATAGAGCAAAAGGAGAGCTTTGGCAAGGAATATGAGTGAATCCCTTCTCCCAAGTAGGAGGCATGGCGGGCTGTTAAGGGAAGGAAAAAATAATAAAAAGAAAAAGAGCCAAAGTATGGCCACCCCAATGAGAGGAAAGATACAAGGGAAGCCGTTAGGATTTGGAGCAACTATTGCATAGTTTTAAAAAAAGCGTAGAGCTCTACGTAAAGTCAGTTATCCCAACGACGTTATCTGATAATCGCCAAAAGTAGTTCGGAAAAGGTTCGATTTGAGTATTAAATGCAATGTTTTATGCCCAATTGTGATCAATTAATGCGTAATGAGCTTTGATGTGTTTATTCTTGCAAAACTCTACTTTATGTTGTGTTTCGAAGCCATTTTCGCAGGATAAGACAAGCGGGCCAAAGGAAGAAGCAACGAAGAAATGAAGCGGACACAGAAGGCCCACGCCTCTCCCACGCGTGGGGCTGGCAAGTAACAATTGCAATGTGGTTCCACGCCTAGCCTCCACGCGTGGAGCTGGCGTGGCAGGCGTCATTATGGGCAATTTCTAGATTTGGCTTTGTGGAGACTATTTGAAGCAAACCCCAACATTTTTGGGGGGATCCAACTCCTAATTTTATATCTGATTTCTGTCTTCTTCCCTTAGGGGATTTTCCCCTTAGTTCTAGATCTTTAGGTAGGGAGTAGAATTAGATCTACAGTTTGCTTTTGAAATTGGAAGATCGAAGTGTAATTGAGTTCACTCCTTAGATTGGTAATCTCTACTCTACTTTTGCAATTCCGTTAATTCCAATTAAAAATTTAATTTGATTTTATTGATGTTATGCTTTGTTTTGCTTTTATGATTTTGATGCCGATTGGCTAGATTAGATTAGGGGATTGGATGTCCCAACCTAGTTATTGTGATTGATTTGATGAAATTCTTCCATTGATTGTAGAAATGTTGAATTAGGGTTCTAATGTCTTGTGTGGTTGATGATTGTTTTGATTTGCTTCTATTTCCGGCTGGGATAGATAGCAGAGTTAGGGGAAGTGTAGATTGTGCGATAGCGGATCTATATGAGTCCTAATCGGCCACATCCCTGTCCTTGGTCCGGAAGGATGAGGTCCGGGAGGAGTGGTAGACCAAGTGTTCGATAGAATGCCCCATCCGATTAAGGAACCGGGAGTCTGGAGTGTGACGCCACCCGGTAATTGTCCCGTGGGATCCCTTGATTGAGCCCGAGTCAAATTGTCTAAAATCCTCGTAGTAGGATCAAACACGAAGCCATGATAGGATATCCATCTCCTTGTTTATTTTCTTGTTTTTCTTAGTTTTGCCTTTGTTCTCTTTCTTTATGATTTATTATTTAGCTTGTGATTCTTGTACCATTTGCATTCATTTTATTGCCTTGTGATTCTTGTAAATCTTGCCTCCTAACATCCTAAATGCCAACACTTAATTCGATTCTAGTTTGTCGTTCTTGAGAACACGACACTCGGGGAACTTCTTCTTCATTTTACCACCCTCTTACACCTCACCACAAACTACTACATCAAAATGGCGTCGTTGCCGGGGATGGCAAACGGTATTTGAATTGTGTTTTGACATTTAGGGCGGTTTTTGTTAAGAGTTCTTGAATTGCTTTCTTTTTGCTTATTTTTTTTCTCTTATTTTGTTACTCGATTTGGAGAAGTGAGCAATTGTCTTTGCATATCTTGTGGCTCACTTGCAACTACTTCTAGTTGCAAAGAATTGTCGTTGGCTAAGCTTTGTGCAGGGAATTTTTGTTGAAAATCAATTGAAAGCTTACCAATGAGTTCTTACATGAATCTCCATGGTTATCCACACCATGGAGGACAACCTTTTAGGACTATTCCACAATACCACGAGGATATTTGGTACATCGGTCCACGAGGTTTATGCACATGCACGTGGACTTAAGAGTTCCCATGTTTAGCTTTCGATAAAGTAAGTCGGCTTACATGGGATCGTGAAACTCCCTAGGTCTTTTAATTTCCGGGGCACGTTCTTATGTAATATAGTAGAGCACTCTTCTCAGAGTACTACGGTTTCTGACTCAACTAGCTTCTTTTTGTTAGATAATAGATCTTTGAGAAACTTGGCATACCTCGGCATCTCTCCTAGTGCATCCATGAAAGGCATATCAATATGAAGTTGTCGTAGCATTTGGAGGAATTTGTCATACTTTTCATTGTTGATGTCAGTCTGGAATTGTTGTGCGAAGGGAAGTCGTGCTTTAGGAATTGGTGGACAATCTTGCACTACCTCCTTCCCCTTCTTGGGACGTTGTACTGAAGTTTCTTCCTCTTCATCTTTCTTATTCTAATCTTTCTTAGCTTCGGGGGGTTTATCTTCCGTCCTTGGCTCCTCATTAGTTGTAGTCTTCTTTGGTGGTGGAGTAGCCTCGAGAAGTGCCTTCCCACTCCTCAATGTAACGGCATGAACATCCGTTTCTTCTTGTGTTTGCATCATTTCCATCATCTTGGCAAGGGTGTTCACATTTTGAAGAGGTTAAAGTGTTTATTGGCGAAGCTCTTGTATTTCTCCCATCATTTGTTTCATCATGGCCTCCTTGCTTTACAAGAAAAATAGTTTTTAGTGACAAAAAATTAGTGACGGTTGGAAAAACCCCTCACTAAATGTATTATTTTTTGCATAGTTTTTGTGAGGGTTAAAAATTACTCTCTCTAAACGTTTATGATTTAGTGATGAAATTTTAATTTTATACTTATTTTAAAAATATACCCTTACTATTGATACAAAAGATATTGTTACTCTCACTATTGATGTTTAAAAATTATCTCACTAAAATTTACTTCCCACCAAATACTTAGCAAAATTTTCCCTCTTCCATCTCACTAAAATATACTTCGTTTAAGCTTAACCCTAGGGGGATAGCTTTCGATTCCCAATTCCCTTTCTGGCTCTCTGTCTCTCGTTCTCCCATCGATGCCGGTCGCCACTACATCAACGCTGGCCTCCACCTCTGCATCGACGCCGATCGCCGGCCTCACTCCCTCGCCATCCGCGTCTGGTCAGCTTTTGCAGTAGTCTCTACATCAGCGCCGCCTTCTGCAGTGTGCCTCTGGTCGTCTCTCTACCTCGCCGTCCTTACTCCCTCTGGCAGCTCTGCGGTGGTCATTGGTAGTCTGTAGCACTGCGGCTCTACTTCTTTGTCTCCGGTCGTCTGCATAGGTGGCTACTGGCTAGGTTAGTTTGCAATTTCTATTTGCTATTTAAGTTTGCAATTTGAAACCTATTTAAGTTCTATGAAGTAGTAGAAACTTAGAAATAGTTTGTTCTCCCTTGAAACTTAGCTATGAGAATATGTTAGCTACTTGCTAGTGTTGCTGTAAATATGTTGCAATGTATGCCTAATACAGTTAAATCTTAACTAGACTTCCTCATGGACAGTTCGATCTGTTAAGAGTATTATTGCTATGCCATTCCACATTGCAGTGGCTGTTGAGATCAGATAAGGCCTCCCTTGTGTGTCTATTAAAGATAAGACCAACAAGTTAGCCAGACGGTCATTTGGAACCGGTACTCTGTCGGCGAGGTTGTTGATTAGGAGGAGAAGTGACAGTAGCAGTCGGGCTCGCCCCAATAATCAAAGGGGCCAGAGGGCGAAGAGTTGATAGAGGCGGATTCAAGGCAGTTGAGGTAGAGGCCGAGGCTTTGTCCTTGTCTGTAGCAAAAGCTTGGGATTCTTGACGAGCTTGGTGGCTGGCGCGGCAGTCGGCCATCTCATCAAACGAGTATTGGGAGTCGGAGGAGGAAGAGGAGGTAGAAGATATTTCAACTAGGATGTGTTGACCCTTGTCACCGATCTCTGCGTCGGCGTCGACTTGCACGGGGTTATCTTTGGAAGACTTCTCAAAGTCGTCGTTCCCTGAAAAAAAACGTATGGTTAAGCGGAGTATTTGGGAGAGGCAGCAAAAAGAAATAAGGCGAGCAACATGTGGTGACCGCCCCTTTAGGCAATAAACTGGCGCGATCAAGTGCCTTCAGACGAGACCAACGCTTGGCTGGGACCGACTGCATGCCCTTCAGCATGGCCATAGACTTGGCTGTCTCCGCATCACAAGGTGGTCTCTTAGTCAAGCCAAAATAAGAAGGAATCTAGAGGAGAGGGAAGTCGAATGCGTTATGGGGAGAGGTAGGACGAACAAAAGAGAACTCCCTCTTCAACTTCTTTAGAGAGTCGGACAAACCGGTCAGTATGCAGCAGCCTCTCCTCCGAGAAATTTGAATGAATCCCAAGGCAGGATTGCCTACCTTCGAGACTCGGAAGAGTTTGTTGAAGAGGAAAATGGTAGGGGAAAGACCGAGTGTGGCACACACACTCAAGAAGCACTTAAGGAGGCGGTGGGAGTTGGGGACGAGTTTCCTTGGAAGGACTCAGAAATAACGAAAGAAGGTGGACAAGAAAGGATGAAGTGGAACTCGGAACCCATATTGAACCAACCTATAGTGGATTCCGATAAAACCACTAGGAGGCAGATTAGTGACATATCGATTGCCGGCGTCCAAGATAGCGGCGAAGGGCCCCAACAATGATCTCATGAGATCGAGCCCATCGGCGGAAGGAGTAGAGTTATAGTCAATGGGGGGGGGGGGTCTAGGGCTTCAGACCAACCCTGAGCTAGAATAATGCCGAGGCGTGAAACTGTATCGGCGTCATTTAGAGCAAGGTTCAAGGGATTAGCTGGAGGGGCGTCGACTCGAGCAACAAGTAGAGCTGAGGGATTATGAGTAACCCCGACACGAGGGCGTGAAGAGGAGGCCATGAGTAAAAGAGGAGAAGGAAGTCGAATACCAACCTGACTAAGGAAGAAATATGACGGTGGAGGGTGACAGAGTAATAGTGGAGAAATGATAGAGGAACGATGAAGAGACGATGGAAAAGCGACGGAGAGAAGAAGCGACGGCGGTGAAAGCGTTTGACTGCGGTGAAAAAGAAGAGTGAAAAAGGAGGTGGAGTATTTTTAGGCGAGGCAGGAGGATAAGATGGGGACACGTGGCGATAATCCTCTAGCGGATGGGCAAGGGATGTGACAGTTGAAAGGCTAGGAAGCGTACGTGGGAAGCTTAGAAATGGCATTTAGGAAGGAAGTTAAAAGGGTGAGAGAAAATTAAAGGCGGGAATGGGAAAAGTCAAAGGAATTCAAAATAAGAAGACAAAAGGGTTCCACGTTAAATGGAATCCCTAAAGGTAAAAGCCCATGGTTGGCCAGCCAAGGTCCGAGTCATTAAATAATCAAGACAGTAGCATAGAAAGTCGGTCGAGAACCCTTTGAAAAAAGGGAGATGACCCTACACTAGTGAAGGGTCAAACTAAGGCAGCAGACCCAAGGTATAGGTCAAGTTGACCTGGAAGTACAAAAGTTATGGACGTTCCCCAAAGTGGGGGGAATCATCACTCGACCTCCTTGAAATAAGGAGCTGGAATATAAAGAAGTCGGCGAGCAGACTCAAGAGTCAATCTTTCAAAAGAGAAAGAGCACAAGTTAAAAGGAAACTTTTTATTTATAACTGCATTACATCATGGACAAGGATTACACCAAACTTGATCCTTATCTTCCTTGGGAGGTCGGGTAGTGTGTTCAGAAGAGGCAAGCGAGGTTCGCGGTTGAGAGACGGGGATTGCCCATGGAAGGTAGTTGCGCACCTCTTCCCAGAAAAGTGCACTAACCGGATGTGCTCCAGTCAGGGTGCCACGGTCGACCATGTTCTGAATCTCTGCCAGGAAGTTCACATAGTCAGAGTTGTAGTCGGGATCGAGAGGTGGCTCTTCCTCACGTTCGGGCTCATAAGGCACAACAACCTATCCCTCTTCTTCAGACGAAATCACCAGCGGATCCTCCGCCAAATCCCTAGTCACATGACTGCCCTGGGCGACCTTCTTGCTTTCTAGTTCAACAAGCCGGCAAGACGAGCGTCTCTAGTTGAGAGGAAACACCTTTCTTAGATCCCATGATTCCTGCAGAAGAATGTTAAAAAGTGTGCATAAGTAGGTGGTACATTGCATTATTTATAGGGGCATACACGCTTAGAAGCTCGTGCGCAGAATAGTACTTGAGATCCTGCATGTCATGATGATGATGTGACCATGTCAGATTTATCTTCTCCATAAAAGATAAGGATAAAGGATTTACTGCAAGTGATTAGACATGATATGGGACGTCTAGGAGTAACCTTGGGAACCCCAACAAAGTAGGCTAGGAAGCTGGGATAGTCAAGTCGGAAGAAAAGACTAATGAACTAGTCGGGATACTTTCCCAAGTCGTGCTTAGCGTAACTCGGGAAATTGAGGGACTAGATGATGGGCGGTGAGAAATTGAATACTCGGAAGAAGAGGACGACCGATCTGGAATGACTCAAGGTGGAAAGAGTACGCTTAGAGAAGATCGACTATAAGAAAGAGACGGCTTAGACGTTGAGCGGGTCGACCGATGGGTGGTCGACCGACGTTTAGGGATGAATGAGTGGAAGAGAATACATGAAGATGATAAACTAGAGAGGGAAGACGTGGTCGACCTGGAGGTGGAGCGAGTTAGCTAATCGGAGGCCGATCGATACTCATAGGTGAATGAGTGTAAGAGATTACATGAGGAGGGAAGTCGAAGTCGGCCGGAGGGGTAGGTCGGCCGACACTCATAGGTGAATGTGTGGAAGAGATTACATGAGGGCAAGTGATGAGGAAGAAGAATACGAGTTGCCGACTGCTGAGCAAGAACCATGACGGATGTAAATAGGGAAAGATTGACCGTTAAGATAAGAAGGGTGGGCCTGAGTAAGCGGAAGAGGGAAAGTCAGACGCTCGTCCCCAACGAGCCGAGTGAGAAGGTCGGGCAAACCAGGCAGGTGAGGCAAATTAAGAACCTTCCTAAAAGCGATGGAGATCAGGCGCAGATTTCATGGGAGAGATAAGGAAAGTAGATCAAAAGGCTTACGAAGTTGAATCAAATGTAATAAGGAAAGAAATCATGTGCATTTATGGTAGTTTAGGGTTTCCATATAAAGATTAACCCCTTGTATAAATTGGGGTATTGGACCTTGAAAAAGGTTAAGCAGTTCTTAATAAAAGATGGTCTGAAACGCTGCTTCAATCATCTTCTAAAACTTAGGCATTTTTCGGTGGTGTTCGCCCGCCGTTCGGCCCTTCCGTGGTTGATAAAACCAACAACAACAACAACAACAACAACAACAACAATAATAATAATAATAAATTCAGATCAACAACATCAAATGCTTGCACTTGTTGATCAATACCCAAAAAAAAAAAAACAAAAACAAAAAGAAGAGAAAAGAAGGTTCCTAGCAACAAAATTTGGTGAAATGCCTCTTAACCAAATAATACTATCCAAAGCCCTAATAAAAAAGGTAATGTGTACGTGTAGGTTTTACTCGATTCTTATAGATTGGATTCTTTTTTCCTTTTTATACAAATAATTTTAGTATAAACAAGTATATTATTAAAATTTTTAATAATTAATATCTTTTAAATGACATCCATATTGATATTTTTATTTTAGTGTTGTAAATCAACACACAATTATATTAAGTCATTATATTATGTTCATCTTCAATATATTATTGGTTTATTTTTAAAATAATGTAGATTCATTTCTACAATATTAATGCAAATACATCATTATACTGATAAACATTAAATAAGTTCATTAACCAAACACCATATATTTATGTTCACAATACTACAAGTTCAATTTCGAAATACTACATATTCGTTTTTACAATTGTAATGCAACTACATTATAATGATGTATCTCAAATAGTTTCATTAATGAAACACTATTGGTTCTTCTCCCAAAAGGTATTAAGCTATTTGTTAATTGTTACTGGACAGTGGACTTATTGCATTCATTAATAATTTAAGCTATTTGTTTATTGTTATATATTAATTGTTTGAATTATAATTTAATCTATTCATTAATTTTAGGTTGGTTACGTTGGTACATAATGAGTTTTTCTCAAGGACAAAGTTCAAATCCTGTTAATATAACAAATGACATCGAGATTACACAACCTTCACAACTTGAAACCCAAGTTAAAAAAAGATGCCTCACTTCAGATGTTTGGAATCATTGTAACACCCGAGATTTTCAGCCCCCAATTTTATCCATTGAAATTCCAAAGTTATTCCTACTTCTTCCTTAATGAATTTGGTCCCTAACCCATGTTCATTGAAAGCTACTCTAATGTTCATATCCATTGAAATCATGAACCTTATTCATTTGGACCAACTAGTTGATATATTATTTATTATTATATTATATTCATAGTTATAATATACTCCTATATTTTAATCTATATGATATATACCTACATAAATATATAAAGTCATATTTATAAATATATATATGGGTGGTACGTATAATGTACATATATTTATGTATTAATGCTATAAGTACTATTATTATATGTAATATATATATGTGGTGTACGTGTATATCTATATTATATATATGGACACAGGTATTATGTGTGTATTATAGTATTACCATCATTATTATTTCAAATATTATTATAATGTTTTCAAAAAAAAAATTATTATAATTATATTCAAATAATTCCTAACTTTCCTCAATCCTTCATTATTCCTTTTATGACCATTAACCCTAATTGGTATATTATAACTCCCACCCTTTGCCACTCATTCACCTACGATCATTACCCAAAGATAAATAAGGAGAAATTCATCTTCTTCTTCCTCTCTTCCCTTCTTGGCCGAGAAACACGAACACAAGAAAAAAAAAATTTCTCTTCTCTTCTTCATTGGAGCTATTCAATTAGGGGCAAGTCTTGGTGAAGGAGCAGGACTTTTCAATCAAGGTTAGAGGATTTTCTAGGAGGGTATCCTACGATTCCAAGTAAGTGGATTTTCTCCTAATTGCTTGCCCTTTTATTTAAAAAAAAAAATTATTTTGATGATTGATCATATGTGATTATGAAAATGTTAGTTGTATATATGAGTGGTGATGTATTATACAGTTTTTAGAAAATTGATGGTTTTGAATAAGCCTATGCATAAAAATACTAATTAAAATGCTAGTTGTATATATATACTACTATGTACGTATATATGTATTTTATATTTATGTATCTGTATGATTATGAATATGTATATTTGTATGTATATTATATATAGATATATGAATAGGTAGTACGTATGAATAGTATATAAATGAAAATAAAATTTTATTTTGGAGTATGTACATAAATTGTGTGCGTGGGGTGTTTAAAAAAAATACTTTTAATTATGTGATGTATGTACGTACAGTAGTTTATATATAAAAAGAAATTGATTATTATTTTGTTAGCTACTGTATACGGATAGTATATATACTTATATATATAAACAAAAAAATATTATTTTTATTATGTTTATATGTTGGTACGGTGAGTTACATATATAAAAAAAGAATAAATATAGATATATATATATTATATGATACGTATGTAGCTTTATCTAAAAAAAATAATAATAATAATAAAATTATTATTTTATTTGTACACAATTTATGTGGTGATGCGTATGTATCTATAAAGCGAATAATATTCATATTTTAGTTTTTTCTATACTCAATATGAATAGTTCTAGGCATGAATTTAATTATGTATTGGTTGTATATTATAGTGTATATGAATTGTGTTAAATTCTATTGTATCCCATGCTTATGTAAAGCAATTGCGTCGTAACAAGTATTTTTGTACTATGCATATATATAGATTTATATGAATTTTATTTAATTATTGTGTACAAGAAAATTTGGTTATATATACATTTGATTATGCATGTATATACCTATAAGTATATAAATTAATAAATTTTGTTATTAGTATATACGTATAAATGTATATAGCCGTATATGCACATGCATATATATAAAATAAATTTATGTGATTAATTATTATGTATAAGTATGTTTGGACCGTATGTCAATATGAATGTATGTGTAAGTGTATAGTATACCGTATGAATATGTATATTAAATACTTCGTATGTATGTTGGTAGTGACAAAGTGTGTAGTTTTGGTCACAATATGGATTTTGAATTATTTGAGTAAGAAATGAAAATTTGGTAAAGTTTTAAAAAGGAAAATTTGGCATGTATTTATGATCCAAACTCTTTCTTATGAAATTGGAAAAATTTGAGCCAATTGATCCGCTGTAAAATTATTTGATTGGTGGAAGTTTGTTTAAAAACGCTAAAGCAATGTGATTTTGGGCTATTGAATCTTTTGTGATTATTTTTGGAGCCTAAAAAGCCATATTATATGTTATATTATAATTCTTAAAAATTATGGAAATATTTTTGAGTTATACTCAATATTTGAACCCAAGTTGGGATTTTTGGTAAATTGATTTTTGGTCAAATTATTATGATGCCTATGAGCAAATTTTATGTCAAGTAAAATATTAATTTCAAACTATGGAAGTATGTTGATAAATTGATTTACTTGACTTTGTGGATTATTCAGTTGTATGCTGAATACTAGGGCTATGCCCTGTTGTGGAGTGGTTAGGGTAAACCTACCACTAGAGTTCATACCCTGTTTGCGGAGTATTCAGTAGGAACAATCCCCGGATACTAGGGCATTTATTGTCTTGTTGATTTGAGGAGTGGTTAGGTTATGCCTACCACTAGGGTCTTTGTACCCTGTTTTGAGGAGTATTTGGTAGGAAAAATCCCTGAATACTAGGGCTAGTAACTTCCCGGTGAGGCTTGGAATCCTCACTCGGGGGTGTGCACACTTAAGGTTAGAGTCCTGATTCCATTAGAAATGGGAAATATCTGGAGTGTTCGGATGTGTGGGAAGCACCGTTCACTAGGGCCTAAGAATAAAGGATCCTGTCTCATTTATGTGTGATTGATGTGCTTCCATATGTATTTTGTGGTGTGCAAGTGAGGCACAAAAATAAAGTTTATAAGGGAATTTTGTAAGTGATGATATTGTGAAAAGTTCCATATGATTACTTTACCTTATATTAACAAAATTGATTTTTAAAAAAAAAAAAAGTAATGCAGCAAAGCTGAGGATTTGGTAAAGTATTTTCCCTTATCAAATTATTATTATTTTAAATTATTATTATATAAGAAAGGATAAGTAAGATAGGAATGATGTTTTTTTTTTTTTAACAAATCCTAAGAAACCTAGGGTACCAAATTTGTAATGATTATGAGATAAACCTAGGCTTTGAATACCAAATTGATATAAACCTAGTCCAAGGTTCAAACAAAGATGGAGTATTGTCCTAAGATAGCTCCCAAAGTAAGGATAGAGATGGATCGAAATACCTTAGACCTCACAAGAAACCCTTAGTCTCGAATCCTCAAAGACTTAGAAGAATCCCATTGTAGCTTCAAGTACCTCGATGATGCAATCTTCAATCAACTAGAGTTGGATCTAGTTTCCTTCGATTCAAGAACGAGTCCACGAACCTAAATCTAAGGTTGAAGAAAGAAAGATTGATTCGAGTCCACGAATCAATTTGCTAGTTGAGTCCACGACTAGCCATTAATTGAGTCCACAATTAGCTATAAGGTTTCTTACACAAGTGTAAAGAAAAACTTAAGAATTTTATTGAATGAAAGCCTTTCTAAACTGATATGATTGTGCCCTATTTATAGGTATAGGGACATCATTATAATCCAAAATACAATTGGAAAAAGAGTCCTAAACCTAATCTAAAAAGCAAGTAAATATAGTCCTATTTAGAAAGGGATGTAAGGAATCCTTTCTAAATACAAACTAGTGTTTTCTCTTTCATGCCAAACAATTTAAAATAATGATGACCAAAAATAACAGGGCTAATTTGGGCCTAATTTAATTCCCAAAATCAGCACTTAAAGAATTATAAAAAGCCTTGAGTTTCTTCTTCATCTTTTGCAATTGGGCTTGACTTGGGCTTCCACCATCTTTGAACATAACCAATGAAGAGTTGCCTTAATTGTTTGGACTTGGGCCTTGTGATTGGCCCAATTGATACACTTAATTGATCTTCGTTATGTTGGGCCGCATCATCCTCCCCTTCTTGAAAATGATTCGACCTCGAATCTTATAAGCACTATCTTTAATCCCTGGTATCACTTGAAATGGGCCACTATAATTCTTCCCTATCCCTGGTATCACTTGAAATGGGCCACTATAATTCTTCCCTCTATCAAATGGAATTATTCTTGGGCCACTATAATTCTTCCCTCTATCAAATGGAATTATTCTTGGGCTTCTATAATTCTTCCCTCTATCAAATGGAATTATTCTTGGGCTTTCTTGTTTCTTCCACCAATGATGCTTTAAGGATGTAGTGATGGGCCTTGTGATGACCACACTATGGACCCTTATTGGGTTCCATGTGTCCTGGTTCCTATTATTCTCCCCTTCTTGAAAAGGATTCGTCCTCGAATCCAAATCTTCAATGAAAGACAAATAAGCAAGATCACTTTGTACTTTATCATCATGTAACTTCTTCTTGGGATGCTTGACATGAGTTGCTCCAATTAACTTTATCCTATAATCAACAAGTGGAACAACTAAGTCTAACAGTACACCACAAAATGTAACAACTTGAGAAATATTAAATTTAGCCATTTTTCTAAAATTGATAAGCATAAAATCTTTCCTATTAGAGCTTAAGGTTAAACCAAACACAAAATCCATGGGAAGGCCAAGTAATGATTTAGATGTAGTGTGGT
The DNA here is from genome assembly GCF_003576645.1 of Ipomoea triloba. NCBI lineage: Eukaryota > Viridiplantae > Streptophyta > Magnoliopsida > Solanales > Convolvulaceae > Ipomoea > Ipomoea triloba. Next base: position 10,327,907 of record NC_044920.1, on the reverse strand, counting down.
GGTAAGTAGCACAATTATGAACATAAGATTCTACATCTTTTTTCTTCTTTGGCCAATGAAAATATCCATGCAAAACATCATCAGTCTTTTGAATACAAAATTGTCCCTTATGTGAATCAACAATTAAACCAATGCCCAAAACAAAGCAAAAAGTGTCAATCCCATTGACTTTGGACCAAATCCCCTTGTGCAAGTAGTATTTGCCATAAAATGTTTTCCAATGTGCCTTGTAACTTCCCACTGATTCCTTATCTCTATCAAATAAAGTTTTAGTAAAATCAAAATTAAGGAATCTCGAATGTATGGAAGCAAACAAATTTCTAACACATCTAGCAAGTAGGTCATTAATAGAAACATGGCAAACAAATCTAGAGAATTTTAATGCATGCTTTTGAAATAAAAGTGAGTAGAAAGTGACTCCCCTTCTTTTCTCTTGCTTACTATCCTTTTTAGTTACCAAGAGAGGCTGCACTTTGACACCTTGGTTTGGTCCTTTCAATTGTATCACTAATTGTGGTCCCTTTGTTTGGCAACAAACTGAGTTAAAGGATTGGAGTGGCGACTGCAATTCCAAACATGGAGGTTCCACTTTGCTCTCTTTGATTTCTTCTTTCTTCGAGGCTGGTTTGAGAGCTTGCTTCAACCTCAGGTGGATTTCTTCTACTTGTTTTGGANCTTCAATGAAAGACAAATAAGCAAGATCACTTTGTACTTTATCACGATCATGTAACTTCTTCTTGGGATGCTTGACATGAGTTGCTCCAATTAACTTTATCCTATAATCAACAAGTGGAACAACTAAGTCTAACAGTACACCACAAAATGTAACAACTTGAGAAATATTAAATTTAGCCATTTTTCTAAAATTGATAAGCATAAAATCTTTCCTATTAGAGCTTAAGGTTAAACCAAACACAAAATCCATGGGAAGGCCAAGTAATGATTTAGATGTAGTGTGGTGGTAAGTAGCACAATTATGAACATAAGATTCTACATCTTTTTTCTTCTTTGGCCAATGAAAATATCCATGCAAAACATCATCAGTCTTTTGAATACAAAATTGTCCCTTATGTGAATCAACAATTAAACCAATGCCCAAAACAAAGCAAAAAGTGTCAATCCCATTGACTTTGGACCAAATCCCCTTGTGCAAGTAGTATTTGCCATAAAATGTTTTCCAATGTGCCTTGTAACTTCCCACTGATTCCTTATCTCTATCAAATAAAGTTTTAGTAAAATCAAAATTAAGGAATCTCGAATGTATGGAAGCAAACAAATTTCTAACACATCTAGCAAGTAGGTCATTAATAGAAACATGGCAAACAAATCTAGAGAATTTTAATGCATGCTTTTGAAATAAAAGTGAGTAGAAAGTGACTCCCCTTCTTTTCTCTTGCTTACTATCCTTTTTAGTTACCAAGAGAGGCTGCACTTTGACACCTTGGTTTGGTCCTTTCAATTGTATCACTAATTGTGGTCCCTTTGTTTGGCAACAAACTGAGTTAAAGGATTGGAGTGGCGACTGCAATTCCAAACATGGAGGTTCCACTTTGCTCTCTTTGATTTCTTCTTTCTTCGAGGCTGGTTTGAGAGCTTGCTTCAACCTCAGGTGGATTTCTTAGGCTGGTTTGAGAGCTTGCTTCAACCTCAGGTGGATTTCTTCTACTTGTTTTGGAAGGAGAGGCTTAAGCATATGCATAAATCCATTGTAGGTGACATTGCATGTGTAAAGCATATGCATAAATCCATTGTAGGTGACATTGCATGTGTAGTTGAGTTCATTATAGTAAAAATGTCTATCATGTTGCCTGTAGTTGAGTTCATTATAGTAAAAATGTCTATCATGTTGCCAAGACCTTCCAAGCAAAACATGTGCAGTACGCATTTGTTGCCAAGACCTTCCAAGCAAAACATGTGCAGTACGCATTGGCACAATATCACATAGAACCTCATCATAATACTTGCCAATACAAAAAGGAATAAGAGCTTGTTTAGTCACTCTCACATCCCCTGAATCAATAAGAATAGCTTGTTTAGTCACTCTCACATCCCCTGAATCAATAAGAATATATGGTTGTGGGTGATCGATAAGAGGTGAATCAATAAGAATATATGGTTGTGGGTGATCGATAAGAGGTAACTTAAGGTAGTCCACCATGGCTGCACTAGCCAAATTCATACAACGATCGTAGTCCACCATGGCTGCACTAGCCAAATTCATACAACGATCTGAGTTGATAATGACAGCACTAGCCAAATTCATACAACGATCTGAGTTGATAATGACAAGGCATCCCTTTCCATAAATGTTTCCCCTAGTATAGAGTGGCAGTTGCACTTGCTAATGTGTTGCTCCAGATTAGTTATTCGAGTGCTTAACCCTTCCATGGCAAAGGCTAGAGCATTTATTTTTTGGTCTAACGTCTGAGGTGGCTTTGGAACCTGTTCAACCATCTTACCAAATTGATGGCTCCTAGAACTAACCGATAGAATTTATGATAACATAGTGGTTGGGAGGTGTGGGTTTTCGTTGATATTGGGTGGGAAAATTGGAAAACTATTGTGGGATAGTTTTTCAAGAAACTTAATAACAAATATCAAGATTAAAGAACACAATCAAGAATGCAAGAAAAAAATTGGGTTTTTTTTTTTTTTATGTATATAAGAAAGGATAAGTAAGATAGGAATGATGTTTTTTTTTTTTAACAAATCCTAGGAAACCTAGGGTACCAAATTTGTAATGATTATGAGATAAACCTAGGCTTTGAATACCAAATTGATATGAACCTAGTCCAAGGTTCAAACAAAGATGGAGTATTGTCCTAAGATAGCTCCCAAAGTAAGGATAGAGATGGATCGAAATACCTTAGACCTCACAAAAAACCCTTAGTCTCGAATCCTCAAAGACTTAGAAGAATCCCATTGTAGCTTCAAGTACCTCGATGATGCAATCTTCAATCAACTAGAGTCGGATCTAGTTTCCTTCGATTCAAGAACGAGTCCACGAACCTAAATCTAAGGTTGAAGAAAGAAAGATTGATTCGAGTCCACGAATCAATTTGCTAGTTGAGTCCACGACTAGCCACTAATTGAGTCCACAATTAGCTATAAGGTTTCTTACACAAGTGTAAAGAAAAACTTAAGAATTTTATTGANCTGCACTAGCCAAATTCATACAACGATCTGAGTTGATAATGACAAGGCATCCCTTTCCATAAATGTTTCCCCTAGTATAGAGTGGCAGTTGCACTTGCTAATGTGTTGCTCCAGATTAGTTATTCGAGTGCTTAACCCTTCCATGGCAAAGGCTAGAGCATTTATTTTTTGGTCTAACGTCTGAGGTGGCTTTGGAACCTGTTCAACCATCTTACCAAATTGATGGCTCCTAGAACTAACCGATAGAATTTATGATAACATAGTGGTTGGGAGGTGTGGGTTTTCGTTGATATTGGGTGGGAAAATTGGAAAACTATTGTGGGATAGTTTTTCAAGAAACTTAATAACAAATATCAAGATTAAAGAACACAATCAAGAATGCAAGAAAAAAATTGGGTTTTTTTTTTTTTTATGTATATAAGAAAGGATAAGTAAGATAGGAATGATGTTTTTTTTTTTTAACAAATCCTAGGAAACCTAGGGTACCAAATTTGTAATGATTATGAGATAAACCTAGGCTTTGAATACCAAATTGATATGAACCTAGTCCAAGGTTCAAACAAAGATGGAGTATTGTCCTAAGATAGCTCCCAAAGTAAGGATAGAGATGGATCGAAATACCTTAGACCTCACAAAAAACCCTTAGTCTCGAATCCTCAAAGACTTAGAAGAATCCCATTGTAGCTTCAAGTACCTCGATGATGCAATCTTCAATCAACTAGAGTCGGATCTAGTTTCCTTCGATTCAAGAACGAGTCCACGAACCTAAATCTAAGGTTGAAGAAAGAAAGATTGATTCGAGTCCACGAATCAATTTGCTAGTTGAGTCCACGACTAGCCACTAATTGAGTCCACAATTAGCTATAAGGTTTCTTACACAAGTGTAAAGAAAAACTTAAGAATTTTATTGAATGAAAGCCTTTCTAAACTGATATGATTGTGCCCTATTTATAGGTATATGGACATCATTATAATCCAAAATACAATTGGAAAAAGAGTCCTAAACCTAATCTAAAAAGCAAGTAAATATAGTCCTATTTAGAAAGGGATGTAAGGAATCCTTTCTAAATACAAACTAGTGTTTTCTCTTTCATGCCAAACAATTTAAAATAATGATGACCAAAAATAAC